>NW_015548214.1:1255985-1374071 GCF_001515605.1 Sinocyclocheilus anshuiensis | reverse complement strand
TTCCCTACATATAAAAAAAAGATTGATCTGATATGCACATTAATCAGGCCTTCAAACTTTCTTTGGGGAAATTTTTGCGATCTGCATTTTTGCTTTCCTTTCTTTCTGTTACATAAAATTACATTATTTCTGTCATGACAACTCTCTGAGAGTTTAGCATTGCAATATATACATGGCAATGTTAATGTGTTTGGTCTTGCAAGTAGCAAGTACCGAGATTTGCTACTGCCAATACATCCACAGACATGCTGCTGTGAGCATGTAGGAAATACTGCTGCAGCACATATAACATATATGAAATAACCCCCATATCTATCTAACATACATGAAATTACCCTGTAGAAGATCTATACAGGTGGAGCTGGGGAAGGTGGAGGGTTTCTGAAGTGTACTGCAACTGCTACAGCAAGCACTAGCCAAGTATTTGAATGTTGAGCAGCAGGTTAATTGGCTGCTGATGTGAAAAGAATCCAACCAGCTGCGCCATGTGAATAATGATGTGATTATATCAGATTGAGTTAGAGCCTATCAGCCTGCGCTATCTAGAGTTTCATGACAGAACTTTGTATATATTTTTTATTATGTGTTGATCTGGTAGATTTGTTGATTTAGAATTGTTATTGTTTGGTTTTGCATTTTATTTTTTGTCTTTTTGCAATGGTATATTACATATGTTGTGCTATTCTGTGTTGTTTTATATTTTTTGTTTTGTTTGATTTTTCATACTGTATATCACTTACCATTGTTTCATCATCAAATGCCCTTTTACGTTGCTGATTGTAGCACCTCCTTCACTATCCCTTATGCCCACACTACTTTAAATTGTTAGAGTGCACATTGGCATGTGTTCATTAGCCGGTAACATGCTCAGAGCTAACTGTGATGTAATTAGACTATTTGAGGGTTGCAGCTCATCACAAAGCACGACTGTCCTTACTCTATTATAAGGTCACATACTGAAGTCATCTGCACTCTAATGGAAATACCAGCGTGTCAGTATGACCTGTCTGCTGTTTTTTATGACACACAGTGTGTCGTCACCCAGATTTATCTCTGCTGTTATGGACGATTCATCTTGAGACTTGATTTGACTCAAGCGTTCTTGTCTGGAAAACATGTTAGATGGTGCAACAGAGTAACCGTGAGAACCTGGAACAGGCCTTTGAGATTGCGGAGTCGTTAGGGGTAACACGACTTCTAGATGCTGAAGGTAACATTGGTGTCTTATCGGTCCTTAATTTTCATCCATTCTACATACAGGAATTATTATGTGCTAAACTCTATTTGTCTTAGATCATCATTCTAATTTTTTTTATCCTCTATCTACATTAGATGTTGATGTGTCGTCACCAGACGAGAAATCTGTTATCACGTATGTCTGCTCCATCTACGATGCTTTCCCCAAGATCCCAGAGGGTGGAGAAGGCATTGCAGCTAATGTATGTTCACTTCACAATGCACTCACTCTCTTCAAGCCGTACCTTCTTTCTCTAGTGTACTTAATGTAATTTGTCTTTCATTTTTTTCCTCCTTTTCTCTCATGTTCTTTCTGTTGTTCAGGAGGTTGACCAGCGATGGACAGAGTACCAATCTGGCTTCTCTTCTCTGCTGCAGTGGACCAGACAACATACAGCCCTCATGACCAACAGGAGCTTCCCCCACAATCCTGTGAATCTCAAGGTACGAAATGTGAGGGAAGGAGAACCTGAGAGAAGAGGGTTGGATTTCATGAAGAATGGATGGGTTTCAGTTTGGGTCGGCAAGAAATTAATACTTTTACTTGGCAAGGAAACATGAATCAGATCAAAGATGCCATTTATAATGTAACAAAAGATTTCTATTTCAAGTAAATGCTGTTCTTTCTATTCATCAAAGAATTCTGAAAATACTGTATATGTAGCATGATTTCTGCAAAAATATTAAATACAAATTTTTCAAAATTGTCAATAATATTAAGTGTAAATGTTTTCAACAAATTTCAAACAAGAAATGTTTCTTAAGCGCTAGATCAGCATATTATAATTATTTCTGAAGGATCATGTCACTCTAAAGACTGGAGTAATGACTGCTGACATTTATTTATTTAGTTATTTATTGCTGCACATTCTAGGATTGCTTTCTCTATGAAGGATACATACTGCCTTAGAATTTGGCTAAAAAGAGGTGTCTTACAAGGCAGCATATGTGACTGGAACAAACCTGTGATGCTTTAAATTGCTAATCACCATTTGATGTGACCTTACTTGGCTGTTTACCAAAAGTCTTGTCTTCCCTAGGCACTTTACAATGAATATGTCCACTTCAAAGAAACAGAGGTTCCTGCAAAGGAGAGAGAGAAGAGCTACATTGAGCACCTTTACAAGCTTCTGGAGGTGAGAGACGGTTACGAAGATAAAAGAGAAAGAATGACAGAGAGAGATTGAGGCTGACCTTGATTCTGCAGCTAAATGCAGGCGACACTGTTCACAAGAGGCACAGTGGAGCTGCACATTAACAGATTCAGGCTAATGTAGAGCGCACCGCTGCCATGTGGGAGAGGTGGAAGACTGACAGTATAAAGGGAACCTCACATGCACAAACTCAAAAAGCTTCTTTTCATGTTAAAATGATTGATGTTTGTGGATGTTGTTTAGGCGTGGATAGAGTTCGGGCGCATTAAGCTGCCTCAAGGGCTACACCCTAATGATCTGGAGGAGGAATGGGGAAAACTGATCCTGGAGATGTTGGAGAGAGAGAAAGCACTGAGGCCTGCTGTGGAGAGGTTAGTGAGTTCACGTCTAGAAGAGATTACTGCATTTCGAATTGTAGCTGTTCGAAAGCATTTTTTGATGATGTATCATTTGTATGTAACTTTGTCCTTAGGTTGGAGTTACTCCTACAGAAGGCCAATAAGATCCAGAACATGGCTCTAGATTGTGAGGAGAAACTCACGTTGGCGAAGAACACTTTGCAGGCTGTAAGTACAGTAGTATCTCTCTCTGTGGGAATTGTCTTATAAGCTCTGTTCCAAAACCTAGTGAGTTGCCTTGCTGTCTTTTGTCTACATAGGAATTACATAGGCAATTTTAATAACTTTGGAAACTCGAACAGAGTTCGATGTTAACTGCTAAGCTAGATAGCACACTAATATTGGGTAGAATAATTCGTTTTTAATTAGATTTAAATATTTTTATTTTTAAATTTCAGTATTGAATAAAATAGAAATAGATTAATATTACCATGAAGGATACAGGCAGTGCTGCCTTAGAATAATCCCCAAAGAAGGTATGTTATAAGAAAAACCATGACATGTCAGAAACACACCACATGCCTTAAAATACAGTCTCAGTAAGCAGCTCACTTGGATTTGGAACATATATTGACAGGTCCTCTTAGTTTGTTGCTTGGAAATTTATCATTCAGAAATGTTCTGTGCTTCATTGTCTTCTGTCTTTCTTAAGGACTTGTCTCAGCTAGAGAGTGGGCAGCCGGTGCGGTGTGAGAATGAATTGGGGATGTATCTGCAGGACTGTGAGGCTTTAGTCAGACAGCTTCACCTTGACCTGCAGGTCCTCAGAGATGAGAAGTACTACCAATTGGAGCAGCTGGCTTTCAGGTAAGAGGGAGAAAAAGGAAAAAAGAAAAATGTGTGTGAAAAGCAGTCCACAGAGTGGAATTATAGGCAAGAATGGCTTATGATTTCATTCTTGTTGACAGTTACTTAAAATTAATTTGAGAGGTTTCTGATTTGGTGCTTATGTAATATTTCTAATTATTATGTTGAAAACAGTTATGCTGCCTGATATTTTTTGTGGAAACCGCAATATATTTTTTTCAGGATTTATGTTTTCATTTATGATCCTGAGGTCATTTCTCTTTTGTAGGGTGTCATGTCTGCAGGAGGAGCTGGTCTCTTTGCGCCTGCAGTGTGCCAGTGTGTACAGGAAGGGTCATTTCTCCACAGGGGGTCTGCTGGGAGAGCACGTGGGTCAGAGGGGTTCTTCAGGCGGTCTGGCTACACTGGGAGCACAGACGCTTCTGGGAGCAGTGGGAGCTGCGGCATCCCTGCTCAGACGGCCGATGTCTCGTGCGGACCTGTTAGCCATGTCTTCCTCTGAGGATGAAGGCAGTCTGCGCTTCATCTACGAGCTGCTGGGGTGGGTGGAAGAGACGCAGGACTTGCTGGAGCGAGCTGAATGGGGTTCTGATCTGCCCTCTGTAGAACAGCACCTGCAAGACCACCACATCATTCACACGGCAGTGGAAGATCTTCTGAATAGCCTCAAAGAGGCTCGAAACTATGAGGTACATGAACTATGAGGTCTTGGTATCAAAGGACCCTGTCACAAAAATTCAGATGAAGTCTCAGCTTCAGGTAGCATGTACCATTCTGTTCATTAAGTGTCATGTGCAGATTCCACACAAAACTGGAATGCGCTTGAGAAAATGGCAAGCTTCAATCATATTTTCTGACTGCACTGCAACAATATTTGTGATTGTGTGTGACACTGAAAAATATTAGGTGCACCGGTGCAAGTGACCTGATTGAAGCTCATGAATGGTTGTAAACGGAGTCCAAAATTGCCCAAGTGCCAAATGCAAGTAAAAATAGTAAATTTTTGACTGTGCTTGTAAAAAATTGCCAGCATAGAGCCCTATATGATATGTAAAAACAAAAGAGTTGGTCACTTTTCAGTCCGTTAGACGGTCTCTTCAAATTTAAGTGGGTGGTTCTAGGCCATGATAGCTTTTGGATTTTGTGTGAAGCAGTCCATGGAGATGCATTGTTTCATTTTAAAACTTGCTGTGTCTACATCCAAACTGGCAATTCTGAACTGGTGTAAATAGTTTGCAAGAGCTAATGTAATAAACACTGCACAGTTTTTCATAAGCAGTAATTTATTTCCTCGTGTTCTGTCTCCCCCAGTCAAGGGTCTCACCTAATTTAAGTAGCAGTTACTCTGAGACTCTATCCAAGCTGGAGAACCAGTATTGCAAGCTGCTGGTAAGTTTTTCTGCTTTAGCATTATGATAAGCAGGCATATGTGAGTGTATTTGAGTTCATTATACACTGTATTATGGTTATTACTGTTCTCTAATCTCATCAGGGTGTGACAGAGTGTGTCCTTACAAAAGCAGAATACTGAATGCTTGAGTGTGACATGCATAAGACTGCTGTAAAGCACCTGCTCTTGACAATATATCCACACCCATACACGTCTCCTTAATTTAACCAAATCAATTCTTCAGGAAAACATACAGTTGTTCAAAAGATCTGTGAGGCCAATTCGCCAAGGGTCCTTGCTTACCACGGGAAAAGCATCAGACTGAGCAGTTGTCCGCATGATATGGCCAATGTTATGAATGTTGTTTTGTGTTGTCGCAGGAACATTCGTCATGGCGACTGCGTTGCCTAGAGAGCCTTCGAGCTTTTGTGTCCCGCTGCACTGAGGAGCTGATCTGGCTCAATGAGAGGGAGGAGGAGGAGCTGGCCTTCGACTGGAGCGACAGCAACACCAACATGGCTGCCAAAAGAGAGCAGTATTCTGTAAGACTAAATCTATAGGAAGATGCAGTAGTCATCATACTACCTCTGGCCACTATTTGTTCCCTTACTGATTTAGTTTTTTACCTTTTCATATATCTTTTCTATAGACATTTCTATTATAATATTTTTGTCTGTAAGTAGATTAAAATAATTAATAATTTTCCCTCAAAAGTATGCTTATGATTCATGATTCTTTGAGGTTGAGATGAAACAGAAGTAGAGACAGAAATGTTCTTCCGCGTTATGACATACAAACAAGTGTAACGGATTATCAAAAAAAAGAAAAAATGTAGAGCAGATACTTGGTTCTATGCATTGGTTGTTCATTGGATTTTGGAATGGACTGGATGAATCTTTCACAATAGGATCAATAAAATGCATTTACAAATTAGATTAGGTGATTTTTCCTTTCATGCTTACTTTAATGTAGTTGCAGTTGTTCATTCCATTGTTTTGGATTTGAGCAATATCTCAAATTCTCCTTACTCTCGTAGGACATGAGGTCAGAGCTGGAGGAAAAACAGGAAGTGATGCACTCTCTCCAGGAGACAGTTGACCACCTGTGTCAGGAGAACCACCCAGCCAAACAAACAGTGGAGGTGAGCTGTTGACCAGTATGAACAATCTTCACTCACTGACCTCAGTAAAAATAGTTTGATATCAGATTTGGAACTCCGTCGTGACCTGTTGACCCCTCTGATCACAGGCCTACAGTGCTGCCCTACAGACGCAGTGGCAGTGGATCAAAGAGCTCTGCATATGTGTGGAGCAGCATCTCAAGGACAACACTGCCTACTTCCAGGTGCTGAGTCAAGCTTTTCAATAGAATAGCATTCAAAATTACATTTTTAACTTGGGGTTTTAATGACATGTTTTTGCTTTATAGTTTATGAGTGATGCACGGGACTGTGAAAACTATCTACGGCAGTTACAAGACACCATTAAGAGACAGTATACCTGTGATAAAAACAGCAGACTAGGCAGATTGGAAGACCTGCTGCAGGACTCCATGGTGGGTCTTCCCTCTTACTTAACTTAGATTTAAACATATTTTACATATTTTATTTTTATGTATTGAATAAATATGCTATGACCATAGGAGATTTTACACTTTACGCCTGTTTCACACATACTCCATCTGTAGTGCGTATGCACTTTTTTAACGTTTTTTTTACGGATTAATGGATTAGAGCGTTCACACTGCACGTGGGTGCGTTCCAGGAGCGGCGCGTCTGCAGCAGTGCAGCGATCGTTTACGCACAGAGCCTATTTTTGCTGTGCTGCATGCGCTGAATTAAAGTGACAGCGCATTGTTCGCGGTAAAAATGAACATGGTTTGACACAGAAATTTAGTAATTTCACAATAAATTGATATAATTAAAGTCTACTGTGTTTCACAGTAAACGTGGCATTTTGGCTAGATTTAAAACAAGGAAAAGTGCACTTTTAGGTAAACAAGGCAACATAATAGATGCACTTGTGGTGGTAAACAACAAAGTTCTTTAAGACCCGCGGGATTGCTTGTAATAAAGATTTAAATGCAAAAGAAAAGGCACGAGAGTCGACTGTTTCTGTCAGTGGTGAGTTTTAATTTAAAATGTTTGTGATAGCCTACTTTTAACGTAAGAAAAGTAGGCTATATGCTATGTTTAAATGTGTTGCCACTTGCTTGAGCAACTTAATATACAAACCTAGAAGTCAAATGCATGAATAATATGTTGTTTATATTTATTGAGTTTAAACGAATGTCTATGAAAAAGAGGGTCACAATGCTGAAAAAGCTTTTTCAGTAACAAGGTTTGGATTTGAAATCAAAATAATGAATAAATGTTGTGTTTGTGCCTAAACAGCCGTGGATGTAACAGCGTTGTGCAAACGCGTCATGTATAAAAGCAAAACGAGTCCGTGCTGCTTCTGCACTGCATACGTAACGCACACGGACGGCATACACACTGCAGACGGAGGATGTGTGAAACAGGCTTTATACTCAGTTGAAGAATGTGAATATTTGAGCACAATGAGTGCACATGAGGTGGTGAGAGTCCTCACATGTGACAGATGGCACTATGAGAGAGGAATTGCACAAGAGCTGGCAGAGCGATGGGCATATCCTCTTTGGCCATATGGAAGAGAGACCCAGTCTGGAGAGTTCAATAAGGACGTGAATGCATTAAAAATTAGATAGAAGCTGGGATGGATTATCGTCTTAATTTTATTTTTTATTTTTTAATTTTTTATGTAAATTATTGAGTAAAAATAACCCTGGCCATTAGGAGGTTCCTAGTGATCCACCAACACTGACTATTATTCACACAGCTGCATTATAAATTTAAAAATAAATGTACTGTACTTAATACTATTATTACTACTACTTCCAGTTTAAATGCCTGTTTTTACAACACCTTTTTTATTTAAAAAAAAATAGCTGTTGATAGATTGATTGATTGATTTTTTTTTCTTTAAAAACAAAACGTGACATTAAGAAAATGTTCTAGAATTGTTGCATTAGCTCACAATTAACTACACTTAAACAAGCATCATCAAAAGCCATTTATTTGAGTTTGTGTTTATAATTAGACATAAGTTTATTTAATTAAAATATTTATGTTAGACATAAACCATTTGTTCTAGCTCTCACTGGGGATGATTTCATTTAAGAATTTGATAGAAAGAAAAAAAACAGCACAGTTGATTTGATAAGTAACAATTGATATCCCGCAAATAAGGTTTTGACATGTTTGCCATAATTTCACCCTCGTTGTTGCTCTGAAAGTCCTCTGTGGTTTTGATGAACTCCAACCCCATGCTGATATGCAGTGAAATTTATCATCACTTAATTTTTTGCAGCGAACGTAATGCTATTAGCTCTTCCTGTCGGCCTCTGCTTCCCAAAGTCAGAACTAATGAAACCCTCATGAGCTTTTCATGGAAGTGTCAAACCACATACTCATTCATTTTAGTAAAATGAAAGCTAAGAAAATAATAACCCAGGGAAGAATATCAATGATGGTCTTTCATTTCCTTAAAGCCATTTCGAAAGTCTCTAATCTATTTTAATGAGAGAAAATGAATATTTATTATCATGAAAGCACATATACATTCAGTTCATTTGACACGCAGCATGGAAAAACAAATGATGGAAGAAATTCCAATTATGGGGACCTTGCAGAGGCTGAATTAAAAAAATTATTTGAAATATTCAATCTAATGAGTTTAAATATTTATTGAATTAAGTTTATTGAACAATATTTGTTCAGACACTTTTGGTCACAGAATAAATTAATTATAGCCACTAACATCAAATTACTCTGTACTTTTTATTATTGTTAACTGCTTGATTGACTTGCTTATATGTTTTATTTTTCAGGAGGAGAAAGAACAATTGATTGAATACCGCAGCACAGTGGCCAGCCTTGTAGGCCGAGCCAAGTCTGTAGTCCAGCTCCGTCCACGCAGTGCAGATAGTAACCTGGGCACCAACACGCCCATTCGTGCCATCTGTGACTACCGACAAATAGAGGTATACCATGCTCCAGATATCTCACCATCACAACCTATTTGCTTTGCTTTACCTTTCCACATCTCAACCCTGCATTGCTCTTTATGCTCTTAAGAACTGAGCTAAGATCACATTTGGAAAATTAACGTGATCCTAATTCAGTTTTTCTGAGTTTTACTTTTGTAGCCCACTCCTCTACCCCACCTGAAAAAAAAAAGTATTTAAGGTTTCATCATCTGCTCCACTAAGGGCACTAGCCAGAGACCATCTACACGTACTTGGTTATAGACCGCCCTGGAGCTCTGAAGGCCTTTTGTAGCCCCCTCCTCTACCCCACCTGAAAAAAAAAAGTATTTAAGGTTTCATCATCTGCTCCACTAAGGGCACTAGCCAGAGACCATCTACACGTACTTGGTTATAGACCGCCCTGGAGCTCTGAAGGCAAGTATAAGGGGTAAAGGTGCCATTGACCAAAACATATCCAAAAGATCTGTCCTATGTTTGCCCATTTAGCTGTTAGCAAATAATTCTGGGAAAGTGGAGGTGTGACACATTATGAGTGATGAACAGACCTGCTATAGCATATCTAATCTACCAATTTAAATATATGGTGCTTAGGGATGTAACGATTTTAGTGATTATGCAAACAAAAAGTCATTTTATTTGTTGTTTGTTGGTTTTTAAATATAAAACTTGGTGAAGTGATTTATGTGTGGGTACTTTTTGAAAATCTCCAGCAAATGTTAACAATACCGTGATAATGCTGATAACCGTGATAATTTTGGTCACTATAATCATGATAAGAAATTTTCATACCGCTACATCCCTAATGGTGCTCTTCATTCACACATCACATACTCTATTTAAATTATGAAATGAGATACTGTCATTTATTGAATATTCATTTGTATGCAGAATACTCGCAAACACTCTCCCAGCTATGGCCCTGTTTCTTTTCCTGATCATATTATCTCGGTCAGGCGAGAACTGCTAAATGCCCAAAAGTGATCTCTTTCTCCCTCCCTATCCCTGTCCCACCCCCCTTTTCTCTGCCCTCCCCCAATTTTCCTCCTTTTCCTTTTCCATCCATTTAACCCCGTCTTTCTCTCTCTGTTCCCCTCCGTCTCCCTTGCTCTTTATGTGTGTCTGCGGGGCTGGGCAAGGCCAACTCTCAGGTACTATTGCCAACCGTTCTCCTCCTCTGACCTTTGCTTTCTGGCCTGGCCCTGCACACAAGGGACCCCTGCTTTACCTCAGGCGTCCTGTACATTGTTACTGTGAAATAGCGCATATATATTAAGAATGAGGTGTTTTTCTCCCAGCCCAATAGATCATCTATTTTCCATGGTGGGAGCATGTTGCATGTTGACTTGCTATGTCATTTTAATTATATTGTATTTATCAGTCACAAGGAGGTGGTAATCCTCTGTTAGTTATAATTTCCTACCAATATGCAACATATTGTGAATCATAATGTTCTCTGTGTGCAAGGGATATGGCGAGAGTTGAGGTGGGACACTAGAAAGTGCTCTCAAATTTTTTATTTGCTTGCTTTTCATTTTATGTTGCCCTGAGGGTTATTGAAGCCTTTAGCTTTCATGTTAGCCTGGGCAAAGCTAGGCTGAAAAGGCAACTGCAATTTGACATTAAATTGAACAAGATGAGTGCTTTGGAATTTCATTATATTTGATTTTTAATATGCTTAAATCACTTGCTTTTCATTTTATGTTGCCTTGAGGGTTATTGATGGCCTTTAGCTTTCATGTTAGCCTGGGCAAAATTAGGCTGAAAAAGCAACTGACATTAAAATGAAAAAGATGAGTGCTTTTGAATTTTTTTTGCCAGGTCAGTTGTAAAGATATGTTAGTGCAGTAAGGCATTATTCCACAAAATACATATTTCACGTAATTCAATTCATATGAAGGCCATTAGCATTAACATTTTATTCCTCATCCTTTAGTTAATATTTTGAATCCCTTTACTTTTTAATCAACTTTGACCATCAATTCTGCTTTTTTTGCTCAATTTTTCAAATCCTCTCTCCCTTACTCATTATGTTTTTTCCGTCCCTTTTTCTGTCCCTTTCTTTTCTGTTTCTGTCTCCATCTTTCTCTCTTTCTCAGATCACGATCAGCAAAGGGGAGGAGTGTGTATTGGAGGATAACTCTCAGAGGACTAAGTGGAAGGTCATCAGTCCCACAGGAAATGAGGCCATGGTGCCATCTGTGTGTTTCACCATTCCTCCCCCTAATCAGGAAGCCATCGACACTGCCATCAGGTACAGCACACAGATCCTTACAGGTTCCTTATAAACACGGATCTCTATTAGGATCTCACACACATTCAGGAATATGTCTTCTGTAATGTGGCATATTTTTGAGTGAAACAATGTATGGCATAGAAATAACACGCTGTGCATAGGTTTATGCAATGGAAATGAATTACACACACACAAAAAAATGTTTCGCTTTTGGCCCAGTAAGTAGCCACCTAGAAGTACTATTAAACTAAACTTAACTTAAAATTGTTTTCATTCATTTAAATAAAGCTGAAATAAAATATAAATATCAGATGAAAAAATTCAAAATTAAAAAAATGTTGAAATAAAATAAGTGTAAGTACAGTACAGTACAAAAATTACTAAAACTATAACTCAACTAAAAATAAAGCTAAATAGAAATATTAAAAAAATGACAAAAGCATATAAAATGACTAAAACTTATAAAATAAAAACTGAAAATATAAAAATGAAAGCTAATTCAAAATATGAATAAATACAACAATAGTATGTCAATAATATTAAAATAACACTGGGGCAAACACCACTCAAGTTGTCTTGGGCAAAATTTATTTATTAGTTTATTTATTTTTTAAGAATGATGAATTGTGCACTATAACACCAACACCAATTATTAGGAAAGATATATATATAATTATTAAGATAATTCATATATTTTGCATTGTATTTGTATTATGTTGTATTGTCTTTTTTGTTTCATAACTATGTAAACTATGTAAGATTTTATTTTCTCTTTGTGTAGAATGGAGCAGATGTACCAGAACGTCATGTCTCTATGGCACCAGCTGCATGTCAACATGAAGAGCGTGGTCTCCTGGCACTACCTGCAGAAAGACATACTAAATATTTCCTCCTGGAGTCTGGACACAGTTAGTACCACAAAGTTCCACCAATTTCCCATATACTCTCTTATTGGGACTCTTTCAGAGGTTTGTCATAATCATTTGTCTGTCTCTCTAGATGCGCTTGCAGGCTCCAGCAGAGAGGCAGCAGGCTTTAGACAACCTTGACGCCCACTTGTCCGACTTCCTTACGGACAGTCGCGAGAGTTCCCTTTTCACGCCAGCTGAACGCTGTGAGCTAGAGCGAGAAGCTGAGAACTGCCGGGAACATTGCCAAGCACTGCAGGTCTCTTTGGAGACAGGTAAGATGTTACAGTGTTCATGAGTGTATTGATTACTTGCTATGAAATAGGGGTGCTCCGATCAGGATTTTTGAGGCCGATCACCGATCACAGAAAGCAGTATCTGCCGATACCGATCACCGATACCAATCTTTTTAAAGCCGCCTTTTTATCATTTATAACTATTTATAGTGATATTCCAATCAGGATTTTTAGACATTTATTCAGGGCCTGAATTTCATTTTTGAAAATGGGGGGAATTCCCCTCTAGGTGTCTCTTGTGAGAGGACCATTGACAGAAATAGTCAGCTCTACTGCCTTTCCTTTTGCATTGAAATCTTTATTACAAGCAATCCTGCGGTTAATAAAGAACTTTCCTACCTTTTCCTACCTCCACAAGTGCCATCTATTATTGCCTTGTTGATCTAAAAGTGCTCTTTTCCTTTAAACCTAGCCAAAAAGCCATATGTGTTGATTGTGAAACACAGTAGACTTTAATCCAAGTCACGCTGTTTGTGAAATTACGTCTCACACAAGGTTTTCAAATTACTTTTTAAGTTATTTAATGAAGAAATATGAAGGTGAGTACCTCGCCTTCAGCATTATAATTATTGTACCCGCGCTGGACAGAGACTGAGACGGTGCAGCTACATGTCGTGCCAAACCTCTCACGGCAGCATCATCAGCTTGAGATCAGTTTTTTGAGATCGGCCTTTTTAGAGACCCATCCCAACGTGATTATCGGCCGATAGTGATTGGTAGCCGATCAATCAGAGCACCCCTACTATGAAACCATATTACATGGTGCTAAAAATTATTCTTTTTTTTTTTTCAGTGGAGAAGGATGAGTTGGCCTCTCGTGCTTACCTCTCAGAGCTGCAGAGCATCAAGTCGCATCTGGAGGATGCAGAGAGCAGACTGATGCGTGGCATACAGACTCCACACCCCAGCACAATATCAGGAGACAATACAGTTCACATAGCAGAGCAAGAGGTGAGGAGTGATCAGCACAACTATGCACTCTACTGGTCAATCACCTCAATAACTGAATTAGTTCAAATCTGCAGTTTTTAGCTGACATACATAAACTAGTCCATATAGTATCTGCATTTATGGAGAGTACTGTAAATTCTGCAAAAAATGCTTTTAAATACAGAACACTGCATTATGTGTTACTTACAGTGATTAAATAGTTTATAGTTATAGTTTACAAGTTTTGAAGTATTATTCATAGACTACTGTTTTTAATTAGCTTTTATTTTGTGTTTTCAATTTTAATTTTAATGTTAGTTTGAGTAGTTTTGTTACGTGCTTTTTCATTTTTATTCGTTTTTGTTTATTATTTCTGTATAGATTTCAAGTAATTTTCATACTTAAATTTATTTGAGTTAGTTGCCAAGGTAACATTGCTAATTTGCGTTTAAGTTTTTCATCTAATATTTTATTTTATATCAGCTTTATTTCAGTTACCGAAAATTATGTTAAAGTTTAAGTTTTAGTTAACAATAACAACAGTGACTTCATTTAATTACTTTACAGTCACCGTTCTCTTTCAGTTATTGAAATATGTTGCACTGATATAAATTTATTGTATACGTATTTATATTATATATATATATATCATGGCTAATAAGCGGTTTATGAATGTGCCTCTTATTGCAAGTTGAGTCGCCAATATTTTTGTCACTTTTGCCAGAAGAGAAAGACTGTAGTTTAAATGCGCATAATTGTTTTCATTTCATATCAGTTCATTTGGTCAACTTTTAGGAATACACTACTCTGTAGATTACCTCAGATTTAACAGTCATGGACTAAAAGCTGCAAATGTCATTTAAATTTCATGGAGTCTTAAAAAAAAGAAATGTAATCTGAAGAATCCTTTAATGGTTTTACAGAAACTGCAGCAGGATCTGAAAGGACTTCAGTCAGATTTGGGTGAGGTGTCTCGTCGCTGCGTGAGCTTCTTTGAGGAGAAGCCTTCCTCTTCTAGTGTGCCTGTCCTACGCTCTGAGCTCAACCTGGCCATAGAGCACATAGAGAAACTCAACTCCCTGTCCTCTGTTTATCTGCAAAAGTTAGTACACAAAGTCATTTTGGTTCATGTATTCATGTACTCTTAATTAGTCATCAAGCCTTGTTTAGCCTTAGGGACAACCATAATTTGAGTGTCTGTTTCTCTGCATCTGCCAGATTGAAGACGGTTGATGTGTTGATGAGAAGCCTGCAGGCTGCAGAAAGTCAGGTGAGAAAGTATGAGAGTCGACTGAGTGAAGAGGATATTGTGCCCGCTGATACTGCTGCAATCCAGGCCTTGGGAGAGCAGTTAAAGGTGAGACACGCAGACACTTCACACATTCATTGCTAGTAGTTGACTTAATATCTCAACCATATCAACTAATCGCCAAAGTAATATTTGTTCATTTGATATTATCCTCATAAGACAATATTTGTTTTATTCAAAAAAAATTTTTTAGGGAAGGATTTTGCTACCTCAAAAGAAATAGATGCATGACGCAGACTTTTTGTTAAAATGCTTTCCCACTATCTTCGACATTCACTAAAATTGCATTTCGCCCCCTAGTGGCAGTTGCACGGAACTTTCAGATTGGTTGTGCAAAAGCAATTACCTTCTGCTTATTCACCATGCTATGAATATATATCCATACAAACAAACAATACAAACATTAAACAACCTCCCATTTTACAGAAATTGTGTTTAAAGAATAACATAGTGTTTAAAGATTACTGAAAAAAATATTGGTAATTCTAACTTCACACTCATAGTTTTAATTGGAATATACATCACATCTGGTTGGTGGGTGAAGTTCAGTTTCAGTGTACCCGAAGTTCAAATCAGATCCGAAAATTCTGCAGATGTGTATGATCGGAACTCCAGATAGCTCTGGAAATTAGTAACTTCTGATCTGTTGTTTGTTAGAGACAGTGGAAAGGCAAATTTACTGTTGACTTTTTGGTTGCATTTCACACTCTGTCACGCTGTTGCAGAAATGGCATTCAGAGCTGGAGGAGCAGGATCACATATTCAAGAGTCTGAGTTTAGAGGTCCAGCAGACTAGAGAGGTCAGAAACCAGCTCAACCAACTGCACCCTGACCGCAGCCCTGAACTGGACCGCTATCAGGAGAAAGCGCAACAGCTCACAGAGAGGTGGAGTGGAGTGAGCAGGCATATGGAGACACGGTGAATTGTTGCGAAGTCAAAAGCGAGAGAATGAGTACCAATATTTTCTGTAATATTCCAGATTATAACACAAAGCATAATGTCCTACAGGCAAGCGGATCTGGAGATGCTGGGTTCAGTGCTGCAGCAGTACAGAGAAGGCCACACCTCTCTTATCCACTGGATAGAGGAGACCACCAAAAAACAGGAGAACACGCAACCCGAGCAGACGGACAGCAGAGCTTTGTCAGAACAGCTCGCACAGCAAACAGTGAGAGACGACACTCTCACAATATTGATGAATACTTCCAAGTGTTGTAAAACAGATCAGTGTTTGATTCAGTATCTGTTCTTCTGCAGGCCTTGGTGGCTGAGATAGAACAGAACCAGGTCAAACTGGATGAATGCCAGACGTACTCTAAACAGTACTGCGCTGCTGTTAAGGTAAGCACTCAGTCAAAGTGACAAGTGTCGGCTACTGCTTACTGGTAGTCATCATGGAGAAATGGAAACATAAACACTTGTTTCACAAAATATATTTCTCCTTACTAGACCATGTCTGCCATTTTATGCATTAGGACTATGAACTCCAACTTATGACGTTCAGAGCTTTTGTTGAATCAACCCAGAAGTCCCCTGTGAAAAGGAGGAGGATGCACTCTTCATCAGATGTCATCACACAGGAGGTAAATGCAGGAAAACCAGGCTCATATGACATTAATTTAATATATTTATAACATTTATATTAGTTTTCATGTTGACTTCAAATGTTTTAATCACATTTTTCTACTACATCTTAGTTTATGGATTTACGCACACGCTACACAGCTCTGGTTACCCTGACAACGCAACATGTCAAGTATATTAGTGATGCACTACGGCGACTAGAGGAGGAAGAGGTGTGTTATGCTTTCCTAAGTCTCCTACATTCAGTTTTGATTTTTACCTACTGTATACTTGCACAAGTATTCACATAATAAAGACAAAATCAGATTTCATCATACAGTGTATGTCTAATGAAAATGTTTCCACTTTGTGGTACAGAAAGAGGTGGAAGAAGAGAGGCAGGCACGAGTGGGCCAGGTCTCAGAGCTGCTCGGCTGGGTCAAGGGCCTACAGGAGCACACTGGCAGATCTGCCAAGCCATCACTTGCTGCACAGCAGGTAGATTTTGAGTGAAAATAGAATATTGCCTATTTTTAAGTATTCTACAGACAGTAGTGTGTCAGTCAACACTGAGTAGATTGTATGTGTCAAAGTGGCTTTGAAATACTGTATCTGTCTCACTTCTAGGCTATTAGTGAGCAGTTAGCAGCTAAAAAAGAGGAAGTTGCTGAAGCTATCAGGAGCACCCAAGTTTTCCTGATGTCAAAACAGGCCAGCAAGTGAGTTTGCACTATACGACCTTCAACACACATACAGCGGTTCTCAGACTTTTTATACCAAGTGCTACCAAGTCGAGATCAATCTATTTCAGAGCATTTACTCCAGCTCATATTTGCAACAACTTAAAAAAAAAAAGTCTTGTCTTGTCTTATTTTTTTCTGATTAAAATGGATACAAGAAGAAATAGCCTGCAAGCTGCAGCATATAAATTAGATTGTAAATAATTAAGAAATTTGAAATAAATTATACATGAGAAATGTTTTCAGTATATTTAATAAAAATATTTTTGAAGATATGTTTACTTGAATTTTGCAAAGACAAGTGGGATTTGAACAAAAATATTTTTAGTGTTTCAAAATTTCAGAGTTGTGTACCTTGCCACTTGCAGTGCTGTTTTAGTATTATTTATATACTAGTATAATATTCATATTTTGAATTATATTTTATGTTCAGTTTTAATACTATTTTCATTTTTAGTTCATTATAGTGATTTTATGTGCTTTTGTCATTTTATATTAGTTGTTTTCTATTTACCTTTCATTTATTTTTATTTCAGCTTTATTTTAATTATCAAATATGATTTTTAATAGATTTATTTTACAGTAACCCTGGCCTCTTGGGGTTGTGCTGTGTACCATAGTTTGAGAACAACTGCACTATATTCACATCCACCTCTAAGTACCAGTAAATGTTAAATATGCATGCACTTACTCAAACACAAACGCATACGTTGTTAGTAATGAAGCGCATTTATCTTTAGGCTGTCTCCTGAAGAGCGTGCACAGGTGGTCTCCCAGCTGGATGAACTGACGGCCACCTACACTCAACTGTGTGACAGTTCTAACGCACAGTTGCAACAACTTGAGGAGCAGCTGGCCAAAGAGGAGAAGCGCAAGGTAGAGTTAGAGGGGCAAGAGAAAGTCAGCCGTGACAGCAGTGTTCAACTTTGCCAAAGCAAGCTTCAACAGCAAAAAGCTTGTCTTGAAATGCTTCTGAAATATATTGCTTTAAATAGTGGTCTTCGTTATGGTCAAGTTTTGTCAGTGTGCTAGAGATATGCTACAGCAGTGTGTATGTGTGAGCTAGAGCGAGTGAATTATTATTATTTTTTTTTTATGTTGCCTGTCACGTGTGGTTTAACGTTCATCACCAAATTCATACATCTCACAGATATTGTCTTATTTAACACTTATAAAAAATTAATAGCATGGTGTGAAATCTAAACCATTCCTATTTTCTACAACATGCCTGATATCATGTCACCAACACCATCCTTATTTGTCATTATTAATCAAGCACATCTGCTTAAACGCAACTCATCGTTCATTAGAGTAGGATAGTGTGACTTTTTGGCATCAGAAACTGCTTCTTTAGCCACTTTAGTGCCCATTGAAGCCACATGCACATTGTAGATTAGCCTTTTCTTTCTTTCTTTTTCTTTTTTACATTTCATTTAAATAAGGCACATATAAACATGTAAATGTAAAGGCATAAATGTCATTACATTCATATTGTTTTGTTGCCACATGCAGCCACGAACATTGTGTAGAACTGTTCACCCATACGTATATCATTCATCATGTAGTGATTACTGTGTGAACAATGGTATGTTTGTGTTTGAATGGCTAGAAGCTAAAGATATAAACAAGATCAGAAAGCAATCTTCAAAATATTTTTCCTGTGGATTGGTCTAGACTTAGCGCAAAAAGCAGCTATTGCAAACCTCCACCTCACTCTTTGAGCATGATGTGTCCAGATCACAGCTATGTTTGTTTGTGTGTTTGTATGTGTGATATTGTCTGTTTTCAGTCCATGTCTTTAATACTGTAATTCTTTGTGAAATTTAATCAGCATTTTGCTTCAAAATCACTAACAGCTGCTGGGAGAAAATGTAAGAATTTCTATCTTCTCAGAATTGGGAGTAAGAAAAATGTGTTATTCAGAATGCAGGACTATCCTTAGTTGATTAGTAATAAAAAAATTATGTGTATATACCAACCAAGATCTTCACACATTCATAGGTAAGTCTCAAAACAAATATTTAGAAAGAACTCAGTGTATGAAATTAGGTAACAGAGGTATGAAAATGTAGATAGCCAGTCCCGGGTTGCATATCAGGCAGCTGGAGTGTGGCATGCAGATCGCTAACATCCGGCTTCTCACCCTATCGCACCTCAAACCGCCGAACACTCAGTGTGTGTGCGTCTAAGGACCACCTCACACGGTAAGTAGTGCTTGCTTTCTTTCTTACCGTTGCTTTCTTTCTGACCTAGCAATATGTTCTTAAGATCTGTTTTCTCTTTTCTTTGGCCTCTTAGTGTATTTTAAATGTTCAGTTTGTGCATTTTTGCATATTTTTTGCACACTGCAGTGCTGTCCTGCCAAATGTTTTTTGCATGTACAAAATGTAATGTTTTTAAAGAACATGATACTTGGTATTTTTGTTCATTTTTCTTTATACTCATGAATAAATGCATGAGTATTAGTATCAAGATGATTGCTTCTTATGCTGATTTAAGTTACTTCAGCTATGGTGATGGGCATTTTTCTCTTTCCCTCCCAGTTAAACTGTGAATAAAAATACACTGCAAAATCAAATAAGAACCATTTTGAAAATTTATGATTTTTACCTTTTCATAGGGCCAAGAAGTCATCGCTGGAGTAATTGACCTTGGCACCATGGAAACCTTTCCAGTTTTCCAGGCAGCTCAGCGTGGCCTCATAGACCAAGACACCTGTCATGTACTGTTGGAAGCACAGGTTATCATGGGTGGTCTATTCCAGTATGACTCCCCTGATAAACTGTCATTAGATAAGTGGCTTTCCAGTGGTTTGATTGATAAACAAACTTACCAATCACTGGAAGAGTTAGAGACTGCCCTTGGTCTTGTCAACACAGTAAAATTTGCAGAGGGTCAGGAATTACCAGTCGCCACTGCTATGAAAGAAGGTGTCATAAAGCAGCTGGTGGGACTACGTATACTTGAGCTGCAGATAAGCACTGGCAGCCTGAAGTTTGGTCCCAATGGAGAAATGGTCAGCCTGGATAATGCAAGGGAGAAGGGATTGTTATCCCCTGATCTTTGTCAAAAGCTGCAATCCTGTCTTCACCGGCGAGAACTTATTGATCCAAATACAGCAGAAAAACTAAGTCTGGTTGAATTTCAACAGCGTTGTGTTGTCAATCAAGAGACGGGTCTGCGCTTCTTTCCAGTTAAACAGAAGCCAGGAGGAACTGTCTGCTTATGCTCTGGCAGAAAGGTGGGAATATTCTGTGCTGTTCAAGAGGGGCTTATCGACCGGCATGTCACAGTTCGACTTCTGGAGGCTCAGTTGTTTGCTGGAGGTATCACAGACCCCCGCTCGGGACACAGATTGACTGTTAATGAGGCTGTCCGGCATGGCCTAATGGATCAGGACTTGGCCTGCACCCTCATGACAAGACAGCTACAAGCAGGGGGAATAATAGATCCAATCAGTGGGGAGCGTCTAGAGTTGGATGAAGCCATAAAAAGAGACCTTCTCTCTCCTCGCATAGCCTTACATGTACTTCAATCTCTCCAGTCTTTCATGGCAATGATGTGGCCAGAATCAGGGGAGTTGCTTCATGTAAGTGAGGCACTTCAGCAGGGTGTTGTCAATAGAGAGCTTGCTGCAAAAGCCCTGAGAAAACGTCATTCTGTTGGTGCAGTATATCTCCCTGAGAGTGGACAGGTGGTCCCTCTGCATCAAGCTGATAAGATACTTAAGCCTCAGGCAGTGGAGATCCTAAAACAGATCCAGGTTCCAGATGTCCTTCCCAATGTGACTCAGTCAAGTTCCTCATATATGAAGCGATTGAGTTCTGGATCTGCCTATTCTTCATCACCCCCTGCTTCACATGCAGATGTCAATTACGACTTTTCCATCATGGAGGAAGGTAGGTCAGAAGAACAGGTTCAATACCACCTTCTCACTCAAGTGATGACACACAGCTACATTGATGCTCACTCAGGAGAACGTCTAGTCCTACTAGAACCTGAACTGGTAGAACTAATATGTGAAAATGTTAAAACCACAAATCTTGTCAGACCAGTCCAACACAAAATCTGTGATAACATTAGAGTTACAATGGACAGCGAAGCTATTAGTGGGATTGAAGAGGAAGAACATGAAGAACCCAAAATTATACAATATGATATTGCCTGCAAAGACTCTTATTTGGAAGAGACTATAGAAATGTCAGGGGAAGATCTTGCACCCTTGATGGTCACCAACAAAACCTTTAAAGAGCCTTTGCATAAAGTAGTTTTGCAAGAGAAAGTTCTATCATCAGAAGAGTATGAACAACCCAAGATAAAAGGTAAAATTGTCTGCAAGATCACTGATATAGGAGAGACAGTAGAAAGAACAGAAGATCTTGTACCATTGACAGAAACAAACATAGCTTTTAAAGAGCTTTCAAATGAAGAGATTCAAGAAGTTTTGTCATCAAGAGACTATGTAGAACCCAAGGTTAAAAAAGGTGACATTGACAGGAAGAACACTGACATGGGTAAGACTATAGAAGGAGCAGTGGAAGATGTTGCATGCTTGACAGGCACAGACAGAACTTTTATAGAGCCTTCACATGCAGAGGTTTGGCATGAGAATGTTCTATCATCAAGAGAATGTGAAGAACCCAAGATTAAAAAAGATGAAATTGAGAGCAATAATACTGTTGTGGGTGAGTCTATCGAACTGGCAGAGAAAGATCTTCCACACTTGGTGAGTAAAGACAGACCCTTTATAGTGCCTTCACATAAAGAGAACTGGCAAGAGAAAGTTTTGTCACCAGGAGGACATGAAAAACCCAAGGTTTTAAAAGGTAAAATTGCCTGGACAAACACTGATATAAGTGAGACAGTAGAAAAAGTAGAGGAAGATCTTGCACCCTTGGCAGGCACAGCCAGAGCTTTTATAGTGCCTTTACATAAAGAGAACTTACAAGAGAAAGTTCTATCGTCAGGACAATATAAAGAACCCAAGAGTAAAAAAGATGAAATTGCCAGCAAGAAGACTAACATAGGTGAGACACAAGATCTTGCAGCTTTAAAAGGCTCAGAAATAACCTTTATAGAGACTACACATGAAGTTGTTTGGCAAGAGAAAGTTCTGTCATCAGGAGAGTATGAAGAACCCATTATTATGAAAGGTAAAATTGCCTGGAGGAACACTGGTATGGGTGAGATGATAGAAAAAGCGGAGAAAGATTGTGCACCCTTGACAGACGCAGACAGAGCTTTTATAGAGCCTTTAAATAAAGAGAATTTACAAGAGGAAGTTCTTTCATCAGGACAATATAAAGAACCCAATATTAAAAAAGATGAAACTGTCAGCAAGAAGACTAACATAGGTGAGACACTAGAAAGACCAGAGGATGTTGCAGCTTTAACAAGCTCAGAAATGAACTTTATAAAGCCTACACATGAAGTTGTTTGGCAAGAGGGAGTTCTGTCATCAGGAGAATATGAAGAACCCATGATTATGAAAGGTAAAATTGCCTGGAAGGACACTGGTATGGGTGAGATGATAGAAAGAGCAGAGAGGGATCTTGCACCCTTAACAGGCACAGAAGGAACTTTTATGGAGCCTTCACATGCGGTTTTACAAGAGAAAGTTCTGTCATCAGGAGAATGTGATGAATCTACAATTTTAAAAGGTAAAATTGCCTGGAGGTATGCTGATGTGAGAGAGACAATAGATAGAGCAGAAGGAGATCTTGCACCCTTGACAGTCACAGAAGGAACTTTAATGGAGCCTTCACATGAGATTTGGCAAGAGAAACATTTGTCAGGAGAATGTGATGAACATAAGATTAAAAAAGATGTTATTGACAGGAAGAACACCGAAATGGATGAGACTATAGAAAGAGCAGAGGAAGAGCTTCCACTCTTGACAGCCACAGTAAGAGCCTTTATAGAGCCTTCACAAGAAGATTACTGGCAAAAAAAATTTCTGTCATCAGGACTATATGAAGAGCCCAAGATTAAAGTAAATAAAATTGCCAATATGAAGACTGATCTGGGTGAGACTATAGAAAAGACAGAGGAGCATCTTGCACCCTCGACACTGAAAGACCTAAACTTAACAGTGCCTTTTCACACAAGCTCAACTCTACTGAAGACTATATCAGATAATGGGGCGCCCTCTCAGAATCAAATTATAGATTCAACATTAAATGAGTCTAAAAAAAAGCAAACACTTGTCCTGGAACAAGCAGATAGTAGTGGGGTATTTCTAGAGATAACGGAACAAAAAATGTTTGACATGAGTGAAGGCAGTGCACATACTTCACTACAAGATACTGTAAATGTAAGACAGTATGATCAGCTGAATGTCAAACCAGATGAAGCCAAGACTGCAAAACAGCCAGAGGAACTAAACAAAATGGTTGAACATGAGGAAAATAAAATAATCTTTTATCAGCCTGGTAATGATGAGAAATTATACCCTTCAGAAAGGAAGACTTTGTCAGTGGAACTAAGTGATGATGATGTGAAGCTTGGGAGTACGGCAATGGATCTGCAACAAGGGGGTCTTGTAACTGTAGGTGGCCAGAAAGTTCTCTTGGATGAAGCTCTGGCACAGGGTTTGCTTCCAGGGCACACTGCTATTAAGCTTATGGAAAAAGCTGGTCTCTTTGGTGGTTTTCTGGATATTAAAGCCTGTAAGTCACTTAGTGTTGAGGATGTGATGCAAGAAGGCCTGTTGGATGAGGACTTGATGGCCCGTGTTCGTCATTCAGAAAATATATTAGCCGGTGTGATTGATGTGGAGCATGGTCGGCTTTGCTCAGTAAAGGAAGCTGCTGAGGCAGGCCTGTTGGACTCTGATACGGCTGTTCGACTTATTGAAGCCCAGGTTGTGTCAGGGGGAATAGTTGACCTACGAAGAGACAAGAAGGTATCAGTTACCCTTGCAGCCAACCTTGGGTTGATTGAAGAAGGTAGGAAAGAGAAGCTTCTTTCACTGGAAAAGTCATGCAGAAGAAAATGTTCAGATCAAAATGCAGTGCAAACCAAGTTTGCACTACAGTTACAAATAAAAGGAGTGGTGGACCCAAAAACCGAAAAGCCTGTCCCACTGGAACAAGCCCTTCAAACTGGCTTAATTGGACAGGATGAGGCTCAGATGATTCTATGCCAGCAGGTTGCAGAAGGTGGTATTGTGCATCATGGCTCTGGTGTTCGCCTTACTGTTGTGGATGCACTACACCTGGGTCTCATAAATCACACAGTCGCTCCAAAGTTGATGGAACTGGAAAAGGCTTTCAAAGGCCAAGAGCCATGTAGTTTGGATCAAGACACTTCATTTCTTCAGGCCTCTACAGGTTCTATTTATGATGATGCATCAAAAAGCAGGATTACTCTGAGCGAGGCTGTTTCTAAAGGCCTTCTAGATGATGAAACGGCAAATAAAGCTATGGCCTCACCCAATGTGAAGAGCGGATTGTTGGACCCTCATAAAGCTTGTGTTGTGTCATACTCTGAGCTGATAAACCAGGGTAAAATTGACATTGAGACAGGACAGAGATTCCTTGAAGTGAGACCTTTCAGGGGTGTTCCACATAAACAAACTGATGAAATGATGACCTTACCACAGGCAATTAAGGCAGGCCAAGTAGATCCCATACCAGCAGTGAGAGTATTGCAGAGTCAAGCAGATTCTGGGGGTATCATTAACATTTATAGTGGAGAGCGTTTGCTTCTTCCAGAGGCTATAAATAAAGGCTTAGTTGATAAAGACATGGCTAAATGTATTGCTACAAATCAACTCTTGAAAGGGGGGTTGCTCAGTCCAGCCAGTGGACAGAGGGTCTCCAGCATTACTGAGGCAGTTGAATATGGGCTTATTTCGACAGAAATGGCTGCAGAACTTCAACACAGCATGGGCCTTGTAGATGAAGATGAGAGGAAAAGTTCCAAAATACCTGCTTCTTTAACGAAAGGACCATCTAGTTCTTTTTTTCCTGAGATGATATCAGAGCGGGTCAGTCCTAATAAAATGTCACTTGAGAAAAGTCTATTGAATATACCATCCCCACCATCATCATATCTTACAGAGGCTGAAATAAAAGATGCAGATCCTCTGAAAAAAGAGGAGCTTGAATCTTTTGACGTCCGTCCTGATTTACAAAGTAAGGAACAATTGGTTGATGCAGTGATGCAGGACAGCAATGATACATCATTGGAGGTTCTGACAGAATTTACCTTGAAAGCAGAAAAGAGACTTCAGCAGGCCATTAAAGTGATAAAGCCCACAGAAAGCGAATATATAAAATCACAGCCAATTCAAAGCCCTGAGCAACCTGAAGAGATTACTGACATCAAATTGCAAAAGGTGGAAGTTAAGAACTCAACAGCTTTACTTGACAACACCACAGAGTTGGAAATCCAGAGGCAGACAGTAAATAAATCTGCAGTTTCTACTGCCATATTATTAGAAAGCAGTGATAACAGCAAGGAACAAGTCCCATCTACAGAGCAAACAAAAGGAGAGAGAAAGATCCAAAGGCAGACAGTAAGTGAACCTGCAATCAATTTATCAAACACTGATGATGGCTTGCAAAACAAGGAACAAACCGCATCTATAGAGCAAATTGAAGGGCATAGTTTCAAGCTAGAAGCAGATCAGTCAGTGTCCAAACAAGAGAAAATCAAGGACAGCCAGGAGACTGGATTGGATCCTTATGCTTCTACACCCACAAGGCCAGTTAAGGCATCAGGAAAAAAGAAAGGCAGAGGGAAAAATGTTAAGCAATATAAAATGGAAATTGATGTAAAGCCACAAGTTTCAGACACCGTAGCCAGGATTTCACCTATAGAAAAAGCAGAAGATGATGGACAAGGTGGCTTTACCACTAGTCAAAAGCCTATTATGAAAGACGATGAAGAGAAGGTGATTGAAGTACAGCTATCAGAGACACCCCATGCAAGTGGTATCCTTACACCTGTGACAGGGAGTGATGAGACTGTGCAAGGCAAATATTTGGAAGTAGGTGTGTATAGAACTCCTAATGAAACTGAAACCTCCAACCGTGAGTCTGATCATGAAAGCAATGCAAGACAGAAAGAGAAGACTCTAACACAGCACAGTGTCACAACTTGCATGGCAAAAACTGACCAGGGTCAGGAGGCTATTGACGTCTCTAAGGACCTTGCCACTGATATATCAGAAAAGAAGAGAAAGAAGAAAAGCAAAAGTAAAAAAGTTAAGCAAGTGTGTATTGTTGAAGCAGAAGGAGTAGAGAAAAGAGATGATGAGACTGAGAAAGAGCATAAGACTGTGATCCATGAGGTCGAACTTCAAAGCAGTCAATCAGATGAGAAAGAAAGTATGAAGCAACTTGAGAAAGCCAATCAGGCAATGGCACAGAAGGAAAAACTTTTGATGAAAGCTAAGGAAAGCATTCTTAGGAAGGTGTTTGAGCGAGGAGTGAGTGAAAAACAAGCTGCTGAAGAATTAGAAGCGATGCGTCAAGTAGCTAGTAATGGAGAATACCGCATTACCACCCAAGAGGAAACTATTGTAGAGAAGACAAGCTATAAGCCTCCTCAAAGTAAGAAGAACGACAATAAACTACACCAGACGGGGCAAGAAATGAACAAAAGGTCAGTGCCAGACATGGCAGAGAATCTTCTACCTGGGTCTGATAGCGATCTATGCTCCTCAGCTAAAGCACAGCTTCAAAAACAGGAAGAAGATCAACATGACAAGCATACAAACACGGGATTAAGTGGAGATGATATGAATCAGAATATTCCATCTATGAAAACCTCTGATGACATTGTGAACATAAACCAGAAAGAACTGGTTCTAATCCAGAATTTAGAAGGGGAAACCAAAGAAAGAACAGCAGAAAAACAAAGCATTGAGCCATTATATACAGATGAAATGTTGATAGAGCCTATGAGTGAATTGACCTTGCCATCAAGCACTGCAGTGACTGACAGCCATGAAATTGCTAAATCAATAGCCCTCAAATGTGTCTTTGACATCCCAGCAGTGAAGGACTCCAAAGCACTTCTATCAAGTGAGGTGTGTACTCCTTTACAAAATACCAAAACAGCAGTGAAAAAGGTAAGCAGTGAAGTTCATCAAGAAAGAATCGAGGAGCCCCCTTTCAGTGATTATGAAGGCACAGATGAACCTTCTATACAACAATGTAAAGTTTCTGGTCTACCCCATATGGAGGTGATCCCAGAGTCTGCTACCAAACAGAAAGAAGAGGTGGAAGAATATGCAGAGGCTTTAGTGGAACCGCAGCCTGGAGAAGTTCAAATTAATATTGAACAAATAAGAAAAGACACCACAAAAGCTAGCAAGGTAAACAGTAGTTCTGAAGATCTTTCTTGAAGTTTTTGTAAATTGTTTACTGCAAATTGATTCTTTTTAATCTTTTCCTTTCCTTTTCAGACCTCACTGGCTCGCCAAGAGTGCTTAGAACATGACCAACAGATTGTGGCTTTGCTTTCTATGGTGAGACACATTGAGGTCCGCCTAAAGCAGCAGCAGCAGCAACAGTCCGTTGGTCGAGGTCTCTCCACAATCGATGACATAATCAAACAGATAGAGGTAAAAGATATGTATTACAGCAAATGTTTGATATGTTGCCAATTTAACAGGTTGTTTAAGCTTACAAGTGCTGTATTTTAATTTAATTCTCTTTTCAGATGCTTTTTCTGGAAATTAGTGACCTGGAACCAGAAGTGCACAAGGACACTGAAGCAGCTACACAGCTGCTGGAGTCTTACCCTCAGGATGTTCCACCTCAGCTGCTTAAGGCCCTGGAAAAAGATGGGCGAAGCTTAGCTCGGGCTTACAGTGCAGCCAGGGACCTTGCCCAGAATACTTTGCAGGGGTTACGAGCACAACGTGATGCACTAAATGTAATAAAAATTCCTACAAAGTTTAGTTTAGAGAGTATTTTTTTCATGACAGAAAAGTTTCTTTTAAATCTCTTTGCATGATTTTTATATTTTTACAGGAAGCTGTAAGCAGTCAGCTGAAAGCTTTACTAGAGCAAGTTGATAAACTTCTTATCTGGCTTAAGGAGACTGAGACACAAATGCAGGAAGAAACAGGGGTACATGGACAGACGGTGGCCGAGATCACTCGAAAGCAACAGTTGTGCAAAGTAAAACATCGACAGTCATGATATCCTATCTAGAATTTACAGATATTTTCATTTGTAGTTACAATGATGGCATCTTTTTGACAGTCGTTCATTTTTTTCCCTACAGATGTTACAGAACTCTCTTGCTGCCCGATCCAATGAAGTCAGCAATGTGGCGTTCAATATTCAGGTGTTTATCTCTGAACATGCTCAGGACCTGTTGCCTGATCAGAGCAGGCGTCTCCTTGGACAACTGGAGCAGCTACAGAGGGTCTTTCACCAGGCTGTTGGTCTCAGTCATGCCAGGGCAGAGGCACTATCAGCCCAGCAGGCGAGAGAGAACCAACAAATGAGGAAAGAACAGAAAGAAAAAGAAGAGAGAATGGAAAAAGAGAGACAAACTACAAGGGATAGAGAGGTTTGCAAAGAGATGTATAAATGCTTGTGCTGCCAAGTTAAAAGCAAGAATATTCAATTTTACTTTTAACAGTCTCACAATCATTCAACTGGGATAAAGAAAAACTTCTAATGCATTAAGAACAGAACATTTGAGGTAACAGATAACCACAGTACTGATGCATGCATGAATACTTGTTAGCACGAATGCTGCATTTAAAAAATGTAAATAATCTTCACATGCATGTAACTATCAGTATGATCTACTTGTACAGTTAATTTTACAGCGCTATAATAATGCTGATCTGTTGTTTCAGTAATGCTTCTGCAGAACTCAACAATAACGACTTTTGTTTGCTGGCCAAGTCAAGCCAGTAGTTTAGATTTTTAGTTGCCTTAGAATTTTTTTACTGGCCCCACTGCTAAAACATTACTTTTTTAGCAACACATTTTTATGTGTCAGGAACAATAATTTAAAAATACTAATTATAAACCTTTATATTATTTTTATTTATATATTAAACGATACATATATTTATTTAGGAATTACAGAAATTACAACTAATTTTTGATGTTTTATATTTGTACCTGAAAATTTTACAACTATATTGTATTGAAAATGTACAGCTTTGAAGTGCATACTGTGCATAAGTCCAGTATTCTGTTACAGCTCTAAGATTCATACTTCAGCTTCCTACTTTTGCTAAAAAACGTTGTGTATATAATGCTGTACTCACATAGTGTATAATTATTAACTTATGCTTTCAACACTATCACAAGTCACATTTTTGACAAAACCTCATGTATATTATCCAGCTACATAACATGACCTTATTTCAATAGAAATCTTTATTGTTGAGCTTTGTTCTGTAGCCACCTGCATTACAAACTTGAGTGTGCGAGCTGCGTGTGAATGAACATAACATGTATATTAACCTGTCTGCCTTGCTCTTACAGATTGCCACAGAAGACACATTTGGAAAACACCAAAGATTTAAATGTAGCCTCACTGTATAGCTTGCTTGTTTTTAACCTTTCTTTTGTAGAAAAAGAAGAAAATATCTGAGATGTTTTAGTATTTGTCCTAAGGTCTTTTGTTTATTTTTCTGCTTCACTGGCCTGTTGTGTTTTTATTTGTTTATTTTGGTGCTTTGTGTGATGAATTTGGGCACATCATGCTCAACCAGTGTAAATTTTTTACTTTGTGTGAAATCTGGCAAGTATGAGAGTTTGGGGTAAAAACGATAGTATGATGAATACTTAGAAGTTTAAGAGAATTATGATTATAATTGATCAAATGCAAATCTTTATCACTTTTTTTACCTCCCTTTTTACCGTGGATATAGGTTGTGCAGCAGCAGAAGGCAGAATGCTGTCAAAAACTGGAGAATCTCACAATGTGGTTGGCTGGTGCTGCCAGCCTCTTGGCCAATCAGAGAGTTGGAACCGAGTCAGATGATGTGAACGAGTTACAGCAGAAGCAAAGAGAGCTTAAGGTGTGATAGCATCTGATATTTACTTCATGCAGCTATATTACACAATGTCTTGCATAAGACATTAATTGTTTTTTTTTATTTAATTGTGATGTTTGGTTTATTGTTATTGTTTATACCCCATAAATAAAGGAGGTGGAGAAGGACCTTCAGACCAAAAGTGACTTGTTGACTGAGACTATCCACTCAGTGGAGGAGTTGCTGTCTGAGCAGGGTGACAGTTTGAGTCCTGAAGAGAGGGCCAAACTACAGGGGACTCTTTCACAAATGAAAGAGAAGCACGGCTCACTTACAAACTCAGTCCGCTCTTCACTAAGTAAAGTAGACACTGCCATTGTCACAACACTGCAACAGAACACACAAAGAGTAAGCAGTTCACATTTTTTCTGTCGCATATGTCAGCATTTCTTATTCTTTTTTTAATCATTATCATATTTTCATTCTTCCCAAGGCTAAAGCAGAGGAGCAGATGCAGGAGACACAGGAAAAAATAGACACACTTCTCAGAGAATTGTCATCACTGGATGACTCAAAGAGGAGGTCACTTGGCAACACTGTCACTGACACCCCATCATCTGTACCACCGGAGAATGCTATAAATTCCCACAGTGACATGCTTCAGGTCAGATTCTTAAATTGATGTTGGTAATTATCTGTTTTACCAATATGGCAACTCAATTCTAAAGTTCATTCATGTGTTCAGTTCTAACGTAAGTTCTAAAGAAGTGGTTCTCAACCTTTTTGACTCAATTGTCCACAGCAATATTCAAAGACCCTTGACTCTTCCAGTTATTCGTGATTTACTGGATAAGGATTTAAAAAAATATTTTTTATTTCTACCTGAAAAAATATTTTAGAACTTGTCATAACTAGAAAAATATATATTCATTAAAAAAATTTAGATGAGATTTTATTGATTTTCATGACTTTTCCAGATCTGGAAATCAGACTTTTAAAAATTAGGCTACCATATATTTAAGTTTTGGAAGCCCTTGGAAGTTTGCTTAAGCCCCTTGTGGGCCCTGGCCCCCTGATTAAGAACCTTTGTCAGTTATAAAGTTCTGAAGTTGCAAAGTTTGTTTTTTAAAGTTCAATAAATTTTTTGGACAGCCCTAAAGCAAGTTCTTTCAATTGTTCAGTGTTTAGTTCCATGGATTCTAATGTTTAATATTAGTCAATCATGTCTGTCAGCAGTACCCAGTTTGCATTTTGTTGATTCCACCAGAGTGAGCTGCAGCAGTTACAAGCTCAACAGGCTCACCTTCAGCAGGTGGCCCAGTCTGTACACTCTCTCCTGGAACAGCCCGACTCCAGTGTGCCGCCAGAGGAGAAACAGCGCTTACGGGCAAAACTAGAACAATTACAGAATCAGCATCAGGAGCGCCTTCAGAACTGTCAGGACAGGCTGAGGCAGGCAGAGGCCCTCGGAGATGAGTTTGCCAAGTTTGTGCAGGAGCATGGGAACCTAGGGACATGGCTGGATCAGAGTGAACAAGAGCTACGTTCACTCGGTGAAGGGGAAACTGATGCAAAGGGCCTAAAAGATAGGATTGAGGAGCACAAAAAGGTATCAAAATATGGTCTAACATAATAAATTTACTTCAGGTAGAAAGTAAAATACTTTAAGAATGTGTTTCTCTGTATTTTACAGCTTGCAGAAGATGTCATCTGTCACAAAGCAGATCTGCGCTTTGTGACAATCTCTGGGCAGAAGGTTCTGGATTCTATCCAGGGGGCCTTGGAGAAGGTGGGCAGTATGGATCCAGCTCTGGAGGAAACCAGACACCTAGTGAGTGGCAAGCTCCAAGACGCCACACAGCGCTATGGTTCATTACACAGCAAGGTGGGTACAAAACAACCTTGTATTCTTTCAGTCAACAATGACATATTATGGGCTGAAGAGATACAGAATCTTGTGTGTTCCTTCTTTCAGTCCTCAGAGCTTGGCACCCGTCTCTCAGGTCTCCTGGAGCGATACCAACACTACCAAGATGAGGCTGGCTCTTTAGTCTCCTGGCTGAGCACTCAGGAGCAAAATCAGAGTGTATTTAAAGCCAGCGGAGAGCAAACAGACACTCAGACATTGCAGCATACGCTCAGTACTGTACAGGTTGGGTTATTAATGCTTTTCTGGCTAAAATATTTGAGGAAAACTCACAAACAATTTTACCATATGGATAAACTAGTGGAAACGATCACCTAAGCAAAATGTAGTTTCCATACTCTCTTAGGAATCATCATAATTAATCAGCTTATTATCTCTTCTGCTGTATTTTCTTAGCTGTTGCAGGATGAGTTGGCAGAGCGTTCGGTACAGCTTGAGAAGGTCAGGAGGGCAGGAAAAGAGCTGGTCAGCACTCAGGAGTCCCCTGCTCTCAAAAATGCAGATATTAACAATCTTACAGGTAATTTCATTCTCAGTATCAGGAAATAATTTACTTGAAAGAGTGTTCATTCCACCAGGAAATTGAAATGAGCACAGTAAAGTGCTCACCAAGGCTGTTTTTTTTATTTATTTTTTTATAAAAAATACAGTAAAAACAGTAATATTGTGAAATCATTTTATTGCGATTCAGAATATCTTTTCTATTTGAATATATTTTAAAATGTATTTTATTTTTGTGGTTTAAAAGTAGAATTTTCAGCAGCCATCACTCCAGTCTTCAGTGTCACATGATCCTTCAGAAATCATTCTAATCTGCTGATTTGATGCTCAAAAAGAAATTTTATTGATATCAGTGTTGAAAACAGTTGTGCTGCTTAATATAAAACATTTTTTCTTTGGATTTCTTGATGAATAGAAAGAACAGCATTTATTTGAAATATAAATATTTTATAACAGTATGAAAGTTTTTACTGTCACTTTTGATAAATTCAATGTATCCTTGCAGAACAAAAGTTTTAAATTCTTTCAAAAAAAATTCTTAGCGACCACGAGCATCCAATTGAGCATCCAATTAACCCAACACGGCAATATTGGCTCAGTCAGTGACGTGTTTCACAACTCACTGGAATATTTGTTTTTGACTGGTAGATAAAGTCACTGTGATTTTAGTTTGATTGACAGTATAATTTATAGTGATTTTTCCAAAATACCCTTTTAAAAATAATACAAGACATGATCTGGTTTTTATTTTGTGCTACTGACCTTCTCACTTTATGTTGTCCTTTACATATATTTTAAACTTCCTCTTGGTCATTTCAGATACTCTGGAGAAGCGCTTTGAAATCCTGTCTAATTCAGTGTCAGTGAGAGCCGAACTGCTTCAAACAGCTGTTGCCCAATCAGTCAGCGTTCAGGAGGGGCTTAAAGCACTGCTGGCATGGTTAGATGGACTACCTTTATCACCTGGCGCAGTCCAGGCCACCGCTCAAGCAGTTCAGGATGCCCTGACACAAAATCAGGTATTTTGATAAATGTACCATCATAATCATAAGTAAAACTTTCCTTAACCAGGTATTATGTTTTCTACAAACATGGCACTTCCCCCTCAGAAAATACGTCAGGAGCTGCTTTCAAGGCAGGGCAGCCTGGATGCAACTTTGGACTCTGTGTCCAAGCTTCTGAAGTCTGCAGATGCATCGACAGCGTCTGGCCTGCAGGGGGCACTACAGGACCTGAGTCAGCGCTACACTGCGGCCCAGGCCAAACAGGCTGAAAGAGAGACTGAGTTGCGAGGACTTTTGCCCAAGTTGGAGAGCTTTGAGCGACAGAGTGCAGATCTCCACAGCTTTACGCAGAGTCGAGAAAGGGCTCTCAGCCCAGTAGGCCAACCTGACTGCAGTGTGGATGACTACAGACAGACCATAGAGGTTAGCGAATTAGGTTTTCCACATATGTGGCCACATATTTCTGTGGAAAACCTTTTCACATATTACACACTTTCTGAAAGATTACATGTTTATTGGCAGATGTCCAAAGGTATCATCATTTATCTCTTTTTCGTTCAAGGAGGTGAGATCAGAAATTACCCAAGAGTCGAGTCAATTAAAGTCATTTGTCGAGCTCGGTTCAGACCTAAGCCAGTCTGGGATCCTTGCCAATGTACAAAGCCTTCTGGACACAGCCAAAGAGGTTTCTGAGGACTTTGCACGTTTGGAATCCAATGTCAATGAGAGGTGAGTGGAAAGAGTTGTGAAAACATTATATTCCACCAGTGTTATTTTAGTATTGTTTTCCTGCATGATTATAATTTGTATTAATATTAATACAATATTAATTAGCTTTTATTTTCATATTTTTAGGTTTCATTTTAATTCTAGTTTAATTTTTAGTAATGATTGATGTTTTAAATATTAATAATTAAGTCTAGGTTTTTGTTTTTATTTTTTTCAGTTTAGTGAATTTAATGCTTGAACCAATTTAAAACGTATTTCAATTAGTTGCCAAAGCAACATTTCTAATTTTCATTTAGTTTAAGTTTTTTCTCAAATGTTTATTTGATTTTAGTTCAGCTTTTTTTCAGTTGGCAAATTGTTTTAAATAGTTTTAGCTAACAAATAATAACCCTGTCTTCCACATTTAACCTCTCTCTCCAGACTAGAAAAAAAATTAATGCTGTAATGAAATATTCAGGATATTGTAATATTGTCCCCCTTAATGTCAGTTACAGTCATGAGTAGAATAGTTAGTCTGTTCTAAGCTGTTCTCTGTGTCATAGTTTCATCTTGAAATGTGATGCCACGCCAACTCTAATTGCTTTGACATTTGACATGTGACAAAAATAAGACCAATCTCATAAAGACAGTATGGATGGGGGCAGAATACTCTCAGCCATAAAAAAATAGCATCATGCTAACCCAGTTTGACACCACTGTATCCGCCGTTATGGAAACCATTTGGCCACATCCCTCCTTAAGATGCCAGACTGGGGCTCCAAGCATTTCAGATGCCCTCAGAGACATAAAACAGTCGGTCATGTGTTCAAGTCTAAATCTACTCCACATATCTCTAGGAATACTAGTGAGTGGGAAGTGGGATTATTGTAATATAAACTGAATGTAAAGGGTAACATGTTGGGACATGACTTCTGACCCTAACAATGGTAGAGAGGCATGCTGTCCACATTAAGAGTCTGGAGTGGAGTCTGGCATGCAATGTCCTGATCTATCACCATGACCTAAAATAGTAGCATACAGTGTTGACATTAATAGGAGGTCAAAGATGTCTGGTTGTGTCCTTTTACAAGAAATTTTTTTCATGTAGAATTTCTGCTTTTTAAGGTGTGCTCTGAATTTTTTCCTCATTAAGATATTTTAAATTAAGAAAGGAATAATGCGTTTGAAAAAGAAGATGAAGTCCATTCACAAAAGCGGTTTTATTTTACATGGAGCAAGTTGTCTCATTGGACCCAGCATTGTGTTACCATTAACAAAACTGAATCTTTTTTTAATGGTTTGTTGATATTCATATAACTTTTTTCCTGTGTCCTTCACAGATTTGATTCCATCCAGAGCTGCGTCCAGCAACTGGCGGAGTTCCGCTCTCACTCTGGCTCGCTCCTCAGGTGGCTGCAGACAGTACAAGAACAACTTCCTGCCAAAGAGCCCAATCTAAGCACAGAAAGCCTGCAGAGAAGAGCACAGCAGCTTAAAGTAGGACTGTAGTTCTCTCTATTTACGGTGTTCTGACATCAGTTTCTGTTTTTAGCGAGGTGAGCTGTAATTAACATGTCTTATGAATTTACTTGTAGGATCTACTCACAGAATGGGAGACCCAAGGAAGCCAAGTTCAGGAGTTGAACAAGACCAGTTCACAACTGGAGAACTTGATTATTAACATCACATCCCCCAAGAACAAGGCTGGTAGGCAAAACAACATTATGGAAGTTCAGGGCCAATGCTCCTTTTTGTCTGTAGCTAGTACTTTGTGTTTCCACTGTGACATATTTGGTCCCCAAATCACCACTTATAGAGGATAGTTCACTCAAAAATGAAAACTGTCATCATTTACTCACCTTCATGTTCAAAACTAGTTAGCCTTTCTTTCAAGGGAAACAAAATTCTAATTTATAAAAAAAAAAAACTGGCTATAAGTATGAGCAAAAGCTTGATTTATGTTCTTAATTGTAGTTTTTATGGTGCTTTTTCATCCTTTCCCAATTAATTTATTACTGCATGGAAAAAAGCAATCCGTACGTTGCTCAATGTTCTCCTTTTGTGCTCCATGGAAACAAAAAAAAGTGATACCAGTTTGGAATGACATGAGGGTGAGTTTTTGAGTGAATTATCCCTTTAAGCATCTATCACCTTCCAAAGTACTAATTTTGAGCACACTATGTTTGTATATGTGTCTGTGTCTAAATCTTCTGTGTTGAGTATGTCTAGCTGCTTGTGTGTGTGTGTGTGTGTGTGTGTGCTGCTCCAGCATGCCTGTGAATTATTGTGGCATTGTCTGAGCGTGTGTCTGTGTGTCTTTCTCCCAGGTGTTTCCCAGCTCAATGGTGCTACCAGCCCCAACAGTGTTAATGGCATTCACACCTGTAAAGGTGAGCTTCCTCCACACCTTTAGCCAGTGAGCTGTGCAGCATCCACGTCACTGGAGGCTTTCCTCTATTAGTCATTTCCATTTGTTCTTCCCCTCTCATGGATAACTCCACATCTCTCTTCTTCTTTACCCTTTCACTCACTCTCCCTATTTTTCTTTGCATTGCTTCTTGTCCTGTTCTGTTAGTTTGCTTTAAGAGTATGTGCAGATTTGTGTCATCTGTCTTTGTGCATATATGACCAATTTGTCCAATCATTTAGGCTTTCTTTCATGCTGATGGTGCACATAAATCTGGTGCAAAGGACTGTTAACTCTGTTCACATTTTGCAAGTAATCAGTTTGTCTAGTCATTGTAGTCAATATCCAATATATTGGTTCCCATTGTAGTGCATCGACAAAACTGCAAGAGTAATGTAATGTCAAAAATAATGAATATTTTTGTGGTTTGGAGGGGGGTTTTTTTCTATGGAGCCTCACACATGGCATATATATTGTGGCCACGGATTTAAGAATTTGTTCTTGCAGCTTGCTAATTTGTTCCCTCTTTTCAGGTAAAAAATAATTGGAAACAAATTAGTACAATGTGGCCATGATTTATCTAAAACAAGGCAATTAATTAATGAAACGTCCTTGATTTTACTAAAACAAGGGTGAGTGTTACTAAAACATCCACAAATTAATAAATTATGGAGCAAATTCTTAATTTGTGACCGCAATAAATGTTATGTTCCACATATCATGTGCAGAACTCCATATGTTGTTCTTCACAACTGAATGGATTTTAGTCCAGTTAGTTAAAAAATAAAAGATTTATTGAAATGCTTAACCTTCAGCTTATATATCATTGCATGAAGAATAGCACAAACATGATGCAGTTTTATAACTATTTGGCCTTGTCATTGGCCTGCTCTGATTGTACTTACGTCAACATTCCTTCGCTCTTACCCTCAGACTTGACTGAGATCCAGGTGGCAGTGGCAGATGTGAACTGCATGTATGAGCAGCTGGGCAGTGATCTGAGGGAAAGGAAGGGTAGGCAAGAGGCCTCTCTTGACCTGCGGCAGAAGGCCAGGCAGGGCACTGAGGCACTCATCCAGTGGCTGAGCCCCCGTGAACAGAGCCTGGCACAAGGGCAGACCGCCTCACCTTCTCGGCCAGAGGTGGTGCGTGCTCAAGCCCAAGAGACTAAGGTATCATTTTGAGAGAATTTAATACTTTCTTAACAGTGGTATAAAAACTACATGCCCCCACAGTAATCCGGCAAATTTGTTTTCGTTTTCTGTAATTTTTCTGCAGTGTTTATCCCATAGTTCTCTAAAGGATTGTTAATCAGTAGGCTAGCAATCATTGATTACATTGTGACAGCTGACAGTCAGGTATATGTTTCCAGGTTTTGTTTTCTGAACTTGCCGAGCATTCTGGGAAAGTGGAGGATCTGAAGAACATTCTCAAGCAGCTAATAACAGATAATCCAGACTCTCCTGAAGCTGAGACATGGAAACGTCAGCTTGAAGACATAGGTCAGTGAAGTGTTTTAAATGCATTTCCATTGAATGGACTTTGTCCCTGTAGCAATAATTAACTATAACGACAGAATAGTACATTAATATTCATTTGCTGGTCACAAGGTGAGAGTTGGGTGCAGGAAATGGAAGGCTGAAAATAATGTACTGTAATTTCCAAGAAGAGCTCTGACCTTGTCTTTTTCAAATCAAATATCCTGAACTTTTATTCTGGTGTTCTATTTGTTGTCAAAGTGCAGCCTGTGCAGGGATTTTCTTTATCTATTGTATTTCAGTATATTTATTAGTACATTTAATATTTTAGTGTCATCGTTTCTGAAGCATCAGGCTTGGTCCTTGTGATATTTGTTCTAAATATTGCTCTTTCTCCTAGACTCACGGTGGACGAAGGCCAATCAGACTGCAGCACAGAAGCAGACTGAATTGGAGGTGTGTGCTGATAGGCTTGATAGTTTTGCTGCAGCAGCCAGTCAGCTAGGACCATGGCTACGAGAGAAAGAGCTGATGATGAGTGTATTAGGCCCACTGAGTATCGACCCCAACATGCTCAACACACAGAAACAGCAAGTGCAGGTAAACTAATCTTCTTCTTTTGTCTACCAAATTACAGATTGGACAGGAAATCTATAAATATCACATTATAGGGGTCTATTCATAATGTTCATTAAATACAAATTATTAAATACAATTTAAACACACTGACAGTGTCTGTTACATTGTCAAAAAATAATTTCCACCAATAAAAGTAGTCCTACTTCAAAAGGCAAATAAATTATTGATCAGTGACGTTATTTAATAAAATAGTTCATGCAAATGTTTTATCAAAAAACAAACTTTTACAATAAAAAAATAAGTTTTTAAAAACTATGTTTGCTTATATTCTTCTCTATTAAGTGTATTACTGTCAATTATTTTTGTTTTTTGTTTGTTTGTTTGTTTGTTTTTATGAACAGAATAAAAAAATTGGTATTTGACATCATGCCTCAGATTTTCATTCAAAAAAATCAAATGAAACGTTTTGTTCTCAATATCGTATCCGCTTCAACAAAAATCACTTTAAATTTCTTTCTTTATTCTGTCAGTTCATGCTACGTGAGTTTGAGACACGGCAACCCCAGTTTGACCAGCTGACTCGGGCGGCAGAGGGAATCCTCTCCCCGTCTGGAGACGAGGCTTCTAGAGATGGACAGGACCTAGAGGAGGTGAGGCAGGAGCTGGCAGACGTTTCACAGCAGTGGGAAGACCTCACCGCTCGTCTCACCGGCCGTTCACAGCAGATCGACCAGGCGCAGGGAACCAGCGAGTGCTACCTGGCCCTGCTCAGGGAGCTGTCTCAGAGCATGGCCGATCTAGGTGAGAGGCTGGATGCGCAGACCTCTCTAAGCGCTCAGCCTGAAGCCCTGCGCCGTAGGCTTCAGGAAACTGGGGAGATCCGTGCTGTGCTGGAACAGAGACGAGGTCAACTTGCCCAGGCTGAGCAGCTGTGTTTGGAGCTCAGCACAATTGTGGCCGAACCATATCTCAGAGATGAGTTACACAAGAGATTGGAGAGTGTGAGTGGGCCCCTCAAAAACCTAGAAGAACGGGCTGGTGAGTAACAGTTTGAAAATGAAGAAATTAAGACATAAATATTCGTATTGTAATTTAAAAAAAATTCCTGTGTCTTTTTATTTCACAATGTATATCACAGAAAAGCAAATTGTCGCAATGTCAGTTTTTTTCCAGTATCGTGCAGCATGTGCATAATATTAACAGTCCCCCTCACTGCTGTCTTTCAGCTGATGGCTTGTCCCAGCTGCAGGCTGCCCTGTCCAGCACTCAGCAGTTCCAGCAGATGTTTGACGAGCTTCGTGGCTGGTTGGACGGGCAGGCTGGGAATCACACCGCTGGGGATTCTGAAGGCCTTCCTTGCCAACCTGATGCTCTAAAGACCCTTTTGGCCCAACAAGAGGATCTCCAGCGAGCCATAGCACAACAACGTGGATCCTATGAGCTCATCCAGGCCGAGGGGACATCTTTGCTAGCATCCCTCCCTGCTGGAGATGAGCGATTAGCCCTACAGACTCGACTAAACACCTTAAGGCAAGACTGGGAGGGCATAAACCAACAAACCTCTAATAAACATAGTCGAATAAAAGAGACACTGTCCCGTGCTGAGCTGTACCAACAACATCGCAATGAGCTTGTACCTTGGGTTGCAGAATGTGAGGAAAGGGAGGCAGAGATCCACCCATCACTGGATCCCTCCACCTTAGACGAGGCTTTGCAAAAGGCTAGACAGTTGAGCCTAGACTTGGATCGTCGTCGCCGCCTCTTAGATTCTCTGAACATGGCAGCAGATCAGCTGCTGGAGCAGAGCTGTACTGGTGAAGAGGAAGTGATGGATGAAAAAGCCCAACTTAATCGCAGGATAGATGGTCTCTCTGAGCGACTACAGGGACGCACGGCTCAGATAGAAGAGTTGGGAAGCAGACTGAAGGAGTTTGAAGATGGGAGACTGGCTGTGGAGAGAAGACTCGAGGCAGCCAGACATCAGATCGAGGTTCAGGAGGCGCTTGGGCCGCAAGCTTGTAGCAACAAAAGCCTGGAGCGTCTTCGTAGCCAACAAGAACTGTTAAACTCTATACAGCCACAGGTAGTATACCTGCAAAATCTGGCTCTGGGGCTACTCCAGGATGCGCCCGAGATCTCCAGGGCCGGCGAAGATGGTGGCCAGAGGCTGTTGCAGCAAGCTCGTGATGCGGAAAAAGAGTTTGAAGAAGTTACTGAGAAGGTGAGAGAAATCTGCACATGATCAGGAGCCTCTGGAATGTGCCAGGACTGAAGCGGTAGTTGGGATGTTATATATAACCTGATCTGTAGTTTAAGTCTGCGCTCATGTCATGTTTGCTGAAAATAAGACGCCGTCTTTTTCTGGCTGTTGGTCTAAATTTGTCTTGTTTATTTTCATAATAGCTTGTATTCAAGATTTGCCGCCAAAAGTTTAAGTATTTAAGATTAAAATACAATACAAATACAATTGTGCAATACTGCATGTCTATGCAGTACATTTTGAACATTTCATTTTTAAAAAATAAATATACTTATGTTGTAAGTGTAGCACATTTTTATTGTAATGTTATTTAAAAGTATTTACATAACAGCAAGATATTTATTAGAATAAGCCTCTAAGGATAAAAATAAAGAGCTAAAGTTAGCTATCACTTAGTGAGGGATTGCGAGTTAGCCACACCAACTGGAAGTTAATTTTAATATCACTTATTTATTCGTCTTTTGAAACTTGTTTTCATATCGATTTCTGCAATTTTATAAAACAGGATTATTATCTTTTAGATTGAGAAACCAAATAACACAAAAAACACCACAGAATTGATCAAATCCATTACTAAAACTTTCTGCTGTTTTTTTTTCACAAAAACTGTCACTTCCTGGAGAATGTTGTAATTGAGGAACTGTGTTTTGTTAGTTAAGGGGATATTACATACTGATAGGATGGAAAATTAAATTTGAGAAACAGGAAAGCCCTATATTTTAATTTTAAACGGTCTTCCCAAGAACGTATGTTTAAAACATCTCAGGAATGATTGAGTATTTCTTAGTATATTGGCAGTGCTTTATGTTAAAAGCACTCAGGGATGTGGCAAAAATTACAATATGCGCTTAAACCAAAAAGGTGAAATGCGAATGAAAAATTCAGGCATATTATGTAATATTATTACTGCGTATATTAATATGCTTATCCAGTATATTTAGAAACATATGATTGGTCTACTGCATAGTAGGAATGACCCACAACTTCATCTCTATTTACCTGCAATTGTCCCTTCTCTTTCCCCCACAGACAGAGCAATGCTGCTTATCCTTGGAGTCCCGGTTGCAAGGTGTGGGAGAGGTCCAGTCACATGTTCGAGATGTTTTCTCCCGCCTGGCTGATTTGGACGATGAGTTGGACAGCCTTAGCCCTGTGGGACGGGATACTGACTCCTTGGCCTCACAGGCTGATGCTGTTAGGGGCTTCCTGAGTCGACTCAGTGCCCTCCGTGCCGAGCTAGAGAGTCATGGTGGAGAATGCACGACTATGCTGCGTAGAGAGGGAAGCTCTCCTGATCTTCTGGCCCTCAGGCGAGAGACTGAAGCACTAAGCAGACAGGCAGGCAAGCTGGCAGAACGGGGCCAGAACCGTCTGGCACTCATAGAAGCCGCAGAAGAGCGAATGAAGGAGTTCTACGCCCGTCTAGCTGACCTACAAGGGTTGCTGGGACGGGCAGAGGAGGTGCTGGACACACAGGCCGTCGTGGGGACAGAAGTGGAGGTCATCAAACAGCAGCTTCAGGAATTCAAGGTAGGAAAAGATTTTGCAAACTGTATATTTTTGTCTGTACTGTATCCATCATTTGCAGTATCAGATTGCTTTCTGTGCTAACCACTGTATGCTAACAATGTTCGTGTGGCACAGGCGGTTCTAAAGTTTCAGTCTTAGAGGGGCTCAACCCTCCTACCTAAACATGAGCTCATGTGGCACGGATGATTATTTCTTGATTTTTTCCATATCTAAACAAGGTCTAGCTTATGTTGTGCACCATGTGGTTTACCCAAGTATGACGTGTTCCTGAATGAACCAGCCTTCTCCTGAATTCAGTGGACAGTGATTTGCAGATGATGCAGGATGATGTTCCTGAACCAGCAAAGGATGTTGATCCAGAAACATGTTCTAATTGTGTAAATCACATCAAGCCAGGGCTGTGGGACGTGGGGGAAAAAAATCAAATTGCGATTTTTCTGATTTAAAAAAAAAAATGTTAGTGATTAAATGGGATTTTTTTTTTTTACTATAAAATAATAATAATAATAATAATACTAAATAAAAGTATCAAACAAAAGATATATTACTATTGTAATATTTCAATATAAAATAAATAATACATATTTTAAAAATAATAATAATAGTTTATTTTATAGTACAACTATAAAATTACAATACTAATATTTATGGTCTTAATTTCTACATTTTCAAATATTAAACCATAAGCAACCCAAACTCACATCACATTGCAGAGATGGAATTTATGTGGAGCACGGTTTGCTGCAAACCCAACAGCTCTGAGACACTGAAAACACCAGATCATGAGCTGCTTGAGCAAATCATTTCACTTCACTCTGAAACGCATTCTGCATGTTTATATAATTAAATCACAATAAGCCGTAGCGTGGTTTTAGTTTCATTTTGGTCAGTTGTAAAGCCCTCTAGAGTATGCATGTTTAAAAGATATTATATACATTTTTGTATTACTGCAGGATGAAGGCTCTCGCCCTTAATAAATCCTTCTTTACCAACATGTTCTTGCTGTTTTCTTCTCATCATGTTCTCTGTGATGGTGGCAAGAGAATAAGGAGAGACATGTGAGCTCTTAAATCCTCAGAGTGGGCAGCTTGAGTTCACCTTTCCTCCCCTGACCGTCTGATGAAATGTCTGTATCTCACTTACTCATGCCTCTTGAGGGTGGCGAAAGAAAGGAGAGTGTGAGAGTGAAGAGGTGTAGGTGGAAGTGGGAAGGAGTAGAACTAAGGAAATGACGGATGTTGTGGGCGTCCGAGACCTCCAGGAGCAGGAGAGTGAATCAGTGCTGTACAAAATATGCCTTGCTGAGACTGAATCATTCCTTCCTCCGCCATGTTTGATTGCTCAGCAACAACAGTATGACTAGTTTGAAATACTTTGAGTGGTATTGAGGTAGTCCAGTGAACTTTTAGTAACATTTAAAGATTTTAAATAGCAATAAACATTTAGTACTTTCAAAGTTCTTGGAATTTGGAAGGGTGAAATTTGTCACTGTGATTTGCGTTCTTTAGAGATGTTGTAATTTCCTGCTAGGAAAATCTTCCATTGCAGGTTCTTTTTAATAGTACTGCATCCCACTGAGTGCCAACACAGAAAGCTCATTAAAGATGTCAGCACTGTGATGGACACTGAGCTAAATCTGACCGCACAACTAATCTGTGTCAGTCCATAGCGTCAATATGGGAGCATAAGAAGGGAGGGGGTCGGGGGCAAGAACCCTCTGTAGTCCACCCACTTCCAGCTCTACCTTATTTAAAACACTAACCCACTTCTAATCTATCCACCTACAACACATTTAAGCGATTGATGGTGATGGTGAAATGTGATTGGAGAAAAAGACAGAGGAGAAACTTTGATGTGTAAAAGTCATGTGAAGGGTGCAGACAGATTCACAGATTTACACATACTAGCAATCAATAGTGTGTTCGGTGATTCATCCAAGTGTTTTTTTTTTCTTTTTCTTCCACAAAAATATTAAGCAACAATTAAGCATATTAATCAATATTCAACATTGATAATAATAATAAGAAATGTTTCTTGAGCAGCAAATCAGTATATTAGAATGATTTCTGAAGGACCATGTGAAACTGAAGACTGGAGTAATGATGCTGAAAATACAGGATATACATGACACATACCTGACATTTTTAAAATATATTTCACAATATTAATGCTTTTACGTTATATTGATCTAATAAATTCAGCCTTTTTGAACATAAAAAAAATCTTTCTGACCCCAAACTTTTGAACTGTAGTTTAGTGATTGGTAAGGCATCAGTTTTAATCAGCCAAGCAGGCAGAGTTATTGATCAGGGCTCAGATATGAATTATGCATATCCGAGTTATTATGGATTGTGGGCGGTATATTGGTCTGTCATTAGTTAAATGTTTTATTTTTAATGAAGTGTCCTTGATTTGTCTTCATGTATTACTTTGTAGAAACTTGGATGACTGAGGAAGTCTTGAGAAATTCTTTTGTCTCTTCCTCATGCTTTTTTCCATTTTTGAGTATTTCTGCTGTTCTACTCCCTGTCTACCCACTTGCTTGTCTCATACCTTCACTCAGCGCATGTGGATGTCTAATCAATACAGGGGTGAAGTAGGGTTTAAGTATTAAGTCAAACCAGGACAAAAATATAAGCATATATAGTACAATAGGCTTTAAAAGATGGGATGGGATAAACTTTCCCAGTCTTTCTTAGTATGGTAGATTTCTATTTCCATTGGGAAATATCGCTTTAAAAATAATAATGAGCAGATGCTTGGTTGTGTCTTTATAAATGCTCATTCTGACTTTGTGTGACATGCACAGCAATTGGTATTGCAAACAAAGGCAATGGAAAATTACTTCTTCTTAACATTGTTCTTGTGACCTTGAAGGCCTTGAAATAAAGACAACCACATATCTCTAACTCATGAAGACAATGCAAGATGCAGTGTGAGCTATAACACTAAAAGCAAAACAATATGTCAAATTATTTTTATACCTTTTATTATTTTTTATACAAATAAATATAAATGTCAGTTAAAAATTAAAACATTATTTAAAATATTTAAAAAATATAAATATTAATTTTATATATTTTCATTAAAGAAAAATACTGAGACATTCATAAAATAATGTTAATTTTTCACTTAAATGCTTATGCTTATATTAAAGTTAAGCTGCATGAATATCATTTGTAACAGGAAAAAAATTATTACATTTGAAAAATACATTTTCACAAGTGGACTTTTGAACCCCACTGTATGTATTTGCATTCTATAGGTTATTTTTAGGAAGCTGTGGAATGGGATCTCATTTATTACAAAGGGGAAGAAGAGAGAAAAACGAATAAAATGTGTTCAGAAAGACATCTTTGGTATTCATCCAAGCTGGCTGCCAGCATTCGTCATTTTTCCATCCTCTCTGCCCCATTTCTCTCCTTTCGTCTACCACTTTGTAATGAAACATTGTAGGATAAATTTTAGTGCAGCCCGTTTGTCTGCCACAAAATAGACTGCTCTCATTTTCGCCTCGCCCCACGCAAGACAGACTCCATTTCAAAGACACCAAATCCAAATGATGTCATTGCTCAAAGGGGCGGAGAGGGGAGGGTGATCCCGTGTGTGTGTCTGAGAGTTTTTTGTTGTTGTGTAAGCTCCGTCGGGGCAGCTGCGGGTGGCATGGGGTATTAAGAGAAGGTGTCAGATTAGTCAGTATCATTGTTTAGCTTTTCAACAATGAGCGTATTGAGATGTCGTGGAAATCGGCTGGAGAGAAACAGGGAAACTTGTCACACTTGTGACTTGAATGTGAAATGTCTTGCCGGTGTCGTCTGGTGCTTCCTGTCTGGATATGTTCTCATATTTAGCAGCAGGTTGGCGTGTGCTGTAGGATGAGATGTAGACACAGAAGGTGTGTTTGTATGTTGTGGGAGTGTGCCCGCAGGTCCATGTGTGAGAATGTTTCTAATTCCAGTCCGTGTGGAGCGTCCGGCATCCCAGCTGTCTCCCCTCCCTAGACCCTGCAAACGCACTCACACACGTTCTCATAAGCAGGGTGTGGTTGCCCCCTCTCCCTAAAATTCCTGTCCCTTATGTACCCTTGTGCGCTCCCATGTCGCCCGGTCCCAGAGCAGCTGAGGCTTGAGCCGGCGGTGCGGGATAAAGTGCTAGACTGGAGTAAAACGAGGGCCCCCTGTCCAACTGGGAATTCCTTTGAAGGGCTGTTGGGATGAGGGAATGGCTTCTAAATCACATCAGGTTGTCCATGCTGTCCTCACCCTCACTTATATCATGACTTATATCATGTCACCCTCGCTTATATCTTCACTCCCTTTACTCTTTCCATCCCTCCCTCACTCCTGCCGGTTTGTCTATTTTTATTGACCTCTTTTTACGTAGTTTGTGATCACATATTTTTTCCTCCACAATAACATCTGCAGAGACTGTCATGACCTGCCCTACCCCCACCCAAACCTTAGGGGTTTCCCTCTAACATCATCAATCTTGTGGCCTCACAGTCACATGAAGCAGATTAGCACTGATTATTTTTCTGGAAGAATTCATTTATCACTATTGCAGTAAGGTAATGCAAAGTTCTTGCAATATTAACATATACTGAATATTAACATGGTTAATCTCATGAAAAAAAAACTCCCAAATAAAATGAATAACATAAAAAGTAATAATTTACATTAAAGGGGTCATGAATTGTGAAATAAAATTTCCCTTGATCTTTTGTGACATGTAAGAGGTCATTGTACTATAAAAATATCCTGTAATTGTCAGAGCTCAGAACTTCCTTTTATTGAAGCCAAGATCAGAAAACGACTCTCATTATGTCACATTATGACATAAAAGTGCAACGAAAGCCCACCTCTGCAGAATCAGATCAATGCCTACTTCTACGTCATCGTGTCTTTGGCCCCGCCCACTGGAGCATTAGTGAGATGAGAAGGAGAGAAAAGCAATACAGGAGCACTGGACTAAAAAATAACTTCACCTTCCACAGTGGATCCTAATGCTTGGAAAGTGCTTATTTATTTTCAACTATGAGGATGTCTAAGTAGAACATTATTTGTTTGTTCAGTACATCTCACTGTGAATTTTTTGGTAAATCAGTCGCATTTTCGGTGCGGACTTTGCAAATAGACTTTTTCTGTAAGGTACGGATCCGACCATAGATTGTAAAAAAAGATCCGACAGTAATACCACAACATGTAAGTGTTCCTTCTAATGTTTAAGCGTCGGTAAATCAAGCCAGTGACTAAACAGTCAACTACACATTGTTTCTCTGAGTAGCGTGAAAATAATCTGTTATTTAAATTGTGATTAAATTATATACAGAAAGCGATCAAAAAACACTCCCTTTATAATTGCTGGAGCTTTCAATCACACAGCGCGAGTTTATTATCAATTACGCAGTCTACACTGCACAATGAATCTCTTATTTACATAATGTTTATACTGTTAGTTGTGATGAAAGCATTCGTGAGTCAACAGTCTGTCATCGGCTACAATTAACCTTTCATGCGACGGGAGTAGATCTAAATATAATGCTGTAATCAACACTTTTCACGATTAGTTAATCTCAGCAGCTGTAATAGTAAAAACGTAGTAAAAGTTTTCGAGACAGCTCCACGTGTAATAGGCTACTTACTTCGTATTTCAGCCAATCATAGCTGTGGGTGTTTCCTTTGAAGTCTCAGAGCAGACACGCCCCTTCCAACAGAGCGCTCAAATCAGAGGGCTAAAATCAGGGTAGAAAAAGCCCTTTTATTACAAAATGATGACCATTTTTGATGTAAAAATCATAGTGACATTATAAGTGCACCTCAAGAAAAAAATGCAGTTCATGACCCCTTTAAGTGCAACAAATCTTACCATGATGTATACTTACACACATTTTGGATATCCTGTCGACCCAGAGATCCTATCGAACTTTCAGTTGGGTCTAGTTAGATAACAGTATTCCAATCTTTGCTACAGTCTATGATTGTGATGATGATATGTCTTTTGTAGCCTCATACAGCTTTTTGTGTTTTTTTTTTGTGCCATCTCCGTGATCTCTGATGTCATTCTAGTATTATTTATGTTTCTGTGGAACATCTTCAACTTCAGAGTGAAAGTTCTGTAAATTTAATGTTTCTGTCAGCCTGCTCATTTTCAGTTTCTTTTTTGCACTAAAGGTTTGATTAATTTAGGATAACATGATTAGACTAATCTGATGACTTATTTCTCTAAATTGACCCTGTTCTATACATCACACACTGGCATTCAAGTGTATGTGCACATGCGTGTGTTATGTCATGCTCTCTCTAGCTGTTCCCATTGCCTGATATTGTTTCAGCTGTTGTGCATTACTCTGGCATTCCATAGAATAGCCCACTTTCCCTTCCAGTTATTCTCAATTAGCTCACCAACAGAAATAAATAGGAACTTAAAGGGTTAGTTCACCCAAAAACGAAAATGATGTCATTAATTACTCACCCTCGTGTTGTTCGAAACCTGGCTACTTACTTCGTATTTCAGCCAATCATAGCTGTGGGTGTTTCCTTTGAAGTCTCAGAGCAGACACGCCCCTTCCAACAGAGCGCTCAAATCAGAGGGCTAAAATCAGGGTAGAAAAAGCCCTTTTATTACAAAATGATGACCATTTTTGATGTAAAAATCATAGTGACATTATAAGTGCACCTCAAGAAAAAAATGCAGTTCATGACCCCTTTAAGTGCAACAAATCTTACCATGATGTATACTTACACACATTTTGGATATCCTGTCGACCCAGAGATCCTATCGAACTTTCAGTTGGGTCTAGTTAGATAACAGTATTCCAATCTTTGCTACAGTCTATGATTGTGATGATGATATGTCTTTTGTAGCCTCATACAGCTTTTTGTGTTTTTTTTTTGTGCCATCTCCGTGATCTCTGATGTCATTCTAGTATTATTTATGTTTCTGTGGAACATCTTCAACTTCAGAGTGAAAGTTCTGTAAATTTAATGTTTCTGTCAGCCTGCTCATTTTCAGTTTCTTTTTTGCACTAAAGGTTTGATTAATTTAGGATAACATGATTAGACTAATCTGATGACTTATTTCTCTAAATTGACCCTGTTCTATACATCACACACTGGCATTCAAGTGTATGTGCACATGCGTGTGTTATGTCATGCTCTCTCTAGCTGTTCCCATTGCCTGATATTGTTTCAGCTGTTGTGCATTACTCTGGCATTCCATAGAATAGCCCACTTTCCCTTCCAGTTATTCTCAATTAGCTCACCAACAGAAATAAATAGGAACTTAAAGGGTTAGTTCACCCAAAAACGAAAATGATGTCATTAATTACTCACCCTCGTGTTGTTCGAAACCTGTAAAACCTTCGTTCATCTTCGGAACACAATTTAAGATATTTTTGATGAAATCTGAGGGCTCTCTGACCCTCCCATAGACAGCAAGGTAACTACCACGTTCAAGATCCAGAAAAGTACCAAGATGATCGACGAAGTAGTCCGTGTGACATCAGTGGTTCAACTGTAAAGTTACGAAGCTACGAGAATACTTTTTTGCGCAAAGAAAACAAAAATAAAGACATTATTCCACATTTTCGTCTCTACTGCGTCACTTGTGGAAGCGCGTTCACGACAGTACCATGACGCGAGCGTGTGGCGGCATGAATGATGTCATCACGCCGGATCTGGGTCAGCGCCGCCACACAATCGTGTCATGGTACTGTTGTGAACGCGTGTCCACAAGTGACGCAGTAGAGACAAAAATGTGGAGAAGATGACCGAAGGTCTTACGGGTTTCGAACAACACGAGGGTGAGTAATTAATGACAGAATTTTCATTTTTGAGTGAACTAACCCTTTAATGTAAATCGGGTGACCCCACTGACATTTGAAAATAATTACCAAGATAATTATCAGTGTAATGATGACTGGGGGGTACGAACAACACGAGGGTGAGTAATTAATGACAGAATTTTCATTTTTGAGTGAACTAACCCTTTAATGTAAATCGGGTGACCCCACTGACATTTGAAAATAATTACCAAGATAATTATCAGTGTAATGATGACTGGGTGTGGGAACAAGAGGTTGCTGACTTTTATTTTGTTTTTATTTAATTTTACATTTAATTTTATTTTTTTACAGAATAGCAAATAATTTTAAAGGGGTCCTATTATGCTTTTTCACTTTTTGAATTTTAGTCAGTGTGCAGTGTGTATGTTTGGGCATAAAAAAGATCTACAAAGTTACAAATCTCAAAGTCCACTCCAAAGGGAGATATTTTTTTATTTTTTTTTAATCCCTTTTCAAGAACTACAACGAACGGCTTGTTTGGACTACAGCGTTGTTTTCTGGGGTATTGTGATTAGTGGTCGACCGATATTGTTTTTTTGACTGCCGATGCCGATATCTTAGAGAGCAGGGTGGCCGATATAAAGCCGATATATACAAGTATATTTTTTATTTTAATTATAATTATTTATTTTAATTAATGTTTGAGAAACTTGAAATAATTTGAAAATGAATTATATTAAAAATAAATATGTAAAATAAATATATGTATTATACTTATACTTTAGATGACAACTTCCTGATTCTATAATTCTATTACAGTATTTTTCACAAATAAAGAAATATTTTAAAATATATAAACAAAAAGAAAGTAAACACTGTAACCAACAGGGCACTCGGTAATCTGGGAAGTTTGTGTGCTTTGGGAATCATATTTTTTCAACTAAAGCCAAGGTAACACTCATTTTACATGCAGCACGCAGTAAAAATGACATGAATATGACAGTGTGCAAATGCATAATGCGATCAGGCAATATACAAATGCACACTTCACAAGATCTCACAGCTGGATTCGACTAAGTCTGCAAGGTTTGTGAAATTAAATGTTCATTAGTCATTTAAAGGTTTGTTTAAATGATATGCGTATTTGCTGAATGCTTACGGCAAATGAGAAAGTATTATGTCTGCCTTTCTGTTACTAATAATATAAAAGCAATCATTATACTTTTTGTATACCTTTTAATTCATTTGTTCAATAGTTCTATCTGATTATTAGACAGACTTCTATCTGCATTAGGCAGAACTGTTAAACGACAACAACAAATAATGAAGAGGGAGAATGTGAGCACTGTGTGCTCTGGCGCTGCCGTTCTCAGCGCCGTCAAAATAAAAGTCCCGCCTCGAACACATCGGCCAGGCAGAAAAACTTATCGGCCGATATATATATATATATATATATATCGGCCGTGGTGATATATCAGTCGACCACTAATTGTGATATCACAAAGTGGCCCATTAGAATATCATTAAAATAATTCCCGCCTACGGAAATTCGAATGGTTGGGGGCTGGGGAGGGGCGAAGTCGTGGTTAAAACGCTTGGTTGAGTGCATCAGACAAGACGACGACGAAGAAGAAGTGCTGCTGCAGAGTTAGTGCATCAGAGAAAACGAATAAGAAGAAGAGCTGCTTTAGCATCAAGTTTCACCATGTCGAAGAAACGCTGTTTTTTTTTCATAAATTGCTGACAGTACAATACTGGACAAAATTCATGTTATAATGCTAGAATTAAAGAAAAATAAACATAATACATATTACCGTTGCACTTATCTGTACATAGTAAATGCACTTATTTTTAAGCGGTTGTTGACATCGTATCTAAAATGTGATTCAGCCAAAAAAAAAGAAACAACATTAACGTTACCACTCTAATATGTCTTGCAATATACGTGCGTGCAAAGGTTATGCGCCATCCTCTTGTTCAATATTCTCGGGGTCTGAATCCGGCTCAAATTGATAAGGCAATATTGACGCCATTCTTAACTATACCGGAGCAGACGGAACTTGCTGCTTTGGCAAGGGGCGGGGCAGTACTGAAACACCGTCTAAGCTGTTCGCCAATCACAATGCACTGGGACAGCTAACCAATCACATCACATTTCGTTTTTCGAAAAGGCTGGCCTTCATCAAACTCAGAACTAATCAAGCCGTTCATGGCAGGCTGGTAAGAAAGGTATTTTAATAATGTAAATTATATGAAAAATAATGCGTTTTTCGAAACACCAAGCATGAGAGCATGTACACCCCCAAAACAAAATCAAGACTTAATAGCATAATAAGAGCATAATAAGACCCCTTAAATAATATAAAAATATTAGCTAAATGTGAAACTAAAGGTGAATGTTGTAAATGTGTTCAAAACTTATTTTATTGCTTTAATTTTGTGGCAAGATCAGATTCCTCTCTCATTCTTAGGAGAGGTGTTTGTATTCCTGTCTCTGCTCCATATGTCTTTGTGTCAGTGGTGGTGAGAGAGAACAATGCACACATTGAGTCATTCAGGTAAAGCCTTGTGGTTAATTATAAATCTACTGCTGAGATAGAGAAAATGAGAGACATGCTACCTAGTAACCAGTGTGGCAGTGGGAACGAGAGAAAAGGGGAGTAGATGAACAACCGAAACAAACAGATGAGGCTTTCAGTACCTTTTACTTTTAGTGTAATCAGGCAGGGAGAGAGAGTAGGAGTGGGCAAGCAACAAAGAAAAAAAAAACAATATCAACAGGTGCTCTGCTGAGGCAACAATTACTCCACTAAAGTCAATAATGTTCTCGGGCCTCGTGCTTGTTTTGCTGAGTGACCGCCAGTCTTTAAATGGGGGCTGTTTTAGTACAAGACACAAAGCACTATCAGCACTTTACCTATGCCAGTCAGTTCAGTTTCAACAACAGAGTCTCTTTAGGGGATTCTGGGGCTTTGAACCCCTCCCTCTTCCTGTCTGAGTCAAGACTCTTTAACCAGGCGTGACAAACGGCCAAATGACCAGTCACTGAAAGAATGGGGAAAAGTAGAGTGGGGGATGCACCAGTCAAGCAGTCATGAATTCAGTTGGTATCAGGAAGTGTAATGATAAGATAAGGTTTGGATGAGTTACACATGTTTAAAATCATTGTTTTGGTCTCATGTTTTATTTTATTTTGTGTACAAATGAATTTGGTATTACTGTTTATCTTCCATTTGTGTCTGGGATGCACATGTGTCCGGTTTTAAATTAGACAAGTAATACAGCTCACTGAAATCTAGTCTGATGTGGGTCGAGGGAGAGAGCACAAGCACCAGCAAAATGGACAACAAACCTCTTTTGTTTCTGTTGGGAGGTTTGTGTTGGAAGCGGCCATGACAGCTGCAACCCAACTGACACAGAGGGGGAAAGAGTTTATAAGAAAGACAGAGTATTTAGCTTGCTTGAGATGCAGGCCACGGGGAGCATGGTGGTTCAGAGCAACAGTTAGATCGCTGAGGACGAACCAGCCCCTCCCCCTTTTCATGCGTGAGTGTGTGCATTTTTCTGTATACATTTGTGCTTCTTGGACTGAGTGCTAGGAAGAATGGGCAGACATGCGTTCAGTGTTTATTCTCTGCTGGAGCTTCTTAAAGAAATAGCTCAAAATTTACTGTCATTATTTACTGACCCTTATTGAAATCCCAAACCCATATGACTTACTGTCTGCCATGGAGCACAAAGGAATCTTTTCCTTGTAATCACAATGAATGGCTACTGAAGCCTTTCAGCAGGGACTTTTGCGCTATATTCCACATCTTCTAAAGTCATATGATTGCTTTGTGTGAGTAAAAAAAAAGGTTATTTCATTTTTGGCATGTTAATGAAAGTTCATTACAGAAGTAGTAATGTCTAATGTGTCAGTGAATAATGATTTATATATCAGTTTGGTTCAAAACATAGAACTCAAGATGCATTGGCCTTTTTCCTTGATGCGTTTCTTTTTGAAATGTAATTGCATGAAAAAGAGCCTGGAAAAAAACATTCTTCAAAATTTCTACTTTTATGTTGCACTAAACAATGAGGTGCTTAGCACAATATGCACATAAAAAAATGTAAAGCTCACACCTTATATTCCCGTTTCATGTTGGTCTGGGTTGGTGGACACTTCTAAGTGGAATGTTCATTTATTTTCATGTTGCGTTATCCTATAGCCCCTCATCAGAGGCTCCAGCCCCCCCTTATGGTCTGTCCTGACAGGAATGTGTTACAGAAGAGTAGCAGATGGGAATGCACAAGTAGGATGTGTGAATATGGCAGACTTTTGTATGTCCTCCTGTATTATTTTGCTGTTACAGAGGGCCCATCAGAAAAAGGAGGGAGGGGACAGAACAGTGAGAGGGAATGTGTGCAGGGGATTTTTACTTCCACGTATGGCAGTTTATTTGAGGGGGTAAAGAAAGCCAGCCATTATTTTTTTTAATTCCCTCACACAGGCTCCCTCCTCTTTCAGCATGACCACTCCCACTTTAGTTATCATTTTCACTCTCACTTTTCCTGTCTGTCTGTCTATTGTAATCTTGAGTTTGTGTTTTGCCTCAGGCATGTGCTCTTTTTTTGTTTGGGAGTGTTTATCCCAGCTGATTCAGGTTTATATTACAGAAAAGTGATGAATATAACAAATACAAAATGAAAATGAGCTGTATCAGTCACACAGTTGACTCATTGAAAGCTCACTGTACACATGATAGAAGAAAACTTTTAGTGAGGGATTTGTAGCCTCGCCAATACTATGTTTCTTTGCAAAGATGGTTTTTATAGCACATAGAACGCGATAAGCTGCACCCGTTATCCAGTGATTCTGCAGAAACACGTCCGATCCCCGGATTGGTCACCCGCACTCCATGGTCCCTCCTCCCACTAACTTTATCTCGTGTGTTTTTTTGGAAGGGGAAACCGGCATGATTGGACCACTTCCTGTGTTTTAATACCATAGCAGGAAACAGAACAAACGGAGCTGGATTCAAACAAAAACAGAGAGAGAAAGGAGGGAGAGGGAGCAAGAGAAAAAAAGAGAGCCGAGAGTGTGTGTGCGAGAAAGAGGGAGTGAACGAGAGCGGAAAACTGGGAGATTTTTTTAGCAGCTGCAAACCATTTCAGCTGTGTAGTGGCTTTAGAACAGACGCAGAGAAAAGCGTGTACGAGAAAGAAATTCTGCACAAGAATAAATCAGAGAAAAGAAGAGCAAGGAGCTTGCGTGGAGCCTAGCTGAGCCCTTGTGTTTGGAATACTGAAAGAAGAAAATAAGAGAAGAGGGAGCGTGTCCAGGGATTGTCTGGAAATCACAGTGCCTGAAGTGCAAGGCAGCACTTGGAATGAAGCTCTGTCTGGGTCTCTGCCTTCTGGATACAATCCCTTGACTCTCCACTCTCTCCCCGGCTGCACCGGACTCATTGGATCTCCATATCCTCAACCCTCCTGGACACAGATGCCTTTTGGACCCTTGGATTTTTCCCCAAGCTCTAGATGAAAGGATTGCCCAAAATAAATTCTTATTTTTTCATGTTCGAAGAACATCTTTTTTTTTACTTTTAATATGAAATGAACATGTCACAAAGAGTGTTGGATTTCATTGATTTCAATCCCTCGTGCTCCGTCTGCTGAAGAGGACTAGATAAAATAGGAGGATGAGGTATTTCAGACACAGATGGCTTCTCTTCCTGACATGCTCTATTAATGCTTCATTATAGGATTAAAAAGAGGAAGCAGAAATTGATAAAGAATACACAGCCGGAGCACTGGTAGGACTGTCAGAAATGTGAGTCTGTTACGGTTTTTATGACTGTTTCTTTAAATATCTTTAGTGTTATCAAGTAAATTTACAGTGTTTTTTTTTTTCTCAAGATGCCTTGTTTTTGGAAATACTTCCAAGGAATCATCACTATTACATTATATACTTAGAAGAAAAAGGGAGATGAGAGACAAAATCTCCTGACTGAGACTTTTTGATTTTCTTTGCTGAACTCAGTTTTGTGTAACAGAGTGTGGACTTCTCACCTTAAAAGGAGCCTCATACAGCTTTGGCTGCTGCTCTTGGAGATGGTGAAATTAGCTGAAGCCCCGCTTTGATTTTTCCTGTTGTGGCAGTGGGAAGGAGAGTCAAGAGGAAGCAGCACTAAGGAAGGAAAGGATTTTGGATTTTGCTCTTGTTTTGAGGGTTTAGGACTCAGTGGTTCATAAAGGAAACAAAGGAATATTGTACATAAGGGATGTTATTATCCTGTTATGGATTTTCCACGTCTGACTCCGACACTTATCAGCCTTTTTGTATATTTTTCTTAATATTTATTATGTTACTTCAAAGATTTATCTGTGCAAAAGAGACATTTCTAATGCATATCAGCACTGCACGTGCAGATGCCGCCATGTAGCTCTGAATCGAGGGCTCATACCTTTTCTTACTTAGATGTTTATGCTGGATGTTAAGCATCGAAACACATTGTATACTGAGAATTCAGTGCATGACCATGTATGTCTTTATTACAGGACTCATGGGTGAGCTGTCGAAGTAGTTCAGAACCTCACTATTACTCACAGCAGGCTTTGTTTGTGGAATAGTAACCATCCCATCTCAGCCCCTTGAGGGCGCTGTGGTTTGGGATGGGAAAACCTCTGAGCCGCCCGGACTGCTTGCGGCAGAACCCCAGTTGCCTTGGGAAGGGTGATGATGAGGAGGCATACATTGAGGACTGCTATGTACCCCAGCGTTCAATTTACGACACTATGCGCATCAATGAGCAGATTGATCAAGGCTCAAAGCTCAGCCAGCCTTCTCGCAGCACTCTGGGCTCAGGGGGCGGTGAGGGGAGTACACTCTCCAGCAATGGGACATTGGGAGCCGACTTAGGTGGAGTATTTATTGCACGGGGAGGGCCTACAGATTCAGGTCTGAAAAAGCTGGATGAAAGAGTTATTTTTGATGCTCTGAAACTCACCGGTGACCCTCAGAGTATGTCACCTGTTGGAGGAGTCGGCTCTGCAGTGGTCATTCCTGCATCAAATTCAGCTGCCGTTGGGGCAGCTGTTGTGACCAAAAGGCGGCACCAGGGCGGTGACAAGAAGGACAATCCAAATCGGCGCTCCTGGAAAGCTTTCATGCCCCCTACTTACCCTGAGTTTGCAGAACGTTTAGAGCTTTCACCTGGAGAAAGTGGAGAGAAGCGTCTGTCTGGGGCTGGAATCCCAATCTCTCCTCTCCATCCTGAACCGTCTTTACTAGCCTCATCTATTCCTTCTACATCATCGACACCTTTGGCACCACCTTTCTCACCCTCCACTGCCTCATCTGGAGGTCCTCAAACTCCACCTGTCTCCAGCTCTCCGTCTTTCACTCCCACTCTTAGCCCTATTCCTTCCCATCTTCCTCATCCGCTTAAACAAAAACAGCCCCTCCTACTGCACTCTCACAAACCTGCTACTGCTCTGTCTTCTCCCTCAAAAGAACAACCACCCTCAGAGACTACTACTTTTACTCAGTCAGACTCTCCACAACCTAGTCCTAGTATCTCTAAGGCTGAGAGAAAGAGAGGCGAGCAGAGCAAACAGTCTCAAGCCCCAATGTGTGTTAGAAGTGTCTCAGAAGAACCACCACAAAACTGGGATACTACTGCAGCTAAAACCTCTGATAATGAGCGAGACTCACCCCTACTGGAACACGACCAAGACACCACTCCGCTAATACCCCCAAAACCAGTATTTTGTCCCCCCACTAAAGCCCGTACCTGGCCCCGGAGTATGAGGGGTAATAAAAGGTCACTGGGGCATGGGAGGGTTCTTCATATCCTGCCCCCACTTCCCCCTGTACTTGGCGAGGAGAGTGATGAGGAATCTTTGTACCTGTTGGATCCTCCATCACCTTTCCTGCAAGAAGGAGAGGGACTTACTTATGGGGGTTTGCCCCTGTCTCCCTGTATCAGTCAAGAAGGTGGTGAGGATGGTTTATTGGGCTGGCTTCCTCTGACTGGCGGGCTCCGAGAGAAGACCGCCTCAGAAATGTGCTTTGAAGAAGATGAACGCAGAATCTTGGAGGAGTTGGAGGAGGAGAATGAGATTGATAGAGAGCAAGAAAAAAAAGAAGAGGAGAGAATGGAGATGGAAGAGAGAAACTGGCAAGCAGTGTTGAAACTGGAGAGCAGTGAAACAAGTGGTATATCTTGGGAGGTAGAAGAGGAGGAATCTCATTTACAGGACTGGGAGACACAACAACTTGCATCCTCAGGCCACTGGCCCCTTTTGACACCACCTGTAGGATTTGGAGGCTCAGAAGCCACCAGTGCTTCCCCCTGCCCCAGCTCAGAGGCGGGTTCAGATGAACTCTTTCTTGAGCTGGAAAGACAGTGTTTAGAAGAGGACACAGACAAGCAGAGGGATCTTTCTCATACTTCTGAATACTTAGATACCTCTGACAACCTGCTTGTGGTGAAAATGGATCAAGTTGATGCCAAACATGAATGTGACATCAAACAGCTGTATGATGAAGACTGTGCTGTGATGTCAGCACGTGATGTCACAGATCATGTAGCGCACACAAATCCGACTGAGCCATGTGTAACACAAATTAATCAAAATTCAACGGAAAGTACACAAAGCTGTTTTTCGGTTGAAGATATTGACCAAAGCCCAGACCAACTGCAAAGTTGTCTTCCCTGTAATAGTGAGAGTAATAATCATGATCAGGATGATTATACTTCATACATAGTTGATGCAGATGCTTTCGATTCTGAATCCAGTGGCATTCAAACCTCACACCAAGATGGGACTGTGCCATCCGATGCAATTCAAACTGTGAGCTATGAGCAACCAGAGAGTGATTCAGATTTAGGCAGTGGCGCTTCATCAGATCATGAACAGCAAGAGGATGGGGAGGTAATGATACAAGACGAGACATCTGACATTCATATCTCCTTACAGCATGGACTTTTCCCCTTAGAGAATTTGAATGCAGATGCTGAATGTAATGTGATTCTTGGCATCTCTACGACTGATTTAGAAGGGGTGGAAATCGAGGACAGTATTCGCCAGTCCCCAGAGTGCTCTGTCTTGGAAGATGAGGCAGAAAGGGAAATTAGGAGCAGTCACTATGAGACTGTCTCTCATGAGGATGCAGTTTCCTCTGAGCTTGCTCAAGTAACTATGGAAGTGACCTTCGACCAAGAGGGAGCTTCTTCAAAATCAGAGAAACAAGAAGAGATTTCAGTCTCCATAGAAGTATTTGTTCAAGAGGAGATATCATCGCATGAGTGGGCAGTAACAGAAGCTGTTCAGGGAACCACAAGTACGCCAAAATCAATCGCTTCATACCCCCAGTTAGAATCTCCTAATATCAGTATTGAATCTGCTCCACCTTCCCCCCTGCCCCTGTCAACCACTAAACATGACTCAAGAACAGCAGGACTTGACAGCAAAGATGCTGATGCTTTTGTTGCAACAGACAGTTTTGTTTATTTAGCTGTGGCTGTGCCACCTCAGTATCCTCAGGATTGTCCCTCATCTCCATCAGTGGAATCAGCCCCTCCGAGCCCCCTCCCAAAATGCTGCCCTGAGCCAGAGGAAGGGGTATTTCTCTCCTCCGATAGTTTTGTTTACCTGGCAGCCCCTGAGCGGCTTGAGTCTGATGGGGGCTCTGCTTGTGAAGACTGTCATGATTTGGACTCTGAGTCAGAGGAGACCCGATCTGGTGTTGATTTTGTACTTGGATCAATGACTGGGGATAGTGAATGGGACTCAGATGGATCAGGCTTAGACCCTGTGCACCAACAGAGAGACCAGTGGGAGCAACTAGAGCCAGGCCTTTTACATGGTCTTTTTAATGAGGGCGAGAATGAGGCAAGCCCTCAAGAGGGTGTGGAATCACATGACAATGACTGTGAGGGCACCTGTGAAGCAAGTTCTGTGGAAGAAAGCTCGCCAGTAAAACATGACCTTGATTTGGACACAAAGGTAAAAAAATATATATATTTTTTTTTTTTTCAAGTTTGTTGTTTATGGTGGTCAGTGCAAAGGTAACTCTGGCCCTTTTGATGCCCAAAAAATACTTTACAGCAGTGATTCTTAAACTGTGTTCTGTGGGTTGGTTGACTATTTAAATATTTACATTTTATTTAAATAAATTAAATAACTGTAAATGACAAAAGCACCAAAATTAAATTAGTCTGGATAATCAACTCTTAACAGTGAATTAGCTGATCGCATCAACATTTAATTGTGATAGAGTGTTTCTGTCAGTTATGCTTCAGTGTAAAGGATGTTTAGACCAACCTTCTAGCTCGCTAACAGATTTAAACTAGGTTGGTAATAGTTGGTGATTTCCCCTCAGATTTGGGATGTTAGATGGTCCACAACTTTTTTTTAAGTGCTCTTCGACCTGAAATATTTTGAGATACACTGATTTAAAATCACCAATATCCCTGTGAAGTCTACTAATGTTGTCCTTGAGGGTTTTTCCTGAAGATCTTTGTACCTCATAAAGGTTTGTGGTTGTTGTCCGCTGTAGTGTTCTGTCAGAAAAATAATGTAGTTTAATGCTGCAGTAAATGTTGTCCTAGTTGTATAATTGGGTACAATGGGGCTAAAGGTACATTTTAAGGTAATTATGTTTTTACTACTCCCATAGTGCATGATTGCAGAAAAAAACATTTTTATTGAGCATTGATGGAGCAACACATTTTATAGAAAAATACATTTTATTTAGTCTTTGCAACTTCAGGGATCTTATCTATGCACAATCAGCTTGTAACACTCCAAAGAGAAAGGAAAACTTGAAATCGCATCATATGACCCCTTTAAAAGTGGTTGTTTTGTTGAATGTAGGACATGGCGGGGGGGGGGCTTTAATAAAAGTTATAATAACTTAATAAAATAAAAAGTTATAATAAAAGTTACTACTTGTTAAAAACAATTCTGTCATTTAAATGTTCATTTAAAAAATACAGAAAAGGTATTTTAAAAAGTAAAGATTCTAAAAGCTTTTTTCACTGTTTGAAGGACATCCCATAATCATTGATAATAGCTTCACAGTAGATTTCTGTTGATTTAATTACCTTGTACAAAAATTATTTCCAAGGTCTTTGTCTCAATATATATTCTGTCATTTTATCAATTCTTATTTGCTACATAAATCTAAAACATTTCAAGAAACGTTACATTTTAGATCAAATTAGCATTGAATCAACTTTGTGTTGCTGCCCGTGATCACATCAAGGATCAGCCAAATTTCCATGTGCGTTGTGAAACTCGAATGTTTAGGAAAGTGCTGTGGTTTAAATTTCGCATTATCTAGAAAATAAAATGTGCCTTTTACCCTAGTGCACTTTTAGTCCTATTTTACATTATAATTGTGCACAATATTGTATGTAGTAAACTGTCTGATCAAAGTACTCAGTGAATGGGTTAATCTTCCACTATATTCCATCATTGATCCTTCTGGTCCTTAAAAGTGTGTTTGTGTTTAGCTTGAAGTGATGTGTGCGTTTTTGTTCATGGGGACCCAAATGGTTAATCCATGTTTTTAAATGTTAATACACATAATTACTATAGTCTGGAATGATTCCAGGTGTCTATATAGGCAGAAAACTTTGAGTGCATGATATGTATATGTATCCTGGGATTGTTTGTCTATTGCAGTGGTGATCATATGAACACAAACATGCTCACTGAGTTAAAAAGCATGCTTACTCCAAAGTAGTCAAAGCCTAGTGAACGTTTGTGTGTTTGGTTACAGACAAATGGGTTTGAGCACACATTTGCATGTGTTTGCTTTTTTGCCTGTTTGAGCACTGCTTTTGTCTAAGTGAGCACACTGTGTATGTGAGAGTGCGCTTGACATTCTCTCTCGGCTGCCGTGACAAGGCCGGTGTCTGCTCTGTTTCACAGTGACAGTGGCGGGTGGCCGAGACACTGCCTGTTAGTTCTTAAGCTCACTGGATAGTTATTGCATTACGGTCTCTATCAGTCTGACTGGTCATCCACATCTCATTTGACCCTCTTCCTTGGCCAAATCTGCCTTTCTGCAAGGTCACTCTCAAAACTCCCTATCCCATCAGATGCAGAAACCCTGATGCCCTGCAGTCTGATGGTACTGCAATTAAGATAAGGAAGTGAGAAATAAACATCAGCCTCTATAAGAGGAGCCACATTTGCCAGTAACACACAAACACTGTATAAAGTTGTTGGAAATATAAATAGATGATAAGGGCATGTCAGTCCTATCAGTGCAGGGCCAGACTCTCGTCCCTGTAATGCCCGAAACCTTGGAAAAGATCTTTGTAATCTTTTGGACCAGCTCTCCGTTACGGGCTGTCTCCAGTGAAATTGCACACTTGCAATGGAGGCTGATTCAGAGGGTAAAGTTAGAAGATTTTGCAACAGCCTGATCATGAATGAACAGAGTCTCTATGGCAGAACACCTGGTAGTACTCAAAATAAGAGCTGCATGAGCAATAAGAGGAGTCAGAAGAAACGTCTGACGTAACATCTGAAACCCACACTCAATTTTGAGTCTGTCCAGGGTAGAGTTTTAGAGATGGTCAGGTAAACAGACGCACCAACTGATACGCACAGTGGAAAGGGAAGAGCAATCAGAGAGGGAGTGAGCACTGATGTTATGGCATATGGTAACAATGGGTATATTTGATTGTTTGGATAATGATGCCAGTGAAAGACAGTGTGCGGGAAACACCTGTGATAAAAGACTGTTGCAAACAAAAGAGCTTAAACAAACCCTGCAGCCCCGTCGGCACAACGACAGCCATAACAAAGCAGTCACATATGCTGTGAACTCATTGACTATGTTTTTAACCTCATTTGCTCAGTATTTATTAATGGAACCATGTGAATTATATCCTTGTTAGGACATTTGGGTCAGATAAAATGAAGTCATCTGAAGTCCTTTGAAAAGGAAGCAGAGGTAAAGACAAGGAACTGAGAGGACAGAAAAACACAGGAGGTGAAAGCAAAGACAGGAAGAGTAGGACTGGAGAGAGAGTTTTGGAAAGTCTTTATAGAACAAGAAATTTGCTAACAGCCATGTTTTCATTGATTTGAAAGAAATCATATTCCTGTGATTTCCTGGGATGTCCAGAAATTTTACATCTAAGATGTTCTCTACTTGTCCCTCGAGACAAGATAGACTTTTATTTGTTTTTTGCTGTTTTTAGACATTTATAGCCTTGAATTTCTTATTGTATGCTTTGAGTATTATGCTTTGAAGAGGAAATTACATGCCTATGCTATATTTGTTGAACATTTAAAAAATATATCTTGAAGTTTCCATTAAATCATTCAAGACATGTGTAGCCTACATTATGTCTGGCATTGTTGCATGCATGCATTTTTTTTCCCACTCAGCACTACAGAAATTTCAAATACAGTACCAGGCAGAAGATACTCTTCAAAATAGTAATAATAAAGCCATCCAAATTATGAAATAACGCAAATGGAATTATGGGAAATATGCAGTAACCAAAAGGTGTTTATCAAAACTGTTGTATTCTGAGTCATTCATTAAAAAAGCTGAGCTGTTTTGTATGAAATTCATACATAAGCACAACTTAAGATGTGTCAAAAGGCCTTTGAGATAATGAGAACCATACATTTATTTGGGTTTGTCCAAACTTTTGACTGGTACTCTAATTTAGTCTGATTGATTTTATCTTGCCTTTAGCAAAAATTGCATGAGAATAATTTCTCTTGATGCTTTCAGATGCAGAACAAGGTTTAGAAAGCTCAGCAAAAATCAGCACATAGTGTGGGGGATATATCGCTAAACTCCTACCCAGATATTATAATATTTTCTTTAATGAAATGTGGGCATACATTTCATTAAAGGCATTAGGCAGGAAGAGTAGGCAGAATGGAGTTGTGGTTTGAACTGAAGAGAGAGAAACAAAAGACTCCACTGGCGGTGATGTTGTGGGTTGGCGGTAGGATGGAGTACTGCCAGTAGCTAAAAATGATCTGTGGGGGTTCGAGTGAGAAACAAAAGAGTTTAAAGTTTGGTGATAAAAGAAACCGAGTGTGCTGGAGAGATACGTGTCAAGCGGTCGGTCGTGTGTGTGTGTGTGTGTGTGTGTGTATGTGTGAGTGACCAGCCTGCTGGCCAGATTGGTCGAGAGCGTTTGAGTGGAATGACAGGCATCCTAGATATTTTCCAGAGGTCTGCATTACAAGAGTCAAATGCTCTCTGAGAGAAAGAGTAAAGAGGAGAGACTGTTTTTTGCACTGACCTCTTTCTGTTGTTGTATGGATGGATATGTATAGCTACGTTCTACTTGTGGACATCATCTTTGTTTAGATTTCAGAGGTCTGACAAACTAAACTTCCTCTCTTCCTATTGTGAATTATTGGTTGTAGCACAAATATGTAGATATATAATTGTCTATAAAATATAACTGTCCCTTTGATTTGCCCACACGAATTGTGAAAGAACTGCCACAGATGCAGACGAATGGTGTTATTTCTGGTGAGTGAAAAGTGCCACATGTGATGAATGATCAGGATTAAAACGGGAAATGGCTCCAAGTATACACACCGAGGATAAGGAGGAGGAGGGGGCCTAGATGATGGATTTAGGATAATGTTAGACAGGATATAGAGAGACAAAAGGGGACCAAACACTCTCTTTGTTTCATAGACACGTACACTCTCACAGTCACATATACTGTCAAGAGGGTGGAGCAGGTTGAAGCTGTGGTTCATTGTTTTGAGGCTGACAGACATCCTGTTTGAAGCAGGAATGAAGCCCCACGCCACAAGACAGCAGCAAACAAATGAACACACACTCACACGGAAAGGATTCTGGATTTTATTTAATTGTACATGCTTGTTTCCCTTAGCTTTACAGTTGGATTACCTTTGCCATCATCTAACTCTGGTAAATTTTTTTAAACTAAAAATTGAATAACACTGTTAAATTTTATTCTTTATCTTATATCATACTGTACATTATATATTGGGATGCCTACATTTACTTTAAAGCATTTAAAATTATTGGTTTTAGTTTTTAGTGTTTTATTTTTATTATATTTAGACAAAATATGCTGCATCCGAAGAAACCCATACATAAAAGGATAAGGTGTTCGAGTATTCTTAGTATTATTAAATGAGTAGGAGAAAACTACCCAAGTGACTTACTATTTCCAGCGGGTTTTTGGAATGCACATCCAGTCAACACTTCAATATCCCATGAGGCCACAGGAGAGAAGTTGTAGATGGCAGTGAAGTGATGCTGATGCCAAAGGTCACATAACAAAGCCAACATAGCAGATTTAGTACATCCAAATATCATTCATGCTATATACTTTTTATTGGTTGTGAACTTCATTCTTCCTTTATTGTAGGACCTACTCAGACGGAATGTGATTTCAGATGCACCTATAATATAACATTTTAATATCGGCCATAAAAATGAAAATAATGATGGACTTATTGGTATAGAGTAGAATTTGAATTTTGGTGCATCCCTAGTGCTGACTGTGGGTCAGTTGTGAAATTGAACAATCCCCCATGAAGTTGCATCGAGGTCCAAATCCATTCTGGTATATAATGCCCACTTTTTGTGATCCATTCAATTCCAAATGATTGCAAGAAAGTACTTTTCCTGCTGAATATTCTGTTTCTTTGTGATAAGTCACATTACGAAATTAAAATGGATTGACTTCAAACTACTCTTTGGTAACTGCTGGTCATGGTGTTGGTTAGGGGTATTTGGCAAACTGTATGTGGTGAACCACTGTGTTGGATATTCTGTCACAGCTGTAGTGTTGGGCTGTTGGGGAAATAGAGCTGTACAGTGTTGCTGCCAAGGTCCTGTATTTAATTTCAGTCAAAGTGTGATGCTTCTCCACTTATAAATGCTCATGCCACCATTATCATGTTGTGTTTGAACAGCCTTGACCCGTTTAGACACATTCTATCATATCACATGTCCAGTAACATACTCAAGTCATTTGTTCTCATGTGTTCAAGTCGTTTGTTCGTTCACTCACTCTTTAGGCCGTAGAAAGGGAGCAGATAGACAGCATTCAGCCTAAACTGCAACATGTCAACGCTGTGGGTCAAGGTCTTATCCAGAGTGCAGCTAAACACACTGACACTCAGGGCCTGGAACATGACTTGGAGACCACCAACCTGCGCTGGAACTCCCTCAACAAGAGGGTAAGCTTGCATCTATTTTTAGCCTCTTTTTTTTTTCTGTGGACTTATAGAAATTGATTAATTATATATTAAAGATTTCTTTTTTTTATTTTTTTATTCACAGGTTGCTGAAAGAATCGCACAGCTGCAGGAGGCCCTGTTGCATTGTGGGAAGTTCCAAGATGCTCTGGAGCCACTCTTGAGCTGGCTTAGTGACACAGAGGAGCTCATAGCCAATCAGAAACCTCCGTCTGCTGAGTACCGTGTGGTCAAAGCACAAATTCAGGAACAAAAGGTTAGATTTTAATCCAATTTTAATTTAATCAGTTTTTATAATGGCTTGCAATATTTTATTAAAACCTAAAATTATATTTATTATTATATTATATTTATTTATATTATATCCAATTTGTGACAAAAGGCACGTTGATGTTTTTTATCAAACTAATTAGACTTTGCTACTTTTAATTACTAATTAGACTTTTATTATGCTAGATAATAAAATCATTTAGATTTGCTTACTGAGATTCCATATTATTCCTAGCTGCTGCAACGGTTACTGGATGACCGCCTTGGGACAGTAGAAATGATCAGGGCAGAAGGAGAGCGAATCGCTGCTACGGCCGAGACACAAGACAGAGACAAAATCCAGAAACAACTTAAGAGCCTAGGAGAGAGATGGACAAATCTGCTGGAAAAGGCCAGTGCCAGGTAAACTCCAGTAGAGCAATATGGACACCCAGACACAACCATAAAATCTCTTAATTGAATCTCTTACTCAGAACTCAATCACTTGGTTGCTTTACAAGGCCATAAAAACAGAGTAGTCATAAGAATATAACACAGATTTCCTCCTCACCTCATGTCCTCAGGCAGCGGCAGCTAGAGGAGCTGCAGGTGTTAGCGCTGCAGTTCCACGAGGCAGTGGAGCCACTTGGTGAGTGGTTGAGCACATCAGAGAGACGTCTGAGCTCCACTGAGCCAATGGGAACCCAGACCTCCAAAATCACACAGCAGATTGTAAGGCACAAGGTAGAGTATACACAGCAGCTGGGAGAGTTGTATCCTGGCAGTTTGCTGAGGATAAGACTACCAGAAATGTTGCTGCCAAACCAAGATCTGTCATTTTAGCAAGTGATTTTCAAAGTGTCAAGCATCATTAGACTGACTAGAGATGCAGAGGAGAGAACAGATTGTCAGTCTCCTGTGGTTTTAAATGGACTAGTAGGAGTGCAGTTATCCAAGAAGGCACAAAATTCAGGTCGTCATCCTTTCCATTTTGCAGTTTAATTTTATCATGGTTTCTTTTTTTTATCTTGTTTTTCCCCATCTCATCTTGTGTTGATCCACATATTATTTTTTGCTCACATCATTTAATTATAATTTGTCATTATTCTGCATTGTCATGTTTGTTTATGTTTGCCTTGTCTTTTTTTTCTCCTCCTACTCATTCAATCATATCTCCTCTTCACTCTGGGCTATAATCCCAGGCTCTCCAAGAGGAGGTATCCTCTCGGGAGAATGATGTAGACCATCTTGAGACTCTCAGTCAATCACTGCACCCGCTCAGCTGTGCGGCTGATCGTGATTGGCTGGGTGAACGTGTGGCGGCAGTGCGCAACGGGCACACGGAGCTGCATGATTGGTGCAATCGGAGAGAGGCCATGCTGGAGCAGGCCCTGGCCAATGCACAGCTATTTGGAGAAGAAGAGGTGGAAGTCCTTAACTGGCTAGCTGAGGTGGCGCAGAGACTGGCTGAGGTCTCAGTGCAGAGTTATCAGCCGGAGCTACTAGAGCAGCAACACAAACACACACTGGTATGATTCTGCAGTGCAGAGCTGCCCAGGATCAACAATACCATATAAGTCAGTATACCGGATAAATCAGAGAACATGAATATTGCTAAACAGCCCTCGCCTCAAAAACAAACTGTCACTAAGTGTGGTCAGAGCCACACTAGGTCTGTCAGTCAATTAAAATTTGTAATCAAATCAATCGCATGATATTCTGAATCAATAATGTAAAGAAGTGCATATACTAATGTTATTTATTTTTTATTTTATATTACGTAGCATCCCCTTGAATTCTTTTCAGAGTTAATGTTTCTATTGCTGGTGCCCTACAGGCTCTTAATGAAGAGATTATCAGCAGGAAGAAGACAGTGGACCAAGCCATTAAGAATGGACAGGCTCTGCTTAAACAAACTACTGGTACTTTTCCATCCAGTCTCTATGTTCAGTGGTGTATCACCAAATTCCTCTTATGATTATGATCATATTTGATCTCTGTGACAGGTGAGGAGGTCCTGTTGATTCAAGAGAAGCTAGATGACATCAAAAGCCGCTACGCAGAGATGACAGCAGGCAGCAGCAAGGCCCTCCGTACTCTCGAACAGGCCCTTCAGTTGGCCACGCGATTTGCTAGCTCGCATGATGACATCAGCCAATGGTTGGATAGCGTGGAGTCGGAGCTTAACAACATTGAGCCAGACACAGCACCAGCCTATCAGGACAGACAGAGGGTGAGGATGTCTACTGTTTTATTTTTTTAAGTACTTGTGAATTACTTTTTACTTCATTCTTTTCTTTTAGACCATACACACCTATTTCTGTTTTTGCTAAACCAAATGAATTTCTTTTATGTCTTCAGTGCATTTTATATTGTGTGTATGTTTGGCTCAGGAGCTGAAGTGCGTGTCTGCTGAGAAGAGGTTAGTTCTGGACACAGTGAATGAGGTGGGCAGTGCTTTACTGGATCTGGTGCATCAAAAGCCGCTACGCAGAGATGACAGCGGGCAGCAGCAAAGCCCTCCGTACTTTGGAACAGGCCCTTCAGTTGGCCACGCGATTTGCAAGCTCACACGATGACATCAGCCAATGGTTGGATAGCGTGGAGGCGGAGCTTAACAACATTGAGCCAGACACAACACCAGCCTATCAGGACAGACAGAGGGTGAGGATGTCTATCTTTTTTTAAGTACTCATGAATCACTTTTTACTTTTTGTTTTTGTTAAACCAAATAAATTTTTTTTACAATATTTTTATGCCTTCTGTGAATTCATTGTTTTATAATGTGTGTATGTTTGGCTCAGGAGCTGAAGTGCGTGTCTGCTGAGAAGAGGTTAGTTCTGGACACAGTGAATGAGGTGGGCAGTGCTTTACTGGATCTGGTGCCCTGGTGTGCACGGGAAGGCCTGGACCGCCTGGTCGCCGATGCCAATCAGCGCTACCGCCAAGCGGATATGTATGTATGTATGTATGTATGTATATATATATATATGTATATATGTATGATTAACACAGAAGCAAAACCTAAACTTACTTAGAACTTAACATTATTCTTTCCCTGCCTTGCATTGGTATTTTCTTTTAGGAAAATTCAAATGTAATTTCAATTTTTTTTTATAATATGTCTTTTTTTCTTTTTAAAATGATGTAATACTTCAAAGTAAATACAAATGGTTATAATAAATTTAAAATGTACATTTGCAACTTTAACATACATTTTAAAATATTATTAATATAAAAAAGAAGTTGTTGCTTAAGCAACATTTGATTTAGGATCCTCTGTCCATGTTGCCTTCTTGAATGTGTAAATATTTTCGTCATACTTCTTTTTTTTGACAGTGTATTTGTGTGTGTTATTGTTTCAGTATGAGGAGGCAGTTGATGCAGAGCTGACCTGGGTCGGAGAGACCGAGAGGAAGTTGGCGTCTCTGGGGCCTCTGAGTCTGGAGCCTGATTTGACTGTGGCACAGCTCCAGGTGCAAAGAGCCTTTAACATCGACATCATTCGTCACAAAGATACTGTGGACCAACTCCTTAAGACACGAGAGGACATCCTGGAGAGCTGTAGTGAACAGCAGAGAGAGGCTCTGAAGGTTAGAGACAAAATAAAGAAGAGAGAGAGGGGAGGGGGCAGAACAAGCTATGTAATTATTCCTCTGTGAAAGGTTACATCAGGAAAATCGAATTGATGTTATTCATGCATATTCTGGCGGAGATTTAATTTGTTGAGTCATATTTGGGTCAAACAAAAGTGCAGGCTTGTTTTATCAGTCTTTTTCAGATTAATTTGGTTGACCTGATAAAACCTCTTTCTTCTTCTTCCTGTAGGTGAAGACAGACTCTTTAAGTGCTCGTTATGAAGCAGTAAATCAGAGTCATGCTGAGCGCTTCTCAGCTCTAGAGCAGGCTCAGGTCCTGGTAGCACGGTTCTGGGAGACGTATGAGGAACTTGAACCCTGGCTGGGTGAGACCGAGACTCTGATTACCCAGCAAGCCCCTCCCGCCATTGACACAGAAGCACTCAGACAACAGCAAGACCAGATGAGGGTGAGTGGGCAGTATGCAGACAAAGGGCTTGAGTCCCTTTTGCTCCTTCGTGGTTATATGATGCATTCAAGTCATGTCGGGAACATTGTATTTATGTGTTGAACGCATATGAACGTCACCACAAGTCTTAATTACAAGTGAGGATTTTCTCTGGATTTTCTTTAAAATCAGAGTTTCTGAGTTCAGGGCGTGTCAGTGCACAAAAATACCATAGTATTGTACAATTATGATATGTAATGATTCACCTTACAGCCTCTTAATGAATTGAATAAAAATATAAAAGAGCAAAAATGCATGGCATTGCCATCTTGCTCCTGATGTAATTCCGACTTCCCAACTCGTAAATATGCACTTCCCAGGAGGACTTGAATGCACCAATAGACATGGACTAAGACCCACAAAACTTATTTGATGTCATATGTATTAACATCACATGACATGTTTCATATGTTTTCCTGACTAGCTTTTGAGAGAGTCCATCGCTGAGCACAAGCCTCACATAGATAAACTGCTAAAGATCGGTCCACAGCTGGCAGAACTCAGTGCCCAGGAAGGGGCAACATTGAGACAACGTTATAATGAAGCAGAGAGACGTTACCTCAGCATCAAAGAGGAGGTCAAAGGTCAAGCCACAGCACTGGATGAAGCCGTGTCACAGTCTGTCCAGGTATTTGCTGCAAAATGTTAGAATGCTTATTTAGGACTGCTGCCCAGCTTGTTACAGCCCATAGTTCAGCATTACACAGCACAATATCAACTCATTTTGTGTCATCATCATGTTTTTTAGAACACACAAGTATATTTAAGCTATTTAAAATGACACGCATCACCTTTAATTAATCATTGTTTCAGACTAAGGCATTTTTTTTTTAAATAACATCACTGACATCTGACATCATCAGCTGCATTTTGGCTTAATGCTTGTGTTATTGATTCGTCCTGCTGGTCTGTTGCATGTTGTTGAATTAACACATTGTACTGTTTCTCCACCTCCATTCCTTCAAACTCTACTCTACTGTGATGCCACCTGTCCCACTCCTGTGCCCCATATCCTGTCACACTCTCCTTTCCATATCCTGTATCCCCTAAACTTCCCCCTTTCCTGCTTGTTGCAACTCTTCCCTTGAACATTCCCTGCACTTCTCCCTTCCATGTCCATTTGGTCCATCCGTCCACCCATCACTCATGTTTGTGGATGTGCTGTGTGTGTCCATCCCTCCATCATCACTGCTCTCTGCAACACCCTCAGCTGGTAGAGGTAAGAGCATCATCACCCACTGATTTAACTGCTGTATAATGCCTGTATAGGATTGAGAATCAGGAATTTTCAGGAATTCTTTAATCCAGAATATTTTATATCACTCTGTTGAAACTAGTTTTAGCTTACATCGGTTGGCCTATAGACAGTATCTTATTAGTAACAGAAGATGGACAAAATATTAAATATATATTTCAATTAATTTCTTATGTTTAAAAGTATGTAAATCGTACAAATTTCACATTTAACCTGCTCCCTTTACCATTTTGAACATCTTGAAAGAAGCTGTTATATTTTGAAATATATCTTCTTCATTTGCATTAAGGTATTTAGCAGAAGTTTTTATGCAGACCAACTAACAAAAAGTGATTTGCCTTCATGTATGAGACAGATAAACTGAAAGTTAACTTTCTTGCACTACTATTCCAAAGTTTGGGGTCTGTAAGATTTTTAAATATTTTTGAATAAAGTCTCTTATGCTCAACGAGGCTGCATTTATTTGGTCAAAAATACAGTAAACAAGTAATATTGTGAAATATTATTACAATTTAAAATCAGTGTTTTCTATTTTCGTATATTTTAAAATTTAAAGCACCATTACTCCAGTCTTCAGTGTCACATGATCCTTCAGAAATCATTCTAATATGCTGATTTGGTGCTCTAGAAACATTTCTTGTTTTTATAAATGTTGAAAACAGTTCTGCTTAATATTTATGTAGAAACCGTGAAACATTTTCAGGATTATTTGATGAATAGAAAGTTTAAGAAATCTTTTGTAGAATTATAAAGGTTTTTACTGTCACTGATCAATTTAATGCATCCTAGATGAATAAAAGTACTTCCTTCAAAGAAAAGGGGAAAAAAACTATCTTGCTGACCCCAAACTTCCAAATAATAGTGTACAAGTACTGTGTAATACCAATACACCAAATACATTTAAATAAAAAATGTTAATACAAAATTGTAAAAAAAAAAAAATTCATTTCTTTCCACTTTAAAAAGTAGCATACAGGTTTCAGATGCGTCCATGCATGATGAATGTGTCAATATTCTGTGGTGTATTCTGTAATACTTGTCCTAAAGCATTCCTATTATTTAGCACCAACTTCCTCTACCCCTTAGCATGTGTCTGAGATAAATGTTCTCTCCTCCTTATGCCTGGTCCTTCTACAGTTACTTTTGTGTACTGTAGTTGTTCTGATTGTTGTATTCCTTCTCTCCATTCAGTTCCACGATAAGATGGACCCTCTTTTGGAGACTCTGGAAGGTGCAGTTCAACGCTTGCGGCAGCCACCTCCAGTGGCGGCTGAGGTGGAGAAGATCCGGGAGCAACTTGCAGAGCACCGGGTTACAGGACTAGAGCTGGACAAACTCCTTCCATCTTTCAGCGCCCTGTGTGCCCGAGGAGAAGAGCTCATCGGTCGCGCCCCACACGACGATCCTGCCGCCCAGGGTAAAGATCTTTGATCTGAAATGACACTATATGGTTGTATGAAGCGCTTTATCCTATATGTTTTGGTAAATCTGTAATCTGTTCCCATCCTCAGCGGTGCGTTCGCGACTCTTACGGCTGCGTTCTCTGTGGGATGAGATCAGGCAGAGGGCAGAGGAAAGAGAAGGAAAGCTTCAGGATGTTCTAGATCTCGCCGGAAAGTTCTGGGCCGACATGGCCGCTCTGCTGAGCACACTTCGTGACTCTCAGGATATTGTGAAAGATCTGGAGGACCCAGGGGTGGATCCTTCACTTATAAAACAACAAATAGAGGCAGCCGAGGTCAGTCCAACAAGAGAGTCACTAGCAAGACATGATGTTTTTTTTTGGTTTAATCTAATTTTCAGTGGGGATGTACAAAAACTGCATATTTTCAAAACTGACTCGTCTGTAGGATGCCTAAATGGCTAGTCAACTAATCAGTCTTAAAGAAGCTCTGTATTGATCAGTGGTTCGCAACCACTAGGGGGCATCAGCAAAATTACAAGGGAACTGTTAAAAGCAAATAAAATCAATATGTAAACTGAAAGTTATTTCTTGTATAATATTATAATATAATAAAATAATTAATAATAAAATAACAGCATATTTTCCCCCCTTAATAACTGTTGTTTTTAATTGAAGAATAGATTATTGGAACTGAAGAGCAAAATGTAAGCTCTTTGTTCAGTTACAGTTAATAAAAAAAAGATCGAAAACAATCAGCTTTGTCATAATTACAGCAGAAAAACTGTGAATAGCCTAATATAGGGAGCCGTGTGCAGTTTAATAAAACACTCCTTAATGGGATTTTAGAGTAGATCAAACTACATAATATTGTGTCAAGACAACGATCTCAAGAGAATGTAGTCATGATGTTTTTGTCTCACACTCAGGCCATTAAGCAAGAGACAGATGGGCTGAGGGAAGAACTGGAGATCGTACGAACACTTGGAGCTGACCTCATCTTTGCCTGCGGAGAGACTGAGAAACCAGAGGTCAAGAAGACCATCGATGAGGTAAGAGTCTAGAAGAGTGATAAGCCATGTAGGGGACACCCTATTTCACTCACATTTACACAGAATATCTCCCTGTTGTTGATTTTATGTTGGTCCTTTGACACTCAGATGAATGCAGCCTGGGAAGTCTTGAACCGCACGTGGAGAGAGAGAATGGAGAGACTGGAAGAGGCCATGACTGCCTCTGTGCTGTACCAGGATGCTCTTCAGGTGTCTATCACACTATTGGTACCACAAAATCTGCCCTGATTGGTCAAGCCAACTGTGTGTTCACGATCATTGCTTTATATCTCCACAGGGCATGTTTGACTACTTGGACAATGCTGTCATCAAACTGTGTGACATGCCAGCTGTAGGGACAGACCTCAGCACTGTTAAACAACAGATCGAGGAGCTCAAGGTTCGAATCAGACATTGTCTACTCTTATCTCTAAAATCACGTTGAGAAAAAGATTGACCCTTTTTCATTTTACATGACACAGCAATATAAAGTGGAAGTTTACCAGCAACAGATTGACATGGAGAAGCTTTGCCACCAAGGAGAGCTGCTGCTCAAAAAAGTGAGCGACCAAACAGACCGAGACATGATTCAGGAGCCTCTCACTGAGCTACGCCACCTGTGGGATAACTTGGTGGACAAAATCACAATCAGACAGGTGTGGAAATACAGACCATTTTCTTATCTCAGTCTACTTTTGCTTTTACAAAACAATGACTTATAAGACTCTAAATTCAGATGAGCCATGTTCAATAGCATTGTAAAATATAGACAAACACACATTGATAACCTCAGTTTAATGCTCCATAAAGCAGCCTACAGTTAGGCTAATGAATTATGATTGAATTATGAATGTATTAATAATACTAATAATAAAATATTTAACTCATTATTCAATATTGGTATTGTAAAATGAAATGTGAAAACTAATATCAAATCAATTTAAATTCAATTCAACTGCATTTTAGAGGGTAGACAGGAAATGCTCTTACTCTTGATTGTATTTTGATTCTGTCTTCTCTCTCAGCACAAACTGGAGGGTGCACTGTTGGCTCTAGGTCAGTTCCAGCATGCTCTCTCTGAGCTGCAGTCTTGGCTCAGTCACACTCACGCCACACTGGACACCCAGCGACCCATCAGCTCTGACCCCAAGGCCATCGAAATTGAGCTGGCTAAGCATCATGTATGGCATATTTGGGACATTTTTATGTACTCTACTTTTTTATTTCCTTTTTAAAGCAGTTTCCTTTAATCAAGTTGTCTTTGTAGGTTTTAAGAAACGACGTGCTGTCCCATCGGGCTACAGTAGAGACGGTGAACAGTGCAGGCTCTGAGCTTCTGGAGTCCAGTCCTGGAGACGAAATCAACCACCTGAGAGACCAGCTGGATGAGCTCAACCGCAGCTGGAAGAACCTTCTGCTGAAGACTGATGAGAGGCAGAAGCTTTTGGAAGCTGCCCTGCAACAGGTGCTCTAGATATTACGACTGCATCATTATACAGAAAGATCTGATTGAAAGCACCATTAAAAAAACAAGTGCATCTGCATATGTTTGTAGCCTGAAATGCATAATTTGCACGTTTGAAGGGTTGCTGTGCAGCGAGAATGGTTCTCTTTAATATTGTAGTACAGGTGTCCTATCAATTAGCTCATTGTCTTTCCCCTGCATGGTTTCTGTGTCAGGCGGAGGGTTTCCATGGAGAGTTGGAGGAGTTTCTGCTGTGGCTCAGACGCACAGAGAGTCAGCTGTCCGCTGCCAAACCCACAGGTGGCCTGCCTGAGACCGCCAGAGAGCAGCTGCAGCAACACATGGTACACAAAATGAGTTCACCTCTAGTCCACTCATTAGATATCAGCCACTCTCAAATATGCAACTTATTAGAGCATTTATTTTATATGTTGTTGTTGTTATTATTATTATTATAGCAAATAAATATTTATTTATTTAGAATTTTGGGGAGAAAAAAAGAAATTGCATGAAATTAAGAACATTTGTAATATGTTAAATACTGCCTTTGCATTCTATTAGGAAAAACCTAATTGCTTTATATTGTTATTTGTTGACAGTGCTGAATGAATTTTAATATTTTGAATGAGATTTTTTGTTTAAGGTTTAGTAATTTTGTGCTTTTGTCATTTTTATTAGTTTTGTTTTTTATGTCATGTCTATTTAGCTTTAATTTATTGGTTTTAGTAATTTACTTAAACATTTTATTTCAGTTAGTTTCCAAAATTTCTAATATTCGATAAAGTTTTTCATCTGTTAGTTATATTTAATATAGTTATATATAATCAACTTATCCTGCTCTTTCCTGTTTGTAGGAGCTTCAGGCTCAGTTGACCCAGAGGACTGAGCAGTACCATCGGCTACTGGATCAGGGAGAGTCCATTCTGCTGGCCAGAGGAGGGGAGGATGCAGGACCTGGTACCACCCAGACCCAGCAAAACCTGGCCATGCTACAGAACAAGTGGGCCAGTCTCAATACCAAAATGGATGACAGAAGGGTGAGGGATCCAAAGACAGATTCATGACCTTACATCCATGTTTAAATAACAGATTTGATCATTAATGAACAGATGAATGAAGTATCCTTTTCTGCTTCCCAATCCTAAGATGCCTCTGCCTGTGTGTTCGTCTCTTTCCACAGGATAAACTGGAGGAAGCCGTCTCGTTGGCGACAGGATTCCAGACCTCCCTGCAGGACACCATAAACTGGCTGACACAGGCAGAGCAGACTCTCAACATGGCTCAGCCACCCAGCCTCATTCTCGACACCGTCCTATTCCAGATAGATGAGCACAAGGTTGGTCAGAAAATGTGACTTGCTTAAGTAGTATACATATTTTTTGCTTTTGATAAGAGGGGAATAATGCTACTGTTTATGTAAAAGAATTTAATACTTTTGAGTAACGTAAGTCCTTGTTTTCATTCCTGTATATTTCAGGTGTTTGTGAATGAGGTGAACACTCACAGAGAGCAGGTTCTGGCTCTGGAGAAAGCTGGCTCTCAGCTGCGGTTTGCCAGTCTCAAACAGGATGTGGTTCTCATCAAGAACCTGCTGCTCAGTGTACAGGCCCGCTGGGACAAACTGGTGCAGAGATCACTAGACCGAGGACGTCACCTGGATGAGGCCCGCAAGAGAGCCAAACAGGTACTTTTTGGTTTACCTCACTCTGTCTATGTTGCTCTGTTCATGCCTTTCTCTGTCTGATGTTGGTAGTCTTCTCTTGTCTAGTTTCATGAGGCCTGGAGGAAACTGACAGACTGGTTAGAGGAAGCAGAGAGCAGGCTGGACTCTGAGTTGGAAATTTCTAATGAGCCTGACAAGATTAAAATCCAGCTGGCCAAACATAAGGTACAGCACCATGCATGCATTAAAATGCTTTGTGAAGTTGAAAACTTTTAGACTTGTCTCTCATGCCCTCTATCTGTTAATCACTGTACTGCAGGAGTTCCAGAAGTCTCTTGGCTCCAAGCAGCCAGTGTATGACACCACAGTGCGCTCTGGGAAGGCCATGAGAGACAAGGCAACACTGCCAGCAGACACACAAAAACTGGACAACTTGTTGGGCGAGGTCCGTGACAAATGGGACACAGTTTGTGGAAAGAGCGTGGAGAGGTGAGAAATTCTGCCATATGGCTTCACCCATTTGGGTAATGATTGAATGTTGAATGAAGTGAAGAAAAGAAAATAATTTGGAATGTTTTCTCCTCAGACAACACAAGTTGGAGGAAGCCCTCTTGTTCTCAGGTCAGTTTGCTGAGGCTCTCCAGGCACTTGTTGACTGGCTATATCGTGTGGAACCTCAGCTTGCAGAGGACCAGCCTGTCCATGGAGATCTGGATCTTGTTTCCAACCTAATGGACTCCCATAAGGTACTAATGGGGTGATTCTCAGGAAACCTTGCTTTTAAAGACTTGCGTCAACAAATTTCCTATTTAGTCATTAATAACAAGGTAAAGTATCTGTGAGTATTAAAGTAGTACAATTTTACTCAGTTTAATCATTTTTTTACCAATTACCACAATAGTCTGAAGATGTCAATACCATTAGGAGAGTTGATTAGTAACAGTCAAGCACAGTTACTTGAAATTGTGAAAATGTGCATATTTTTAAATCAACATTTTTATTTGATATTGACTGATTTCTCTCATTACCGCAACCGCTTCCACAAGTTACTACCTAATATTCAATATTTTTTCTCAATATTTTTTGATCACATTGTGTCATCACTTACACAGTGAGGCTTGAATTAGACCTTATACTAGGCATTTCTGTGTAGGACAGAGTTTTAAGCAGTAGTGCTTTATTTATTGTTCCTCAGGTCTTCCAGAAAGAGCTGGGAAAAAGGACCAGTAGTGTACAGGCTCTGAAGCGGTCTGCCCGAGAGCTGATGGAGACGGGCCGGGACGACACCGCCTGGGTCAAAGTTCAACTGCAGGAGCTTAGCAACCGCTGGGAAACAGTCTGTGCCCTGTCTGTTTCAAAACAGACTCGCCTCCAGCAGGCCCTCAAACAGGTACGTCTGACTGTTTTTAGGTTTTGAATGAAACCAAGAGTAGTGTAAATATTTTCTTCTGACTGTCTATTTTTGTCTCTTTTTCTGCAGGCAGAGGAGTTCCGCACAGCTGTTCAGATGTTGCTGGAGTGGCTTTCGGAGGCAGAGCAAACTTTGCGCTTCCGGGGCGTCCTGCCAGAGGAGGTAGAGACGCTGCAGGCACTACTGCACACACACCGGGATTTCATGCAGACAGTGGAGGAGAAGAGAGTGGATGTCAATAAAGCTGCTGGCATGGGTGAAGCCATCCTAGCTGTGTGCCACCCAGACTGCATCACAACCATCAAACACTGGATCACCATCATCAGAGCTCGTTTTGAAGAGGTATGAAGCCTGTCTGGGCCAAAAGTTAGATAAATGATAGTCAAGCAAATGTCTCAACCTAATATAATGTCTGAAGTGCGTATATAATACAAATGTAATATTATAATATTTGCACTACAGGTGCTGACATGGACCAAACAGCACGAGCAGCGCTTGGAGACGGCTCTGACTGAATTGCTCAACAATGCTGCACTACTGGAGGAGCTGTTGTCATGGCTACAGTGGGCGGAGACCACACTGGTGCAGCAGGATACTGAACCACTCCCCCAGGACATTCCTCAACTGAAGACACTAATTACAGAGCATCAGGTGAGCGGGACACCTCCATTCATCAGCGGGCCCTTTTAATATTAATTGCATTGTTTAGTGCTGAGAGGTTTCTTATTGGTTTTGTATTCTTCCATCAGGTGTTTATGGAAGAAATGACTCGGAAACAGCCTGATGTTGACAAAGTGACAAAGACATACAAGAGGAAACCAGCAGAACATCCCAGCAGCCTGTCAGACAGGAGAGGGGCCCGTAAGAGACTTTATTCTCATCTGCACTCATGCTGCATACAAACACAAAACCTTTACATTCGTTACTGTTCAAATGTTTGTGGTTGGTATGGTTTTTTAAAAATGTTTTTAAAAGAAGTATCTTATGCTGGGCAGCATTTATTTTTTATTTGATTAAAAATACAGTAAAATGTTATGAAATATTATTTCAATTATTGCAACCTTTGAGCAGAAGTGTAGATTTGAGCTACAATAACTGTGCTCACTGCTTAATACTGTGCAGTGTATACTGTATACTGCCTATTATGTTTTAAAAATAGGATGTGAAAGAGATTAAGCAATTATAAAGGATACAAATGAGAAAAATAGAAATTTAAGGTCAAGTCAAGCACAGTGCATTGTGTAGTCAGTCACTAAGGTATCCCATATGTACAATAAACGTGTATGCTGTGCATAGTATGCATACTAATATACCTCAGAATTCACTTAGTACAGTAGTATGCTATTCTGAACATACTTTTCTGTGCCCTCCTTACAGGAAAACACCAGCAACAACAGCACTCAGTACAGGTAACCGGTGGTAACCCTCGCCTCACCCAGCTCTGCTCCCACTGGCAACAAGTGTGGCTGCTCGCCCTTGATCGCCAGCGCAAGCTGAATGATGCTCTCGACAGACTAGAGGAGGTATTGCATCTATTACTACATTATTATTATTATTACTATTCTTTTTTTACTCTTAATTTTACTCTGTGTAATAGTAGTAAAATAAGTGATTTAAAATGATGGAAACTGAACAGTAGAAGTAATAACTCGTGACTTTTCTCCACTCACAGCTTAAAGAGTTTGCCAACTTTGACTTTGATGTGTGGAGGAAGAAATACATGCGCTGGATGAACCACAAGAAGTCTCGAGTCATGGACTTCTTCCGACGCATCGACAAGGACCAGGATGGAAAGATCACTCGCCAAGAGTTTATCGATGGCATCTTGGCATCAAGTACGTCCTCATGGACTTGCCTGCTAATCTTAGTTTTCATGTACCTTTTCTAAATGCCAGTTTTAACTATGCTTTTTTTTTTTTTTGCAGAGTTTCCTACCAGCAAGCTGGAGATGACAGCTGTTGCTGATATCTTTGACCGTGATTGTGATGGCTACATCGACTACTATGAATTTGTGGCTGCTTTGCACCCTAACAAAGATGCTTACAGACCCACAACAGACGCTGATAAGATCGAAGATGAGGTATGGACGATGACAAGAAAACGAATGTTGTGGATTTGGCATGATAATGAACTTTTGATGTGTTTAAGCTGAATTAAATCCACATTTTTTGTATCCCAGGTCACCAGACAAGTGGCCCAGTGCAAGTGTGCCAAGAGGTTTCAGGTTGAGCAGATTGGAGAGAACAAGTACAGGGTGAGAATCGGGTGCCCAATAGTAATAATCAAGCAAGAATTAAATGCATTTAATATGACATTTATAAAGGTACATAAATGAGCTGCTTTATCACCACACCTCCTCATTCCGATCATACCCGAGCTTGCCATTGTAATATTAAGACTCTAACCAGCATCACACTCTTTCAGTTACATCAGTATGACTTGGTCATTTTGGAATAAAGGTGCCTTGGCAGTTTTGTGTGTGTATGCAGTACCACCATAACACTTCACACCCAACTAATGATCAACCCATCAGACGTGGCTGCTGCAGTCAAGATCACTGAGTGGTCTTTCATACCTCAGCATCATTATCCACTGGTTAATGATCTTTGACAAGACCGTTTACTAACTTATTGCATTGCACAGGCTGCAGATCCACAATGCTAACTCCACACCCTGATGTTTGTCCGTCTTTGTCTGTCTTTTTACTACTTCACTTTCTGTGGTGGCCTCATTGTGTTTGTTTTCAAGCAGCCATTCACAAGCACTCTACCCTGCTTATAGCAACAAATCACCAAGCTCCCCATGGGCATTTCCTCCATTGTATGCTATCTTTAGGAATAGTTAAAAGGAAATGAATCATTATACCAAAATAAAAGGTTAATGTGTTTATGTCTGTATCTGTTATTTCACTCTTTTTTTTTTCTTTTCTTTCCTCTTGTTTTATTCCTCCTCCATGTGCACCGGACTTTTTGTAGTTCTTCCTTGGGAATCAGGTAAAGTGAACAGTGTGTTTGTGGCATGTTCTCTGAAATCTGTTGCCTTTGCACAGTTCCCATGAGCTCCCACTGTAGAAGCTGGTCTTTTATTCTGGGGTTTTTCAGACAGCCAGATCTAAATCAGTACACAGGACAGTTTCTGCATGGACTAGCTAAGAATTCCCTGTGGACAGCCCACATTCTTGGCTGCTGTCTGAAATGGGGATTTCTTTAGTGCCTTCCTGCTTTCTCAGTGGGCATTTCCTGTCTGGGAGACAAAAAATGCAGTACTATTGCCAAAATATTAAATGCATTTATATACGCCTTCCAAATCCAGAGGCAAATTTCAAAGGTTCAGCTTATGTGTTGTGGTTGGGATGTGCTTGTTTTTTTATTGAAAATGATTTATCATGATCAGGAAATGGTTCAGATTTACAGGGCTTTCTGTTATGACTTTTTTGGCTTTTGGTGGAGGAAAACTATCCAGTGGCTGATTTCTTGACTTAGTGAAAATAAACCTTCAACCAAAGCAATTCTTTGAAGTAAAAAAAGAGAAATTCTAGAGAATTGCTGTGGTGTGGTGTTTATTGTAGAGATGGGATTTGAACTTGGCAAGCTTTAACATTAATCATGTAGATTTTAAAAAACGTGGTTTGCTGCATGTCGCAGTGTGATTTCCTTTGATTTGCCTGGTGCTTCATAATATAATTAGTATAATTAACTAATTTGAATATGATCTTAAAGGAATAGTTCACCCATTGTAATTCAGATTATTTGCTAAACCTCATGTTATTTCAAACTTGAGTGTTTTTTTTTTCTTCTTCTGTGGAACATAAATGGAAAGATTTTGAGGAACTTTCATGCAAATCGTATTACAAATGCAAGTCCTTCAAAAATTTTCACTTTTTTTTTTTTTTTCCACAAAATGGTCTGGAACAACATGAGCAGAATTTTGGGGTGGACTAGCCCTTTAAAAGACATTCTGAAATTATAATCCTTTATCTCTCTGTCTGTCCTGTTCCCTCTCTTATCCACGTTCTTTCCTCGAACAACATGAGCAGAATTTTGGGGTGGACTAGCCCTTTAAAAGACATTCTGAAATTATAATCCTTTATCTCTCTGTCTTTATCCACTCTTCCTCTTCTTTCCTTTGCTTTTCCTCAGTTCGGAGACTCACAGCAGCTGCGTCTTGTACGAATCCTGCGCAGTACAGTCATGGTTCGAGTTGGAGGAGGGTGGATGGCACTGGATGAATTCCTGGTGAAGAACGACCCTTGTCGAGGTAAGTCTGACATAACAGCTGGAGGAAACTTGCTCTTTAGGGACATGAAATTGATTCCAGGAAGTGCTCAACACTGACAGACAGAGTTGTTGACACAGCATTATTCATATTTCCACTCAATACTTTTATCATTTATCTCATAATCTTTCACTCATGTATTCATTCTTTTCTATGAGTGTTCTCATCTTATCAGTACTATCTGAGTTCACGCTCATCTCATCTTCCATCACTTCCTATGACTTCCTGACCTCTTTCCCATGGTGGTTGTTTTTATATGCATGGCCTACACATTTGGCCCTTTCTTTCTCTTTCTCCCTCTCATCCTCCTTTTTTATTTTGTACAATTGTAGTGCATGGTGCATGTTCCTTAGGTCTCTCCCTCTCTCTTTCTCTGCCCCTTCCCCTATCTCTCTTTATCTCTCCCCAGTGCAACATCCAGGACTTAAAATCTTCCGTTCTGACTCCAGCAGCTCCATATCATCTCACATAGGTTGGGTTTTTCTCTCTCCTTCTAGTTCGGATATTCTTCTTTTTCACTAGTTTGGTTTCCCTCTCTTTTCCTCTTTTTCACTCACACCTGGTTCTTTGTTGCTTTGCTGTGCTTTGCTGACCGTGACACTGATTCTAATCGGCCCCCACCCTCATGCCTGGAGCTCATAATGAATCAGTTGCACTTTGAGAATTCTGGCTCAGTCGTGTTTACATAACTTCCTGCATTTTGATTTGAGATACTTAATGCATATTTATATTCCAAAAATGGTGTTTGTAGACAGTTTATTCCCTTTTGTTGCCAAGCAAGAGATCTTAATGGAAAAGTTCACCCAAACATCTTTCTAAACATGTATGACTTTTTTTCTTTTGTAAAACATAAAAGAAGATATTTTGAAGAATGTTTAAGCTGCTCTTCTATACAATGCAAGTAAATGAGGAATGCTAGATTTAACGTCAGTAACGTTAAACACAAATCAATTTGAGGTGATTGACATATGCTAAATTTCTCATTAATACATGTTTGGAACGAATTGAAGGTGAGTAAACGATGACCGAATTTTCATTTTTGGGTGAACTATCCCTTTCAACAGAACGTGAGTGTGCGTATGTGACTCTTTCTGTGGGATGGTGTGAATGCGTGTTTTCATGTTGTCTCTTGTGTCTCTCAGTGACGGTCACTCCTGGCTATTTCTGCTGCAGAGGTACCTCATCTTCTCTCCTTTCTCACCTCTTAACTCTTTTCCTGTTTGACGGCATCTGTCTGTCTATTCCATTCTGAGCCTCTAAACCTTTTTGTCCAGCTTTGTGTCCATCCTATCACTGCTGTGTCTTTTAGTGTATGTGTGTGAGCGTGTGAGGTCTATGTGTCAGCTAGCATCATGCTAGCCATTCAAACCAGGCTTGGCCAGGCCTGGACTCGATTCCTTTCATGTGTGTCCTGGATGAATATTGCAAGTGTAAAAGCATCCAGGACCCAGGGTGTGGCCAGGCTTGGGGTTTCTAATATTGTTTGAAGCAACTCTTGAAGAGCAATTACTCATGGAGAAATGAATTACAGGCCCCACCAGGTTTGTGGGGAGGAAATTATATGGTGCGGCAGTTATCGACTGCCCTGCTCTGACTGGGTTTGATGGAAAAGTGAGTATCATGCAGTGTTGGGGAAGCTACTTTGAAACTGTAGCTTGCCACGCTAAAAGCTACTTATAATTTATAGTTGAAGTACAGTAAAATCACACTTTTTGAAAAATTAATTAGCCACACTACACACTAATACCAAAACAGTAGCTAAGGACACAAACTATGTAAGTGACTGACCACTGATAGTTTATGGCAATGTCAAATCAAGTGGCTTTTGTTTATTTTAAGAAAGATAGATAAGGTCATTTTTAAGCAAAACATTTCACAAAAAGACGTTTGTTAGATAATACAGCAGTTGAATCACTGTTCTGGATTAAGACAAAAGAATTGTGACACTTTGTAGTTGTCAAATATTAGTGGGTCAGGTTGGCGATTAATGTGATGAACTACATCTGTGGTTAGGACACCTGCTAAACTTGAGGAAAATTGGCTTAATAAATACAACTAATTGGAAACCAGTGTTATTTTAGTATTATTTTTACACTACTAAAGTTTTTATGTATATTTTAATAGCTTTAATAAATTAATTAGCTTTTTTTTTTTTACATTTTAGTAATTTGGTTATGTGCTTGTCTTTTTTTTTTTTATGTTTCTATTTACTTTAGCTTATTTTAGCCAAGGCAACATTAAGTTTTTCATCTAATATTTAGATTTAGCTTTTTTCAATTAATGAAAAAATTTTATAGTTTACTTTTATTTTTTAGTTAACAATAACAGAACACCCTACATTTATATAACTTTGTTGAAAACATTGATGAACAGCAGCATTTGATTAAATGTTTTGCTACAAAACAGTAGGCATAAAATATTATGCAGGGACTGAATGAATGCGCAATGAATTATCTAAACGATTACCTAAAATCCCAGTATAAGGGAGTGGTGTTTGATTGTTGCATTTTGCTCGTATGTAAGGCTACATGCTATGTCCTATTGTAACACTACTGAAAAATGTAACTGAATTTTCTGTGCTTTTAGTTAGATACTCCCCAACACTGACCACAGCTACTGCTGCCATTGTGCACAGCCCTCTCTCTCTCTCAGCTGGCTGCTCTGGTCTGTGTGTTGTGCAAGGGCTGCTGCGTTGGGTGTCTTGTTATTGAGAATGCTCCATGGAAGCTTGCGTTGGTTTTCAGTGTTTGCTAAAAGCATTATCAGGCATGACCCTCAGGTATCTGTCAACGCTGTTTATGCGTGTGCACTCTTTTACGTGGTGGGCTGAGGGAAGCTGTGCTTTTTTCTTTTTTTTTTTTAGTGAGTTCTTGTTTTGAAGATGCTTGCTCTGACTCACTTCACTGTTAACCCCCTGCATCGTGTCCACCACGCACACTGACCGCTTTTAAAGTGGGTAAACGATCCCTCTGTCTGCATTGAATCAAAGCAGTGGGCCGGAGGAAGTGCTGACTCTCTCCACTCACACTGCTCTCCGCCTAATCATCGTCCCTTACGGCCTAGCAGCTGATTTAATTTCTCCTCCTTTCATTTTCTGCAGCTCGTGGACGTACCAACCTGGAGCTTCGAGAAAAGTTCATTCTTCCAGAGGGAGCTACGCAGGGTCTGGCAGCCTTCCGGTCCCGGGGGCGGCGATCCAAACCTTCGTCACGCACTGCCTCACCCACCCGTTCATCTTCATCTGCATCGCACAGCGCCCACAGCTGCGCCTCTCTACCCTCTGCACCCGCAACGCCCACAGCCTCCTCAAGGGTGAGTGACCCCATATTACACTCCATAAGGATATAACCCGTACTTGCTGTTTGTTGTGGGAGCATGCTTATACACTAATATTTTCATGAAAAATCTCTAAAAATCAGTCTCACACAGTTTACTTGTATCATATGTTACTGTTCAAAGGTTTGGGGTCAGTAAGATTTTTCTTTTTGAAAGACGATAATACATTTATTCAGCAAGGATGCATTTCATTTATCAAAAATAACATTAAGTACTTTCAAAAGATTTAGCTTTGCCATCACAGAATATATATTGAATTATATTCAACCAGAAAACAGTTATTTTAAAGTTTTTAGTGTATTTTTGGTCAAATAAACAGCCTTGGTGAGCATCAGAGACTTCTTTAAAAAAAAAAACATTAAAAATCTTACCGACCCGAAACATTTGAACTGTAAATTGAACATTTAATCACTGTTTATCTAGATATACAGTTGTGCTTGTTTACAAGCATTTGTATAGACAGCGTTTGCAGAATCGGTAATGATGTTTAGCATTTTACAAAAACAAGAGATAAAATCTTAAAATTACTACTGCCCTGAAGATGCTGATGCATAACAGATATGTGCATGTCTTTGCATATATATATATATGTATATATGCGGTACAAAATAGGAGACAAAATCCAATTATAATGAGAAATATCTTGCAGACTCTTTACAGTTGAGCACAACTGTAGATTCTCTTGCAAAAGCATTGGTAATTAATGTCCTTTTTCGCATAACACATAACATTATACTTCATATCTGAGTGTTCTTCATGGTCTTTACATAAATCTGTGTGTTTCATGAGTATTTGAATATGTCTGATTGCTTGTATTTTATGTTGTCATCTAAAGTTTAAACACTGCCTTTTTGGATTTTTTCAATACACACCAATACATTTTTTTTTTTTTTTTAAGCAAGGATGCATTAAATTGATTGAAAGTGCCAGTGAAGGCATTAAGAATGTTACAAAAGATTTCTGGTTCAAGTAAATGCTGTTCTATATATTAAGCACAGCAATTTATATTATAAAATAAGAAATGTTTCTTGAGCACCAAATCAGCATATTAGAATGGCTGCTGAAAATTCAGCGTTGCCATCACATGATTAAATTACATTTTAAAATATATTCCAATAGAAAACAGTTATTTCAAATTGTAATAATATTTCACAATATCGCTGTTTTTACTGCAATTTCATCAAATAAATGTGGCCTTGGTGAGCATAAGAGACTTCTTTTAAAAACATTAAAAAACTCTTACAGACCCCAAACTTTTGAACGGTAGTGTGTGTGTGTTTATGTATATTGTTATAAAATATTTTTTAAGGCCGACATATCAGTCTGTCACTAATCCTTAAGATGTCTTGAAATCAGCAGTGTGGTGTCTCCTTTTTGGTGGATGGTTTCTCTGTGTCTCTGATTGTGGTGTTTGTTTACATTGTTGTTTTGGGATCAGGACATGATCACTACTGTCTCTGCATGTCAAAATCATATTGTCATCTGTGAGATTTTTATTTGTTCTTTGTCTTTTTGTCCCTATCCCCTCCCTTGCTTGGAAAATGTGCCTTCCTCCACCCTTCCTCCCTGTTTGTTCTCATCTCCACCTACAAAAACACTATTCTCTGCCATGCTGCATCATCTCCCTCCACTTTACTCTTTTTCCATTTATCCTGGCTTCTTCCCACTGCTTTTTTGCTACTTGGCTCTTCCTCGTCCTATTTGCTACCGCATTTCCCAGTCCTCCCAATCCCAATCTCGTGGCTATGCCAAGCCCTGGCTGGCACACAGTAAAACTCCAACACCAACCAAGTGCCAGTCCTGCCCAGAGCACAGCCAGACCCCTGGGCATGAGGTAACACACTGCCCCCTCCCAGTGCGCTAACACACTAACAGTAAAAGCTTTAAGTGCGGCCTGATCAACCAAGTGCCAGTCCTGCCCAGAGCACAGCCAGACCCCTGGGCATGAGGTAACACACTTACCCCCTCCCAGTGCGCTAACACACTAACAGTAAAAGCTTTAAGTGCGGCCTGAGCTCAACAATTGGGAAGGACCTGAGGTAGATGGCTCAGTCAACTCTGTGACCCTTATATGTTGCTAAAGAGTGTAAACTGTGACCTTATGCAGCTTAGTCTCCAGTGTGATAACAGACAGATGTAGCTGGCTTGAGAAACAGTTTCAGTTCATTTCATGTTCATCAAGAAATCATTCTGTTAAACCATCTTATGTGATGACAGATTTTCATCGTCCAGGTCTTGGCAGAGAGTCTGGTAGAACGTAACCAAAAGTAGCTGGATTTTTCCAGAAAACAAATTCCAGTTACTTTTAGCTACATTTGACCAGATTTATCTGTTAGTTTTATTATCCGTAGCTACACAGGACAAATCTGGCCTTTTGTAATAAACGTTCTCTCTTTGCTTTTATAGGGAGGCTCCACATCTAAGCTGAAAAGACCAACTTTCCATTCCAGCCGTGGCTCCTTAACTGGTGAGAATGGTGGAACACCAACCGCTACTAAACCTGGACGCTCCGGTACGAAACTGCTTCACTCAGTCAGACTTTTTAAACTGATGTGAATTGATCTAATCTCCAGTGTTGGGAAAGCTACACTAAAACTATAACATCACAAAGTACACTGAAAGAGTAACACGCATTTTCTGTAAAGCAGCTTTGAAACGGTATTGTGAAAAGCTCTATAAAAATCTACTTGAATGTAGGTGTAACTGAAGGTACTAACAGACCCTTCTGAAAAACATAGTTAGCTACACTACAAGCTTATAACAAAAAGTATTGAATATTGAAGCCATTTAAGAGGGCAGTATATTTTAGTGCTGCAACCAATAAGTTTGTGATTTTTACGTTCAAGATAATCTTCACAAATAACATTTATGAATTTTGAATCCTAACTACAATCGGCTAGAGTAAAAAGCTAAAGGTAGGCTATAATTGAACACTTCATCATCACCACCACTCTTTCAGTCTTTAAGATCTACAAGTTGGAAAGTTTGAGTTATAAAAAATAGTTTGCAAGAGAATGACTCTAAACAAAATGAGGCTGTTAAAGTGGACTAGTGTTAGTTAGTTTAGTTTATTGTCCTTTTGGAAATTATTTTTGTGTCTCTGGCAACTCTTCAGTGATCAACAACAATAATTAACAAATATAAACATCAACAGGTTACAACACATTACAAATAAATAAAATCTTAAAATTACTACTGCCCTGAAGATGCTGATGCATAACAGATATGTGCATGTCTTTGCATATATATATATATGTATATATGCGGTACAAAATAGGAGACAAAATCCAATTATAATGAGAAATATCTTGCAGACTCTTTACAGTTGAGCACAACTGTAGATTCTCTTGCAAAAGCATTGGTAATTAATGTCCTTTTTCGCATAACACATAACATTATACTTCATATCTGAGTGTTCTTCATGGTCTTTACATAAATCTGTGTGTTTCATGAGTATTTGAATATGTCTGATTGCTTGTATTTTATGTTGTCATCTAAAGTTTAAACACTGCCTTTTTGGATTTTTTCAATACACACCAATACATTTTTTTTTTTTTTTTAAGCAAGGATGCATTAAATTGATTGAAAGTGCCAGTGAAGGCATTAAGAATGTTACAAAAGATTTCTGGTTCAAGTAAATGCTGTTCTATATATTAAGCACAGCAATTTATATTATAAAATAAGAAATGTTTCTTGAGCACCAAATCAGCATATTAGAATGGCTGCTGAAAATTCAGCGTTGCCATCACATGATTAAATTACATTTTAAAATATATTCCAATAGAAAACAGTTATTTCAAATTGTAATAATATTTCACAATATCGCTGTTTTTACTGCAATTTCATCAAATAAATGTGGCCTTGGTGAGCATAAGAGACTTCTTTTAAAAACATTAAAAAACTCTTACAGACCCCAAACTTTTGAACGGTAGTGTGTGTGTGTTTATGTATATTGTTATAAAATATTTTTTAAGGCCGACATATCAGTCTGTCACTAATCCTTAAGATGTCTTGAAATCAGCAGTGTGATGTCTCCTTTTTGGTGGATGGTTTCTCTGTCTCTGATTGTGGTGTTTGTTTACATTGTTGTTTTGGGATCAGGACATGATCACTACTGTCTCTGCATGTCAAAATCATATTGTCATCTGTGAGATTTTTATTTGTTCTTTGTCTTTTTGTCCCTATCCCCTCCCTTGCTTGGAAAATGTGCCTTCCTCCACCCTTCCTCCCTGTTTGTTCTCATCTCCACCTACAAAAACACTATTCTCTGCCATGCTGCATCATCTCCCTCCACTTTACTCTTTTTCCATTTATCCTGGCTTCTTCCCACTGCTTTTTTGCTACTTGGCTCTTCCTCGTCCTATTTGCTACCGCATTTCCCAGTCCTCCCAATCCCAATCTCGTGGCTATGCCAAGCCCTGGCTGGCACACAGTAAAACTCCAACACCAACCAAGTGCCAGTCCTGCCCAGAGCACAGCCAGACCCCTGGGCATGAGGTAACACACTTACCCCCTCCCAGTGCGCTAACACACTAACAGTAAAAGCTTTAAGTGCGGCCTGATCTCAACAATTGGGAAGGACCTGAGGTAGATGGCTCAGTCAACTCTGTGACCCTTATATGTTGCTAAAGAGTGTAAACTGTGACCTTATGCAGCTTAGTCTCCAGTGTGATAACAGACAGATGTAGCTGGCTTGAGAAACAGTTTCAGTTCATTTCATGTTCATCAAGAAATCATTCTGTTAAACCATCTTATGTGATGACAGATTTTCATCGTCCAGGTCTTGGTAGAGAGTCTGGTAGAACGTAACCAAAAGTAGCTGGATTTTTCCAGAAAACAAATTCCAGTTACTTTTAGCTACATTTGACCAGATTTATCTGTTAGTTTTATTATCCGTAGCTACACAGGACAAATCTGGCCTTTTGTAATAAACGTTCTCTCTTTGCTTTTATAGGGAGGCTCCACATCTAAGCTGAAAAGACCAACTTTCCATTCCAGCCGTGGCTCCTTAACTGGTGAGAATGGTGGAACACCAACCGCTACTAAACCTGGACGCTCCGGTACGAAACTGCTTCACTCAGTCAGACTTTTTAAACTGATGTGAATTGATCTAATCTCCAGTGTTGGGAAAGCTACACTAAAACTATAACATCACAAAGTACACTGCACGCATTTTACGCATTTTCTGTAAAGCAGCTTTGAAACGGTATTGTGAAAAGCTCTATAAAAATCTACTGTGTAACTGATGTAACTGAAGGTACTAACAGACCCTTCTGAAAAACATAGTTAGCTACACTACAAGCTTATAACAAAAAGTATTGAATATTGAAGCCATTTAAGAGGGCAGTATATTTTAGTGCTGCAACCAATAAGTTTGTGATTTTTACGTTCAAGATAATCTTCACAAATAACATTTATGAATTTTGAATCCTAACTACAATCGGCTAGAGTAAAAAGCTAAAGGTAGGCTATAATTGAACACTTCATCATCACCACCACTCTTTCAGTCTTTAAGATCTACAAGTTGGAAAGTTTGAGTTATAAAAAATAGTTTGCAAGAGAATGACTCTAAACAAAATGAGGCTGTTAAAGTGGACTAGTGTTAGTTAGTTTAGTTTATTGTCCTTTTGGAAATTATTTTTGTGTCTCTGGCAACTCTTCAGTGATCAACAACAATAATTAACAAATATAAACATCAACAGGTTACAACACATTACAAATAAATACAACCAGCATCAAACAACAGCCCTCTCACAACAACAGAATCACTGCCATAGATGTAAAATGACAACTGTGATACCACAAAAATGTATTTAACAGAGCTATACTGGATGATATAAAAGATCTTTGTGCACAGGCAGTCCGTAATAATGGTACCCTGTACCTTCGACCAGATGGTAATAACTCATATTCACCACAAAGAGGATGCGATGCATCCAGAAAAATTGCATGGCTTTTCCTCACAGCTCGAAATTCACATAGTTTTATCAGACTATGCTGTTGTTTACCTGCAATCTTACTAGCCATATTAACAATTTTATTTAGTTTGTTCTTATTTACTACAGACTGTGAGAAATACAGGCAACAAAGCTGAAAGTCAAGATACTCTCCACAAATAAACGATAGAATAGAGCCAACATATATGTATCCACACCAAACTGTCGAAGCTTACACATGAAATACAATCGTTGCAGCCCTTTCTTGTAAACAGCTGCTGTATTTACATCCCATGTCAGTTTTACATCAATGATTGTCCCTAGATATTTATATTCATTTACAACTTCAATGCCCTCACCATTAACGGTTACAGTGAGTAGATGAGTTTTCCTGTTGGGGGTAATGACGTATAATGCCCCCGACAACCTCTGTAGTCCCATTTAGCCACTTGTTAACAACACAAAGGGAGTTTTACTGATGTATTTAATGTTGTAGAATAAATATCTTCAGCTTGTGTTAACCACAGACCTTGTTTAACCAAAACCCCATTCAGAAAACGCATTGACTTTGGGGGCAATTGAACCGGATGTGTCCTTAGTTTTAGGACTCATTCCTGCAGCACACTATTATGAATATATTACTGTCTATTGGCATACTTTGGTATTGTTTTTTGTCTAGTATAACAAAACAATGTAACAATTAATTTACACTAAATTCTAAATGAATGAAACTAGAAAGCACCAAAATGTATGTTAGTCAAAATACAGTGATGAACAGTGGCATTTAAGTCACTATATCAGTACCAAAACAAAAAAGAAAGAAAAAACGTTTAGCACAGGAACTCAAACAAATTGATTAATATTTTTGTTGTTGTTGTTGTTTGTTTTAACAAACCTCCTTGTGTTAAGTTCGTTGATCCATCCAAAACAAGCCTGTTTGCTAAAATTAATAAATTACAGTTTATGTGGCTTGCTCTGCTGTAAAGCACAGTGCACAAAAAATGTCACATTCCACATGTTGGATAAAGTAGCCAATTACTGGTCAGGTAATGGGTTAGTTACAGTATTAGTGTTGCTATTTAAAACAATAAAAAATAAATGTACTCAAAGTATTAAATTTTAGATTGTGGTGGTGTTTCTATTTGGCTTTCCGTTATATTTGTAATACATCCTGATTTGCCGTTTTACTGTACCCTTAAACTTGAATCATCTTCCTTCATCAGACACCAAACGCACTCCGTCCTCGACGAGCGGCCCAGCCAGTCGAGCGGGGAGTCGTGCTGGAAGCCGTGCCAGCAGCCGAAGGGGCAGCGACGCTTCAGACACGTCTGAGCTCATGGAGACACGCTCGGCTTGCTCCGACACCTCAGACACCCCTCACCGGCCTGGGGCCAAACCCTCCAAAATCCCCACCATCTCCAAGAAGGCCCCCAGCCCCAAAACACCAGCGGCCAAGAAATGAAGTCGCCACCTTATCAGTCTATGTGACTGACTCTGAGGTGGTTGTGATTTAACCAGCAGGAGGAGAACACCACACCTTCCTCTCTCAGACGGCTAATGTGCCGCTCCGCCAGCTCAGACGAGACAGGACCAGACTTAACACCTCCAGCGTCTAGCGCAGCCGCACACTGCTGCACCACCCAGATCAATACCTACCATAATGCTGCCTTATTTGTGTTCTACATCATGTCCTTAATTTAACTGGCATTGCGATTTCTTGAATGTGCGATGGAGAACATCCGGTGTGAGCAGACATCTCTCCACAGACACTCAGGAGGGACGTCAGTTCTGCACCAGGGGTTTTCATTATTCTTCACTATGAATATGCAACCGCCCGTCACTCTCCAAACCTCATGCATGGTTGTCACTTTGGAGATGTTTGGTTGGACAAACTCGCCCTTTTCACTGGTATGCAGACCAGTCTCGCCTGGGTGTCTATGCCACCGCAAACTAGAGGAAATCAATTAAAAACAGAGATGTTTTCCTCCTGGACACTTGTATGTTTGTGTGAATGAATGTGTGGTAGTTCCTGTCATGGTAAATTAATGCAGTAATACGGAGAGGAAGTGGAGGAGGATACATATCTCTAGCCTTCCCAAGGTGTGAAGATTCTTGTGACGAGAAGACTAGATCCTTCACGTCACACGTGATCCATTTAAAGGAACTCCTATAGCGTACAGCACACGAGATTCATGCGCTCGCACCGACGGTCTTCTCCACTGTGTGTCCACACAGTCTAGTTGTGTCCTTTTGTTACAGACATCATGTTACAGAGCTTTTCCACAGGATGCAAAAATGATTACAATTGTGAATGTTTGTTTCAAGGTTAATTTATAATCCTGACGTTTTGTTTCTTTTCTAGAATAACGAGCTGTATTTATTTGTGATTGCAGTATCATATCAACTCTTAAGAATGAGTAGTATTAACACAACAGGAATCGCTCTTGGTTTTGTTTTTGTACGTCCGCTCCTGACGTAATGAAGTTCTCTGACTGATCATTTCTGATGTTATAACTGACCAGGAAGCTTAATGATTCCAATGGTGGCCTTTTTGCCGGCGACTAACTTTAGATGACGTCAAAAGTGGCTTCCTACTTGTTCTTTCGTGACGGAAGCACCCTAAATAATGAATGATGGGAGCGGCTCGCGTTGCCCCCGTTAAAAACAGCGCTTTGAATCTTGTCTTTGACAAGCTGAAGTATATGAATACCTGAAGAAAGGTGATTTTTATTTATTTATTGTGTCCTTGGGAGGGAGGTGAGGGCTGTGAAAGGATCCACCTTTTGATTGTGTTACTCTTTTGACATGACTGAGAAACAGGGGTGCAATTGTGTAAAAGTAAAGAAGTTATGATTATAAATCCTTTTGGTAAATGAAATGACAGCATGAGGAATGACTGTCAAAAGGCGATAAACTGAGTGGCTTGTAGCAGTAAACATTGCACTCTTTCAAATAACGATGACTGCTGTGGAATCTGAGTGGCTTAGACGTCGGAGTGTTATTCAGAGTTGAACTTCAAGACAGTAGTCAGACCATTCCAGAGAAAACCAACGTCGGGTAAACACCCAGAGGTTTTGGAGGGACAAATACGATCTTTATAGACCGCTGCAATGGAGCAGAGCTCTTCTGCCACACCAATGGGCAAACAGGAGAGTGTGGTTGAGTGTGTGTCCTCACACCGCAGCAGAGGGAGGAAGGAGAGCTGTGGCAGCCGAACCCGAGGCCGCCAGCGACTGTTTCCTCTGCCTGTCCTCCTCCCTCTCTGCATGCTGCTGTGTGTTTGGGCTCAGGTGGAAGGAGTGGTTCATTCCAGCTTCCGCAGACTCAGTGGTCGTGAAAAGAAGGAGATGCAGAAGGAGATTTTATCCATTTTGGGTCTACCCGGCCGGCCCAGACCTCACCCGCCTCTGCGGCCCCCTTCCTCCGCCCCGCTCTTCATGCTGGACCTTTACCATGCCGTGTCGTACGAGGCCGATGATGGACTGAGTCTGGGCTTCACTCCAGAAGGGGTCAGTCATGCGGCGCTGCCCACTTTAAGCACACACACGCCACCCCTCGGCACAGTGGTTAGCGAGGCCGACACGGTTATGAGCTTTGTCAACCTGGGTAAGTGAAAGCTGGCAAGGGTTAAACGCACTTCACTTACAGAAGACATGAATTACTATACAGCGGCCCATGTGTGGACATAAACCACACTTGAAAATGTGTAAATGTCATTGTATTATATAACGCATTAGACCGAGTGTCATTTATTTAAAAGAAAGACAAGACAATCAGTACATTTCACATTGAGAAGTTTGTTGCAACAACAAATACTTTCACAAAAAATTATTTTGGACACTTTCTGTTTGACAAACTGGAACTGGAACTTAATGTCAGTGTTACTATATATTATTTATAGATTATCTTTAATGAATAAACTTTTATTTTTATATTTTCAGTTTTAATTTTAAAGTTTTAGTAATTTTGTTCTGTGCTTTTGTTATTGTTTTGTTTTTGTTTTAATATTTTGATTCAGCCTTCATTTGTTTTTTAGTTTATGTTTAAGTACTTCAAATTCAGCTTATTTTATTTCAGTTATGTGTGTGTGTGTGTGTGTGTGTGTGTGTGTGTGTGTGTGTGTGTGTGCAGGGATGCCACCGTTAACAGGAAATGGCACAGTAATTACAAGCAGTAGAGATAATGACACACCCCATTAAATCTTCAAAAGGGGATGAGCCTTTGGTGTGTGCAGAGATTTGAACACTGCACTTTTATAGAAGATTTACAGTAATTCGGGAGTTCAGAAACGGGCCCACGAGTGAATAGAAGCACCTTTGTGCCGTGTGTGTTGGTCACACTTAAGTAGTGTGTGTTTGTACTGGACTCTGTGTATGTTTGGTGGTCCGATGCAGCGGATGGGGTTTGGGAAGGGTGGGGTTTCATCATCTCCATTCTGCAGCTGTGTCTGTGTTTATATACAAATATTTAAACCCACTCACATCCTTTCCCACCAAACACCATCCACACCACCGAGCCGAGTTCTCGTGGCATCTCACAGTCCTGCGGTGTTATTTCATTCTTATAATCAACTGAGGTCAATACACATAATCCCTCATTTTTTTGCATTTTTAGTTTTTTATCAAACTGTTTTCCTATAATAAAAAAAAAACCTCACGTTATATGGGTGTGTTTGCATAGCTGACTAATGGCATGTCAATGGCCCTCATTTTTATTTTAAATTTCAAGACTTTAGGTAAAAAATTATACTTTTATAATATCTATATAAATATTTATACACATTATTTTATGTAATTTTATATTTTGTGTAATTCATAATATATATTCATTGCAAATCAAGGTTCCATATATACATCTTCAATAAGACAGCATTGCTCTGTCACTCCTTGGCTATTGTTGAAACCACAGAATATAAATACAGTTTTCATGTTACCGTCACCATAAAAACTCATTTCTAGTCTGTGCAAAGGTTGGATCACATCTGAGAACATCTTTATGCCAAACCACATGATAATTGTCAGCAATTTGTGAGGTATGTGTAGAAGATGAGACTGTTTGATAGTAGATGGAGATTGAGGTGAGAAGGGTTTAGGGAAGAGCGGGCGGAGGATCCAGTCATTGGAAACACTCCCTCTGCGTAAGTGTGTATCTTGGAGGGAAGGAGGTCACCCGTGTTCAGATTATGCCTTCAACGCAAGCAGCACACAGGCTAAGAATACCACAGCTCATTGGGATCTCGCAACTTCACAATTCAGAAAAACATTTGGAGATGGTAACAGTATTCTGGTGAACAAATCATTTTCTCACTCGAAATCCTGAAATATATATATTTTTGATTTTTCAGGAGTCTTGGATATTTCCACCCATTGGATTAAACATTTTAATCCCAATATTAATGGATTACTGCAAGGGAGTTTTGTAACTTTTGGTTTTTCATTTAAACCTAGAGGATTTCATCAGCTTGGAGTTGTGACTCTCATCTTCTCAAAAGGAGCAGAAGCAGGTGTTGTGTTTGATCCAGAAACCTTTGAAGAAAAAAACCTTTGAAACCTGATGTTTGTGAGGCCCTGTGTTTTTAAGACTTTAATTTCACATTGTGCTTAGTCCGTCCAATTCCGAGATCACCGCTGAAGGGATTTGAGCTTCTAGGAAGACCTGTTTGTGTTCTCTTCCAGTTTCTAGGATATTTGTTTTTTGTTGTCCATCTCTGTAAGCACATTGTAGAGAAGCCCTGTGGTTTGGTAAATGAAATGACAGCATGAGGAATGACTGTCAAAAGGCGATAAACTGAGTGGCTTGTAGCAGTAAACATTGCACTCTTTCAAATAACGATGACTGCTGTGGAATCTGAGTGGCTTAGACGTCGGAGTGTTATTCAGAGTTGAACTTCAAGACAGTAGTCAGACCATTCCAGAGAAAACCAACGTCGGGTAAACACCCAGAGGTTTTGGAGGGACAAATACGATCTTTATAGACCGCTGCAATGGAGCAGAGCTCTTCTGCCACACCAATGGGCAAACAGGAGAGTGTGGTTGAGTGTGTGTCCTCACACCGCAGCAGAGGGAGGAAGGAGAGCTGTGGCAGCCGAACCCGAGGCCGCCAGCGACTGTTTCCTCTGCCTGGGAACTGGAACTTAATGTCAGTGTTACTATATATTATTTATAGATTATCTTTAATGAATAAACTTTTATTTTTATATTTTCAGTTTTAATTTTAAAGTTTTAGTAATTTTGTTCTGTGCTTTTGTTATTGTTTTGTTTTTGTTTTAATATTTTGATTCAGCCTTCATTTGTTTTTTAGTTTATGTTTAAGTACTTCAAATTCAGCTTATTTTATTTCAGTTATATTTTATTTTAGCTTTATTTCTATTAATATTATATTTTTTTTATATATATTTAGTTAACAGTAACAACGCTGGTTTATATGAAAGCCTGCCTTAGCGATCAAGTTTAAAATAAGAAGCAAAATCACACTGTTGGATATAAAGTCACATTTATAGTAAATAATGCATTTTTTTTAATTATTTACTTCTTTTTATGTTTTTTTTTTTTTTTTAGGTGCTAAGAGGCTTCCATATGTCCACAGAAATTCACCTTGACTTAAATGTCATTGCAAAAATAACTAGAAAGTGGTTAGTTATGAGAACAAGTGTAATATCATTTGTTTGCAAATACCACTTGCTTTGATATTTTAGCTAATACAATGCCATTTTAAGTCTGCTTTCAGTGCCCTAATGTCTTTTTGGGGAGCACAGTAAATAATGCTGTTTTATAGCACAAAAATACTGTATTGGAAGCCAGATAGTTATTCATATACAATGCCATATGCCATTGATTTTGAGAAGCTGACAAGGCTTGTAGTGTGTACTGATAATACAGTCTGTTCCCTGAGACAGACCCACAATCACTCCATCATCTCTTCCTGTCTCAGCCCAAACACAGACGATACTTATCTGTCACGAAACAAACAACAGTTTAACATCCTATTTACTATTCTTGCTTCTCTTTCCACGTCGTTCCTGCCACACTATTATTGGTCAGTATCACCCCTTTCTCAGATGTAACTAGTGGTGTTTGCTAAGGCAGGCATCACTATTATTATTGCTCATATTTGGGTTAGTGATTTAAACAAACCTGTAACCCTAATTATGAAACTTTGCTGCATTACTGTTTGTGCTACAAACATGAATGATGCCTCAAATCATGTGGCTCTTTGAGGAGAGGTGTGCTTTTGCTTTTCTAATTGATTGGACACTCTTAAAAATAACGGTTCGTAAAAGGTCCATTTTTTAATAGTGTGAAGAACATTTTAATAATCTGAAGAAACTGTCTACAATAGACTCTTGAACATAAAGATTCCGAAAGACCATATTTGTTGTGATGACATAGAACATTTTTAAAGTTCTGCAAAAAAAAAAAAAGCCTTGAACAGTTCTAACAGCGGTTAAAGAACATTTTAATAATTTTTCCAATAGACTCTTGAAAATATACTGTACGGTCCAAAAGGGGGTTTTCATAGCAATTCCATAGAAGAACTACTTTTACTTGATTTAAAGAGCATTTAAAAAGAACCTTTTTTCCACTACATAAAAAACATTTTGTGCATTCGCTGTTAAAAATAAAGATTCCAAAAGGGCAGTTATGCAACGATTCCCTAGAAGAACCATTTTTGGCTCCCCAAAGAACTTTTCAGTGAACGGTTCTTAAAAGATCTACTACTTTTTTTAGTGTGAAGAACATCTAAAAAATCTAAAGAACCTTTTGTGTTATGAAAAGTTTCTAAGGATGTTAAAGTTTCCTCATGGAACCATCAAATGAAGAACTTTTATTTAGGGCTGCCCTCGACTAAAGATTTTTCTGATCGACTAATAGTTGTTTATTTAAAGCAAGTTTATATTAATAAACCATATAATTCATAATAATGAGCCTTTAATTGCCTGTAGCCTATCAGCGCTCAAGCGCACACATGAAGCTTGCCACAGCGCACTGCAGAAGTAATGATTATGAATGCATCGGGAAAAAACTGCAAGAAGACTGCCTTAACATTCAAATAATTAATTGATAAACTAGTGTTTTCAGTATTTTCGGCTGCAATGACAAAGTCGACGACATTGACTCGTCATCTCCACAGTGGACAATGCACATTTCATACGGATTACATAATCTGCAAAGATTTGTTTCCATTTGAATTGGTTCATTTAAAAGTAGACATTTTGCTTTATATAGATATATTTTTTTATGTCTGTGAGGCAAGCATGGAGTTTCGGTTGCAGTTTTCGGGATGGTTTTTTTATTGTTTTGTTTTTTGATGCGCTCAAGTTCACAGCGTTCACAGTTCAAGCATTGCTTTCATCATTTTACAAAAGCACAACGTTTTGTTGTCATTGTGAGTGCACACAAATAAAAGTAGATCTTTTACAGATTTGAAAGATGTATTACTTTTATCTGTACGACCAAAATTGTTGGAGTATTTTAAGTTAAATGATCTCACCGAGTGAGCGCGCAACTATTCAGCTTCCACACTCCGCACAGACACTTGAATAGCGCACATTTTTCTAAGTTAACGTTAAAGTGAGCGGCCACGTAATGATGCTACTACTTACATGTTTCAGATGATAAGCAACAATTGAGGTCCGAACGAAACGAAACATTTGTTTGTCCTGACCGATGTACTGTAATTACCACATGAAGACCAGCTGTTAATAATCTTTCCGTCATGTGACTTCGCCACTTCCTGTGGAATATTTTTTTTTTTGTCCCTGCAACTAAGCACTAATAAAATTTTGCACTAAATTTAGCACTAACTAACGGTGGTTAGTCGACTATAGGGGGCAGCCCTACTTTAATTTTAAAGAATGGACTTTTCACATGGCGGACATATTGCGAGCCATAGATATGTATACGTAGATGCCTTATTAGCAACTGTTTCTATGGGCCGCTATACGTAAGCCGTCCGCCATATTCGAAGGGTCAACTTGACGTCATTCATCATAACAGTAACATAAGTTGCCAATGTTTCACAACTTGTAATATTGAGTTAATACATTTAAAAACATAACCAACACATTCTCACCTGTGAAAGGTTATCCCGTTTCTTTGGGAATTTAAATCCCGGCAGTTTTTACAACGATCAGCTGTGCAGGATTGTGGCATCTTCGAATATTCATTGATTATTATGGTGAATGACGTCAAGTTGACCGTTAAAGATGGCGGACGCGTCTACATGCTTGGCGCAGTCAAATGGGGCAGATACATATCTATGTTGCGAACACTTACAACACGCTAGCATCATGGCCTGGAGTTCATGATGTTCTTCAGAAAAACATAAAAATCAAGTTCTTACTCCTGCCAGTTGTCTTTTAATATAGTGTTTTCCTTTTCTCTGTGCTTTTCTAAATGTAAATCTTGATTATTGTGGATCTACAAAGGCCAGTCCAGATCAGGCCATGTGATGTTGTAGTGGGCACACAGCTGTGGGGAATTACAGGCCCCACTGAAAGGCAGAAAAAAGATGAGATGAAGTGGATGAAAATACTGTTGGGCACTCCTCTAAAAATACAGCGCTGGACTGTAATTAGTGGTGGTGCGCTGAGCTGCAGCAGCTCCACAACGCCTCTAATTACCCCACTGCAGAGCTCCAGCCGTGGGTGTCAGTCCGATCTGCTGAGCTCTACCAGAACAAATGTTCCATTTTTTGTTCCCCCATCTTCTCCTGCCAATCAACCCTCTAACATGTCTCAAGTGTCCTCACACTCACTCAACACATACGCTCCTCTGAGGTAGTTATTGTTTTTTAACTCTCTCTCTGGCCTCTGTCTCTGACCGCAGTGGAGCAGGAGAAGGATCTGCTGCAGCCTCGGCCGTACTGGAAGGAGTTCCGCTTCGATCTCACTCCGCTTCCTCAGGGAGAGACAGTCACCGCTGCTGAGTTTCGCATCTATAAAACTCTTACCGTGGGTTGGCGTGCAAACCGCACCCTCCATATCTCTGTCTATGAAATCCAGAGGGAGAAAAGACACAGGTCATAGTCATATATGATCATTTATACAGATTTGTGATACGGAATCTGATTCAGAAACTAGATATCATTTGATTTTAGTGATTATGAAGCAAGAATCCTTGACATTAAATGACATTTTAGTAGTTTTTTGTGCATTCATCAATGTCACTGAGATCCATCGTCGGTCATTATGATGGAAATACATTAAGATCTTGTGGTTTGACAGGGAGCCTGAGCTGGTGTTGTTGGACATGCAGTCTGTGCCGGTGGGTCAAGAGGGTTGGCTGGCATTTGATGTGACTTCTGCGAGCAATCGCTGGCTTCTCCACCCTCGGAGCAACTTGGGCATCCGCCTTTATGTGGAAACTGAGGAGGGTGAGCTATTCCTTATGTACAGAATGATGGCTAAATAGCACTGATAGCATCATTGGATGGTGCTCCTCACTACAGGTTTGACACCATGTGACACCTCAAAAAGAATAATAACATTTATTAAAATAAATACAGAAATTGCAAAAATAAAGATAATACATAATCTTTTATTTTTACTTTTATTTTTAATATATAAAATAAAATATAATATAAAAATATTAATAAATAAACTTTTTTGGTCTTGACTCAAAAATTGTTTTTCTTCTGCCTTAATTGCCCCACCTAACTTGATTTAACTTGGTGTTTTTAATCTCAATCTCAATACCATTTGTGTTTTTAAACTCAATTGCTCATTGTAGCCTTCCTCTAGTTTAAGCAGTAGAGCATGGCGCTATCAATGTGTATCAAGCTGTAATCTGAATTCAATTCTGAATACCCTGAATAGAGTGTACACAAGTAGCTTTGGATAAAAGTGTCTGCCAAATGCATAAAAAACTCAAATGTTTACAATAATTAAATATATTGTTAAACATCTTCCTGCAACTCCTACTACAAATCTTGTCTGATTTATCTTTAGACCAAGTCTCACAAAAGTTACTGAAGGAGTTTTTGATTTTTGCAACCAACTGGTACTGAATTCTGCTGTAGCAAGCAACAAACATTTGGTCTGTATCTTGGCAGCTTTGACCTATTGAAGCAAACCACGTTTAGTGTCATAGGTCATATGGTAAAACACTGAAATCTTGTTTTCACAGACCGGTCGTTGTCAGCCACATGGGTGGGTCTGGTGGGTCGGCGCGGGCCGCGCTCTAAACAGCCTTTTATGGTGACGTTCTTCAGAGCCAGTCAAGCCCCTTGCCGCCCACCCCGTGCTTTGAGACACAACAATCCACGCAAGAAAAAACCCAAGTACGACCTGCCACACCCAAACAGACCCGGCATATTTGGTGAGCCACAATAAGCAGTTTAAGAGGCAGATTGTGTTTAAAGGAGCATATGAAATGATTTGTCTTTGAGTTGCGATTGTCTCACTTATTCCAGACCAAAATCATGCCAGCAGCGGACGCCAGGCCTGTAAGAAACATGAACTCTATGTCAGCTTCAGCGACCTTGGCTGGAAGGTGAGACGTCCTGCCTTTCATACATTTGCACATTCAAACAACAAACAAGAAGTTAAATAATAAGTCACTTACATTTTAGACACAGTATTGAAAATTGATCTGTACATTTTTGCTCTGCCATTGGAAAAAGTTCTTAAGTCAAAACAGAATTAACTGAATTAAGTGTTTTTGAACAAATCAATTGAGTGGATGACTCACTTGTCGCCACCTACTGGCTCATTGATATAACCTGCAGAAAGAGTCACTGAACAATCCACACTATTAATGTTTTGAACAAACACTGAAGTCTCTGTACTGTTAAGAGTGTTTAAATATTTAATTTCTAAAATTATTTTTCAGGACTGGGTTTTGGCCCCTACAGGTTATTCTGCATATTATTGTGATGGGGAATGTGATTATCCTCTGGGCTCTTGTATGAATGCCACAAACCACGCCATGATCCAGCTGCTGGTACGTAATCTGACTTTTGACATTTCTGTATGTGATTGTCTGAACTACAATGCCAGGAGACTTCTTCGAAATGTACTGACTCTTTTGGCAGGTTCATCTTCTAAGACCAAATGAAGTACCCAAAGCCTGCTGCGCTCCAACCAAACTCAGTCCCATCTCTGTGCTCTTCTATGACGACAACAACAATGTTATTCTCAAGAAACATCGAAACATGGTGGTCAAGAATTGTGGCTGTCTATAACCTGTTGTACATTCAAGCTTTAAATCTGAAACAAATGTAGATGTACTATAATATTCAGAGGCACCATTTGTAATATACAGTGATTCAAAATTTATTTAGCCAAATTTGAGTGTTCTTACCCATCCCAAATGATTGACAAATGATAGTTATTGAAGTGTCATGATGGTTTATCAGCATAATTTTCACAATTTTATTGTGAGGGGATTTAAGATTGGAATCCATCCCATAATAATAATAATAATAATAATAATAAAAATAAAAATACATATTTTGTATAGCTGTCTTACATTTAAATTGTCCAAGTTTTTAATTTTATTTATTTATTTTTGCAGTCAGTAGTTTGGTGCTAATTTAAATGGCCGGTCCTTAATCATTTCATTTAACCCTTTCCTCTCTGGTGTATTGATTTCAAAAACAAGTTCAGAACATGAATCTTGAGTGTTTTAGCTTTCAAATGATGCATAGTTTATGATGAATGTTTTTATAAAACAAAGGTAATTAAAAGTACAGATATGCCTAAACACGCTCTTCCGGCCTGGCCCGTGCAGGTTAAGAGGTTAAAAAGCTTCACACATTAAAGGAATAGTTCAGCCAAAAATGAAATTTCTGTCATCAATTACTCACCCTCATGTCATTCCAAACCTGTATGAGTTTTTTTTTACTTTTTTTCAGTCGAGTACAAAAGATATTTTGAAGAATTTCCAAAATACTATGGAAGTCAATGGCTACTGTCAACTGTTTGGTTATCCATATTCTTCATAATAACGTTGTGTTCAGCAGAATAAACAAATTCATACAGGTTTGGAACAACTTGAGTAAATGATGAGAACTTTTATTTTGGGTACTACCCCTGGAGTAAGTTTTTGTGAAGACTTTGCCTTGTTAAAATGATGTTGGAGAGAATCCTCACACTCATTGGCTGCGGCCTCTGGAGATGCGCTAGTAGTGTTGTGTAGTTTGGTGATGCCAAATAAAAAGATTAGATAATAAAGGAACAGCTTATTATAGTGCTTTGCCAACAGAGACAAGGGGAGAATCAGTATCTGTACAGCCGAAGAAGCAGAAAATATTTGAAACCAGAAAACAAAGACAAAAAAGAATGTAAACTTCGCTATTATAGCATCCACAATATGGAAAGATTTAATGACAGAGAACAGGAATAGTGATGCCCAAGTTGCTTCCTTCTTGTTGGACGGGTAAGATCTTTTTTTTGTGCGTGTAAACCGCTCTATGAAAACAGTATCAGTGTTAGTTCCGTCAAACTGAGACGATCATGCTGATCGATGTCAATACTGTCGAACACCATTTTTGTATCAGTGCTTAATCAGCAATGAAAACGTTAAGTAAACAACTACTGAATGCAGTTTTAATACAATAAGTAGGCTATTTGTTAACCAAATTGCCTTCATGGTTTTGTAAATAGTGTGGAAAAAATCCACTGCTAAAAAGCTATTTTCACTTTTAGTTATAATGGATACTATTACAGCTTTTCTCAAGTGTCAGGTTAATAACAGCCCTGCTCTTGATGCTCTTTCTAGTAACCATGACACACATATGGACTATATGCATATACATTTATTGAAAACTTTAGAAAACAAAGTAACAAAAGCGTGTCCGTGGGTCCTGACTCAGATATTATTCTGACTGCTTGAACAGGTGCAAATTTACAGCATTTGTTATTATTTTGAGCATGTCAATCAATGCATCTCAATCCCAATCCTGGACAGTACTATTAATAATACACACATTGGTGCCCCTCTCCATTTTGGTTCACAGCAAAAAGATCAGGGCACATACATTTTTATACACTGCAGCACCTAATCATTTTTTTTTTTAACTTTACAGGGACGAAGTGCCACGGGGTATTGGGAAAGTGGTGAATAAATATGGCGAGTTTAAGCACATGGCAATGAGACAGTTAGGTCACAGCACACTTTGAAAAGATGAAAGAAATATGCACATATAAAAAATATAAAAATATATATATATATATATATATTTGTGCTGGTGTGCTTGAGTCCGTCCTAAGATCTCCTTGTCATTGTGTCCACATGGTCCACAGTCTATGTTTGTGAAATACAGCAAGTCGAGTCAGTCGGCTGAGTCGAATCAGGTTTCATTCCTCAGGGTCTGAAAATTGGACCATAATTATGAGATGACTACACAGCCATATTGACAGGTGTACATACATTTTGTCGGTTTATTTTAGGCTTGATTCTGATGCCTGTATTAGACTCACCCCTGTTTTAGGTCTATGTTGGTTTCTTGTGTCCTTTAGGCTTGAACATCCACCAGCTCAGGGGGCATAGGAGATTTTGGGTGTTTGCTTTCAAAATGCTGTTTAAAGGTCTTGGGGTCTGGCATCTGTGTCTATAAAAGGAATAACAACATACCTTAAGACGTTAAGAGAAGTTTGAGGTACAGCGGCTCAAACCAGTGACCTTCCGGCCGTAACTTAAGTCACATCAATTTCTCACCTTACAGACAGGACATGTGTGGACCAGAGCTGCTTTGGCTGCAGTCTTCTGATCCGCTCCTTGAGCTTTCTTCTTCTCAGCTGCTTTCTTTGCGTTCTTCTGTTGAGACTGGATCTTCTGCTGCCCACGAGCCATGGCCTTCTCTGAAATCAGGCATACCGACTCACTCAAGAAGACAAGCTCGGTCAGCTTTCATTGTGTCTTTCGTTCCATAAAGTGATTGGCAGCAGACTGAGGAAAGTCATAAAGGTTTGAAACAACAAGTAGACGAGTAAATTATGACAGAATTGTCATATTTGGTTGAATTATCCCTTTAAAATATGCCTAAAAGCGATAACTATCTGATTTACACGAGTGAAATATATAGGACCAATCTGACAACAGGGTTTATCAGAAAATAAACCATCGTAACGATATAAACGTTAAAATGTTATACAGATTTATAATCGATGTATAATACGTGTTAAGAAATGTATAAATGACGACAAGTGTCTTCCCCAGGAAGAGAAACCCGTTTTATAACAAACTAAAATCACAATATAGAGACCGCATTAGCTAGTAGCTCATCCGCCTTATTCAAAACTGATCTAAACCGTGTAGTGGACAAAACGGCCCAGATTAAAAATCATCATTATTAACCATAAACAGTTTCAAACAACAAACATGATATTTATAAGGTGAAATGTGGTAGATTGATCAATATTTAGGGACAATACCTCGGCGTTAAGACACGCTAGGACGTGAAGCTCAACTGACGCGACTCTGACTTCCGTCAGAAGCACTTAAATTACATAATAAAGGTTTTCCTCAACTACTCAAACTGATAAGATGATGATGATTTAAATAAATTATCCTGTTCAGGTCCGAGATGGATAAGTTGATTGAGTACTTTTATTTATTTTAATTGTATGTATCACTTTGTTTTGAAGATGTTTTGGAGTATTCTCAAACAAAAATGAACGAGGCTAAATAAATGTTGTAATATAGTCTCTGTGTGTAGTGATAATGGGAGAAACGGAGCTGTCTGAATCTGTCAATCAAAAGAATCAGTTGATTCGAAAAATGACTTTCTAGTTCGAAGCGCTCGAAACACCACTGAGGCCATCTGCTGGCCACATATATGCTAATGCGATGGAAATACTCACTACTACAATCATAGATAATAATATGTATACATATCTATGACCACAATGCTAGGGAGTTTCTGCCACAATCTACATATTGTATTTACACATTTCTGAATCTTCGCAGAATATGTACATTTTAAAGTATGAGAAATATAGTTGTTTTAAATCAAATTTGTGTTCATGCTAATACAATAGTCGTGTTTTTTTATATATATAATTGTATTACTCAGAAACGTACGAAACAATTAAATGTATTTGATACAGAAAGAGTGATCTGTTATCTGTTCAGTTTGTACACTTTTATTTTGACGAGTGTGTTCACAAAAAGGTGTCGGAAGTTGTTTTGATGTACTTCCGTGGCTAAAGACAAACATGGCAGAACGAGGATACAGTTTTTCTCTCACAACATTTAGGTAATTATGTCCATTATTGATTGATAGGTGGCTGTAATATTTCATTATATATCTTTTGTTGCTTGCATTCACTGAAAATAGTTGTGTTTTGTTCGACATGTGCGTTACGCGTACTTAATTGTGTCACATCAGAGATGCAGTGTCACGATGTTAGTTACAACGGAGCTTTATGACTTTTGTTCCTTTTTCTCTATTAGTGCATTCTTTTTTTTACTGAAGTTATTTATTGTCATGTTTTACTACAGATTTTGTGGCGAATATTATTCATTTTTAATCCATTAATCTTTTGTGGTTTGTACAATATTCAGTGACCTAATATAAAAAAGTATGTAAAAGTTAGTATGAAGCTTTTGTTAAAGCTAAAAATCTGTCAGTTTGAAATTATTAAAATAATTTAATTTAATTTAAATGATTTAAAATCAAAATTATGTACATCTGAATTGGTCGAAAATAAGTTATACATTCAGCTTCAGTTTAGATACATTTCTAATGTATTTCTGTAAAACAATGCATTTTTTTTCTTCAACACAGCCCCTCTGGCAAACTGGTGCAGATTGAATATGCTCTGGCGGCTGTAGCAGCCGGTGCTCCATCTGTAGGAATCAAAGGTATGTTTATATATAGATCAGTCTTTGTTACCTTTTTAACCCGTGCTGAGTTTGCATCCCTGAGGTATGCTGCACTTCAATCGTACATTTGTTTTGAAGGATCTTTTGTCATTTTGCAGCATCAAATGGAGTTGTGCTGGCAACTGAGAAGAAACAGAAGTCCATACTGTATGATGAACAGAGCGTGCACAAAGTTGAGCCAATAACCAAACACATTGGCATGGTGTACAGTGGAATGGGTCCGGACTACAGGTATGAAATAACAGTGCAGTATTTATTTAAAATGGATGGCTGATTTGTTCTAAAAATGAAACTCTTAAAGGAAAAGTCCACCCATAAATAGAAATTCTGTCATTATTTACTTCCCCCATGCTGTTCCAATTAACCTATATAACGGACTAAGATATTTTGAAAAATGTTGGTAACCAAACATTTTTGGTTTATAAATTCCATTTACAAAAAAAAAAAAAAGAACAGTACTGTTAGGTTACTAACATTCCTCAAAATATCTTCCTTTGGCTATCTCACTGACAGCTTAAGTTGCTATGATCTAGATGGTCTGTAGGGAATGATCTCTCTTGACAGGGTGCTGGTCAGAAGAGCAAGAAAGCTGGCGCAGCAGTATTTCCTGGTATACCAAGAGCCAATCCCCACTGGCCAGCTGGTACAGAGAGTGGCTTCTGTTATGCAAGAATACACACAGTCAGGGTACGTTCACTTCTTTTTATCTTTTATTATACTTTACTTTAATTAGAGCTCTTGTGGTAATTTAGTGTCATGTTTTGTAGAGGTGTGCGGCCATTTGGAGTCTCTCTTCTCATTGCCGGTTGGGATGAAGACAGACCATACTTATTTCAGTCAGACCCATCGGTACAACAAATAAATATCAATCACAACCTTTTCATCACCGTTTATTCTCTATTCAACACGCAACCATTTATGTTGTAAACTCGTGTCTCAATGGTGATATCCCACAGGGAGCATACTTTGCCTGGAAAGCCACAGCAATGGGAAAGAGCCATGTCAATGGAAAAACATTCCTTGAAAAAAGGTATCAAATAATCAACTTGTTGACTTATGCAGGTTGATTTATTGTAGTGTATACAATAGAAAAAGATGGGAATGATTTTGCAAAAGATTTACAGCATGGCATTGTACAATTTCATTACAGATATAATGAAGATCTGGAACTTGAAGATGCTATACACACTGCCATCTTAACTTTGAAGGTGAGTTTATCTCTAAATAATTATTAACTTCCTATATCACATGGCTCAAAACAAGATCAATAGCATTTTTTTTTTCTTACAGGAAAGTTTTGAAGGTCAGATGACAGAGGAAAACATTGAGGTGGGCATCTGTAATGAAGCAGGATTTCGCAGACTGTCACCTGCTGAGGTGAAGGATTACTTGGCAGCAATTGCTTAAACTACAGCACTGCAACTGCTTACACAGTTTACTATTTTGGTTTGGTTGTTAATTTGAATGTTGCAGTTTTATTATTTGTACATCTGTGTAACTGATTTCTTTATAAAAGGATACATATCAACAAATGTTACATCCTGCTTATTTCACTGGCATTTCTTTCTGTGATTTTTGGACCTGACTGTATTATGAATCACCTTTTAAGGTGTGTGAGCTGAACTGATCTATTAGTAAAAAAAAAAAAAAGAGTTTGACAGGCAACGGATATGCATTTCAAGACCCGCTTCGTCACAGTACTGTCCTTGCTAATGGGATCTTTCCCCGAGGCTCTGTTCATGCCCATTTTTCAACATAAAGTGTTGGCATAAAGAAAAAAAAATTACTTCACTCCAAAGTGTTGAACAAAGTCTGAAAGGTTGTAAACCTCTCCATATCCCACTCGAGCATCCATGCAGATGAAGTGATCAAGATTCATTTTCGATTCTGCGAAAAGAACACAGTGTAAGAGGAAGAAGAAATTATGTAAAGATCCATCTTTGATTGTCAAAAGAATTCCAGGTTCAGTTCACCCAATTAGGTTTCACGTAGTATTTTCATCTGTCAGTTGTGGAGGTCTGATTGGTTAAAGCTGTATTTATATAGTACCTTCTAAAGCGCGAGCGGAGAGATCCGCGCTCGCGCATTGTATTAATGTGCTTTCGCGCTACATTAATGCGCTCTCGACATTTGTCATTAAAATAACGCCATATAAATATACTGTATAGCATTTAACGGCAGCGGTGATGATGAAGTGAGCGCCAATGATCGCGGCCACGCCTCTCGTTCCTCACGCACGCGTGGATGCTTGGCGGCGATCAAACGGACGGGGCGGCGCTGTCATAAAACATACTCCATTAATTGATACTATAAATATATTTCCAGGATTATGAAATCCGTATGCACTGCCAGAAATGTATTCATTGCTTGCTTGATCAGCCGTTTGAATAACGATAGCAGTTTATTAAGACGGCAGATATTTTACAAGTTTATTTCCTTTTTTGACACGAGCAACTTTTTATGTCAGAAAGAGAGTTTGGTAGTAAGCAAACAAAAGTTAGGAATATTAGCATTGTTCCTGTTTAATTGCAATGGCGAAATCCATCATGGTGGAGAAAATTAATCGTAGATGGAGATTTTAATATCTAATCCCTGATTTGTTAATCTGTGTTTAAAATTAAGTGGTGCAACACAACTCGATTTAAAATAAAACCCAGATCAACAAATCCTTGATTAGCTCTAAACGTTACTTAAATTAATCCTTGTTGGTGCAACCCACCTTAGGGTTTAAGTTTAGAACTCGTAGCTTAGCTGATTTTGTTTTATTTTTGCATGAACTGCTTTGTATTGTAACTAATAAAATAAGAGATTTTATTGTTACAACTACTTCCCGTGAGCCTTTACTTATAACTACAAACTGAGCCTCAAACAAGAACAGCCACAAGGGGGGAGGGAGTCTTCTATGTCATTCCTGAAGAACTTTAACCTGCCGGCTGGTGAGTACTTCATGGTTTAGGCTAGATTCGACTATCCTTACCCTACCTGAATAATCAAAGGGTTAAAGGTGTAAGATAAAAGGACACACCGAGTAACAATATTTACAGAAGTATGTGCCAAATTAACAGACCACTCATTTTACAACAACCTGATGTCTCTAAACATGGGTATGGTGGGGGCGGCATACGCCAGTTCCCATCAGAGTCCTTCATATGTGACCGATCAGAAGCAAACTTCTTCATGTAGATGTCGCCTGGTATGACACGAAGTTTCCTGAAACACAGCAGATAACCATTGATATGGCTAGTATTATAAACTTTTTGATAAAATGCAGTTCAGATCAGATCAGTTCGTAACTTGCCTCCAGAAAGCAGGTTTTAAATGTTCATCAGAACGAAAGGCCTCCTTTGAATATACATCAAGTAAGCAAGGGAAGGGAAGGATGGTGTCTAAATCATATATATAGCTCTGTCCTTGTTTATTTACGTGTAGAAGAATAACATGGTAATCCTAAAGGCAAGCGCACAAAAAAATCTTATTAGTAAGAGTTTAGTTTAGTTTAAAAAAAAACTCGATGTTTATTTTTCCTTATTAAAAATTGCTCTTACCCAGATTACTGGTTGATCCCCTCGACTGGATTTTTGTTTCCAAATGGGTATCTGTATTAATTGTAAAATTACACATTTATGGAAATTATACAGTACACTAACATCAATATTATATACGCATAGAGACATTAATCAGCCTCACCATTTTTCTTTCATTAGATATAAAGACTGCATACACTTCATCCAACGAGCAAGTGCCCTGATCATTGACATATTCACACAATTTCCACACATTCTCCTCACTGCAAGAAAAAAAATAAATATTGTTCATTTAATAAAAATGTAGCTACTGATGCGACATCGTTACACTTACCAGTAACAGCTGGTGTATACACACTGGTTTCTAGACGGAGTGATAATTGTATATTCAGACGGGGCGCTTTCTGCGTTCATTCTTTCCATTCACATGCTATACTGTGATGTCTTTTGATTATAACGACATTAAGAACAAAAAATACAGTATAAACAACACTAAAGCGATTCGCGTTGCAATCGTACAGTATGTGTTACAGTTTATTTTGTCCGTAAGGAATTTTAGACAGGTTTGTCGTTCCGGTGCGTCAATGTAGTAATGCGCGAACATTCAGTCCTCATGTGAATGCAATGTGCGCGATTATCAATATAATTGTTGAACGAATTGCTAGTTTAAAAGTACGATTAGAAAACACGTTAGCGAAAGATAATGTGCAATTAGACATCTCTTTCAGTTTCAAATAAAAACTGTTAATGGGTTAAACCAACCCAATTCTACATTTTCACAACAAAGATGTGTTTCTCTTTTTAGACTACATACTGTTTAAAAGTTTGGGGGTCACTAAATCAAATAGCCTACTTTAATTTTTTTAACAGCTGCATTAAGATAACCGTAAGTGACCGATAGTATTTATAAATGCTGTTCTTTTTAACTTTTATTAAAGGAATCTTGAATGTTTCACGGTTTCCAAAAATATTAATCAGCAAGAAAAATGTATAATCAGATAAGATAACAAATTCTTAAGCTGCAAATCAGCATAGACTGATTTCTAAAGGATCATGTGACACTGACTGAAGACTAATGATGCAGACAATTCAGCTTTACCATCACAGGAATAAATTGGAATATATTAACAGAACATTCTTAAATTGAAATAATATTTCACAATTTTACTGTATTTTGATCAAATAAATGGAGCATTAGTGAGACATTAGTTAGTAAAAAAAAATCTTTTGAAACTTTAAGGTCACAATTCGGACTTTTTGCTCAGAAATACGAGATTATATAAAAGTCAGAATTGTGAGATTCAGAACTAACTTTTCATTTTTGTCTGTAGCGAAAACAAGCGTGGTATGGCCTTAAAGACACACCTGATTCAACAGTTAGATAATTGACATTATCTATTCAAATTGTATAACTAATTTGAATTTAAAATTTGGTATATAAAAAGCACTGTGACGGGGTCATGTGGTTGAAATAGCCTATTAAAAACATAGGTTTGATAGTAAACAACAAATAATTATTTATTTGCTAAAATATTATCAGAAGTTGTCTTCTTTATTATTTCATTCAATTAAATAACGTAAAAGGCTCTAGCCTTTTAGCATAGCCTACTGAATGAACTTTACACTGTGGGCCTGATTAATTTGGGGTGAAAATACATTCCTCCACTATTTGCACTGTTGCATCTATTATTTGGACCGTGCGTGGTTGCCTCATTTATATAAAACAAAACAGGCCCAATGTTTTAGGCTGCTATTTTTTCAATACAAAGTAAATCAACAATTAACCTCATTCTTGTTGCAAGTAACTGCCAATGAATGTTTTTTAGAGGAATAGCCTAAGAAACCGCCCCGCCATTAACACCTCGTTTTTATGAACAGCACTTACTGATGGAATGCAACACCTTTAGACCCATTGAGAGCTACATCATGGATATAAATGGGACCTGGTCTTCTCAGTCTTCAGTCTGAGTCTGGACCAGGAGCTCATCATGACTAACAACAGAGTGAAAGGAGGATTCAGCGGTTTGCTGGCAGAATCAAGTGGCGTTCCTAGAAGGAGATACAAAACTACAGGAACTTACATCGGACTTATTGCGTATGCAATTCAAGATTCACCAGACAAGATGCTCACATTCAAACAGGTAACATAACCGACTAAAAAGTCGTAAATCTGCTAAATATTAGACTTTGCAGAGTTGTCTTGCATTTCTATGATGTATGCTAACATGGTTCCCTTTGTGCAGATAATGAAAAAGCTGGAACCATTTGTTCTCGGAGACAAAAAAGGCATTGAGAACAACATCAGAGTCTGTCTTTCATCAAACAGGTGTTTTGTAAAGGTGAATTTATTAAATTTAGTCAAATTTGAGACAACGAATTACAATTAATGTGCACAGGCTAATGTTAGTAACAGTCTGTTCTATTTTTGTTTGTATTTTTAATAGGTTCCAGTCGATCCGGATTATCCAAATCCTAAAAAGAATTTCTGGAAAGTGGATGAAAATGGCATTACTCCAAAAATGTTTCGCCGACATTTCAAATATCTAATCAACATATTCCCTGGCCTGTCGATTCAGACACAGCAGGTGGATGAGTGTGAAGACAATGCTCCTGAGCCTCTTATTCCAGTCTGCAAGGTCACAGAAAACAAAAGTGAAGGCAAATTTACAGGCCCCTTTTCCATAGAATCATTATTGAAGAGCGACCGCGAAGTGAAGCGTTTGGAGGAGCACCCACACTACACAGACGCACAGCTTGGAACAAACAAGAGAAAAAACGTTTATGAATATGAAGCTGTGAAGTGTTATTACCCTGTTTCAGCGGTAGGATGGGAACTGGCCTCAGCGAAAAGACCTCGTCTATCTTCAGGACCTCAGTTCGGACAGTTTCTGCCTCCACATGTCACATATGATCACCATGTTCTCTTCAGCTCTCCTTTAATGTATGATATTAGATATGCCAGGTGGTAAACAGCCAGAATGACCACATGTAAATATGATGAAATCGCACTTTATTTTTGTTGTTTTAAATAAAAACAATCTTTTTTTCCCCCCACATTAATTGTTTACTTTACAGATAACTTATCTATAGTTTTATTATATAGCTCTATATATAGGATATGCAGTCAAACCAAAATTTATTCAGACACCAGATATAATTTTTGATATTTTTTTACTAGTGGGTGCAGGACACGATAGTTCATTTATGTAAGTGAGGATAGCAAAATAAAGTAAACTGTGACATACCCAAAAATTCTTCATGGACTACCAGTAAAATGTATACAAAATTTGGGACCAAAAGCTTTCCAACACCACTGTATATATGTGTGTATATATATATATATATATATATAATATCATTATTTAAAATAGGTAACATTTGGAGCACACCCAAAGGACCCATAGGAGCCTACACATTTTATTAAAAAATAAAATAATTTATTTTTATGTCCGGTATTTGTTAGGTTAACAGGGGAACCTAAATCAATCCCAAACATTAACAAAACATTTCAAAAAGTGAGATCTCAGAATACAATGTATTTCACATAGGCTACATTAGCATTAACATAATGTTTGTTCTCGTCAAGCAAAACAGGTCGATCAGTAAATCGGTGATTAGCACATTAACAATGTTCACATAATAGTGGAGCTACTTTCCCTTAAAAAGGATGTTTGCTTAGCGCCACAAGGTTTATTTTCGCATTTGCCACGAGGTGGCGGTAAAATGTTCAGGTTGGATTTTGATGTAAATCTCATTAAAGCAACTAAAGAAAATTGACTTGATTCATTAACGATAGCGTATACATAAACACGGGAAGTATAAATATATAAGTATAAATTAACTATAATTTATGTTATTTCTAATTATCTAATTTCTAGTCTTTTAAAAGCTGATGTCAATTTTGACCTGTTTTGTGAAACCAATAACTTTGATGGCTTGAAACCATTTTGGTCTAACATGTTTTCACTGTTCCCAAATAACACCATGATTCTGCATTATTTACCCAAAACACACACTATAAAAAACGATTTTCAGAAGTTGTAAATAAAACAAAGATTACTATAAATATTTGCTATAAAAACATTAGATATTTTTCAAAACAAATCAAATAAAAATAAATAATATCGTTTTAGTAATTAGTAATAGGCCTATATTTCCTATATTTAAAATCCTATGCATATACTGTATATATACATGCATACATACATACAGTGGGTATAGAAAATAATCATATAACACCAACATGTCAGAAAAAAACAAACAAACCAGAATCACTGAGTTGTAAAAAGGACCAGCCCCCTCCTAAAAATGACTTGTAAACTCAGGTGTAGCTAATCACCTTCTCAATGCGCACAAAGCCATTTGACTTTCAACTGTGATCAGCTGTGGTCATTTAGATTAGCTCATTATGAAAAGAGCTTTCCTGGTGCATTTTAGTCCTTGGTAGTGCAACTGAAGCAAACAATCAACTATGGGTGGCAAGACACTGTCAAAAGATCTCTGGGATAACGTTGTGGACGTGCACAAGTCAGGAGATGGATAAAAAAAAAATTAAAGGGCTTTATCGATGCCTAGAAGCACAGTGAAGTCTATTATTAAGAAGTGGAAGGTATTTGGTACAACACAGACCCTCCCTGGATCAGGACGTCGCTCTAAACTGGATGAAAGAGTCAGGAGGAAACTGGTCAGAGAGGCGACCAAGAGGCCTACAGCAACTCTGAAGCAGTTGCAGGAATTTATGACAAAGAGTGGTCATTGTGTGCATGTGATAACAATATCACAAATTCTCCACAGATGTAGCTTGTATGGGAGGGTTGCAAGAAAAAAGCCACTCCTCAAGAAAGGCCACATGCAGTCACGACTGAGCTTTGACAAAACGCATCTTGAAGATTCTGAGACAGATAAGACTAAAAGTGAATTATTTGGCCTCAACACCAAAAGATATAGCTGGCGGAAATCCAATACAACTCACCTTTCAAATAACAGCATACCTCCAGTAAAGCATGGTAATGGTAATATCCTGTTATGGGGTGTTTCTCTGCAGCAGCAACTGGAGCACTTGTCAGGATAGAAGGAAAACGGATGGGGCAAAATACAGTCAAATTCTTGAGGAAAATCTGCTGCCCTTTGCCAGAAAGTTGACGATGGTAAGAAGGTTTACCTTCCAACATGACAATGACCCAAAGCACACAGCAAAACTGA
>NW_015548214.1:1219555-1255823 GCF_001515605.1 Sinocyclocheilus anshuiensis | reverse complement strand
ACTGTGTCTGTCTTCATTTCAGGCTGCAAAGCAACAAAATGTGATTATTTTAAAAGGGGGGGGGGATTTCTTTTCTAACCACTGTATGTACACACATATATATATATATATATATATATATATATATATATATTTATGCTATATGTATAAAATCTATGGATTGAAATTACATTTAAAAATGTATTTTTTTATGTGAGCATAGTGATTACTGTGATAGTGATTTGAACATCTACAGAAATATTAGGACAGGAATATTTGAATAATAATCACAGACTACTGAAGTAAGTGTTCTTCATCTGCACTGAAAAAAATGGTGTAGAAACTATTTTTGCTCAGAAATTGGTAGTAAATTTCACAATTAATTACAATGAAACAAGTAGCTAACAAAGTAAAAGAGTAAACAGTACTGAAACAGTACTTTCTTGTTTTATTTAAAACTTTGGAAAATATTTTTTTACAGTGTGTGCTTTGGGTAAATAATGCAGAATCATGGTGTTATTGGGAACAGTGGAAACTTGTTAGACAAAAAAAGTTTCAAGCCATCAAAGTTACTGCTGGTTTCAGAAAACAGGCCAAAATTGACATCAGCTTTTAAAAGACTAGAAATGAGATTAACAGAAATAACATAGTTCATTTCCAGTTTTAGTTTTATATTCCCTTTGTTTAGGTCTATATTGTTCATGAATTAATAAGTCAACGTAAGTCAATTTTGGCCTGTTGTCTTAAAGTTTCAAAGTCAAAAGCATTTAATAGTTTTTGGGGTAATTTCAGCAGAAGATATTATCTTCTAAGATACTATACTAATTTAAATAACGGTGCAACAAATTTACAGCAGTAACTTTGATGGCTTGAAACCTTTTTTGTCTAACACATTTCCACTGTTCCCAATAACTCCATGATTCTGCATTATTTACCCAAAACACATTGTAAAAAAAGATTTTCTGTAGTTGTAAAAAAAAATAAAGATTACTGGAATGTTTTACAAGAAAGTACTGTTTCAGTACTGTTTACTCTTTGTAGCTACTTGTCATTTCATTATAATTAATTGTGAAATGTACTACCAATTTCTGAGTTCAAATTGTCTCTATGCAATTTTTTCAGTGTAGATGAAGAACACTTACTTCAATGGTGTATGTGATTTTTATTCAGTATTTCTGTCCTAATATTTCTGTAGATGTTCAAATCTGATGAAATGAACACCATTTCAACTGACAACTGGCCTTACAAATAAAACTAACAGCAAATACATCACAGACTAAAACAGTTTGCCTTGGATTAAAATAGATATTTAGTTTGATGTTCTCTCCCCTCGTGTCTAGTTGTACAGAGGTTAGGAGAAAAAAAAACTATGTCAGTATTTATCTATAGGTAGAACTTACAGTATTTATAACAAATGGACAGATGCTCTAAAGTATTTTTGAAACTATACACAGTTAGGCTCTCTCTGTGCCCTGATGTTGTGACTATCCTGCCATAATGTAGGCACATTTTCTCATTTAAATAAACAAGTCCAGTGAGTACAAGACCTGTGTTGTTTTGGAGAGTGTATACGTAATTACAGGCATTATAAAATTCTGTCTCCACCTCCATTGTGATAGTGGTGCTCTGGTATTTAGTAGCACCAGACATAGATATAAATCCTGCAGTAGAGGTAATCTAAGCACAGGTGTTAGGAAGTAGTCTTATTCTCTAATCAATTAATACTTGTCTAAGATGTTTGGTTTGAGCGAGTGACATCGATGTTACATGCTGTCAGTATTTGCAGCCTTCTGGATCAGTGAAGGTTGACGGTCAAACCAGATTGTGACACCTCAACCACTCTTCTGACTGATTTACATGGATTACAGGAAAGGTTCTGATAAATAAAAATAAATAAATAAAATAAATATTTTTAAAAATGTCCGTTCAATCCACAACCTGCCCTAAAACCCTAATTTTTGCTGTAAAAATTGATGTCAGTTTGGTAATTTTTTGGGGTAATTTCAGCAGAAGAAACCTTTTTTGTCTAACATGTTTCCACTGTTCCCAATAACTCCATGATTCTGCATTATTTACCCAAAACACACACTGTACACTCTTAAAAATAAAGGTGCTTCACGATGCCATAGAAGAACCTTTTTGTCTAAATGGTTCCATAAAGAACCTTTAACATCTGAAGAACCTTTCTGTTTCACAAAAGGTTCTTTGTGGCGAAAGAAGGTTCTTCAGATTACAAAACGGTAAGAAAGCGATGGTTCTTTAAAGAACCTTTGACTGAATGCTTCTTTGTGGAAGCAAAAATGGTTCTTCTATGGCATCGCTTGAAGAACCTTTTGAAGCACCTTTATTTTTAAGAGTGTAGGCCTATTAGTACTGCTACTCTTTCACTGTGTTAGCTACTCGCCGTTTGTTTGTTTCTTTCTTTATTAATAGTAATACACACACACACACACACATACATATATATATATATATATGTATGTGTGTGTGTGTGTGTGTGTGTGTCCCCGGTAGAAATTTTACACACCTGCTTCTTCTTATATATATATACTGTATATATTTATAAGCCTACATTATGATCACACACACACACACACACACACACACACACACACACATATATATACGGGCACATCTCGTGTTTTAGTTGACTCTTTCTGATGGATCGCTTGTCGTATTCCCCAACTGTTAGTCGCTTTAGACAGAAGCGTCTGCTAAATGAATGTACATGTTATAATAATTATGCATTGAATGCACCACCAGCAAACAAAGTTGCATGTAGTCGAGGAGGCGGAGACGACAGCAGCATCTCACTCTTCTCGTGAAAACTTTATATCACCACATATAGGAATGGGGTTTCTCGGATTTTAGACTCCACCGTCTTTTTCCATAATATTCAATATTTACAATACTCAAAATATTTTAATAAAAAAAACCTCTTTAGCTTTACATATTTAACGCTACACACTACTTTAAATATTAATATTAGACAAATGCATATAATTTCATTTTGCAAACAACATTTGTAATGTTGTAGCCTATTTATAATATCACGCTTAATATCACATATGTGACCCTGGACCACAAAACCAGTCATAAAGGTCAATTTCTTTTTATTGAGATTTATACATCATCTGCTGTATAAATACGCTTTCCATTGATGTATGGTTTGTTAGGATAGGACAATATTTGGCCGAGATACAACTATTTGAAAATCTGGAATCTGAGGGTGCAAAAAAATCAAAATATTGAGAAAATCGCCTTTAAAGTTTTCCAAATTAAGTTCTTAGCAATGCATAATACTAATCAAAAATTAAGTTTTAATATATTTACAGTAGGAAATTTGCAAAATATCTTCATGGAACATGATCTTCACTTAATATCCTAATGATTTTTGGCATAAAAGAAAATTCAATAGTTTTGACCCATACAATATAGGCTATTTTTGGCTATTGCTACAAATATACCCCAGCGACTTAAGACTGGTTTTGTGGTCCAGGGTCACATATTGTATTTATAATTTCAAGCTTAAGATTTATTACCCAGTAGCCTATAAATGGGTATTTATGAATATACAGGCCTACCTGCTATATATTTTAGGAAGGAGGTCCCTCGCATATTTGGGGGTCTTGGTATCAAAGTTAATCAAACAGTTTAAAAGCCCCAGTTCAATATACGTTTAACAATTTACAGAGGAATTTGGCAGAATTTTGCAACATTTCTTTTAACAGAATAATCCCTCTAAAAACAGTCTTATAATTGTAATCAGTCATTGACACTACGGTCTTATTTCACGACCACCGACAACGAGGTAAAAAGATGATCATCCGTTCCCGTGAGCCCCGCCCATCACAGAAGCGCCAGTCACGTTGGCCAAATCTTCGTGAGTACGTGAGGTAATCCACGTTTGAAACACATCTCACTAGTGTTCTACGGCCGGTGTTGTGGCTACAGGTGGTGTATGCTGCGTTGGTGGGGCTGGTTGAGCACTAGAGTGTGATCCGTTTAGTCACAACGGTGTTTCTACATCTCATGGGTGGGTCAAGGACTTTAAAATGACGGTAACATCATACTAACCCTATGAACCCTAAAATAATAATAATAATATTTTTTTCTATTATATTATAATAATAGAATTCTATTATTTTTATATTTCTATTGCTATCCTATAAATATCCTATCCTGTCCTATTCATATTCCTATCCCATCCCATCCTATCCTATCCTGCCCTGTCCTATTTGTTTGTTTGTTTGTTTATTTATGACCAAAGGTATTACATTAAGTAATATTACATTTGTTACTTCAGTATATTTTCAGAAAAGACTTGACCATTCATTAGAAAATAAGTTAACTTGGGTTTATGATCATGTGATCATGTGCCTTTTTTTTTGTGGGCAGGAGAGGAAGATTGCCCAAAGATGTATGACTGGCTATAAGGTCAAAAGGTGGATAAAATGATTAACAGAGACATTGCCCTAGCAAGGCAGCTGTGTCCATTATCTAGCTCAGCAATGAAGTAATTATTACCACTGCCTTTGGCTTAGGTTTACTGACAAAAAAATCTTGGGTAAGTAATTTCTTCATTGTTTACTTATTTATTATACTTATTTATATGTTAAACTTGCAAACTAAGAAACTTGAAATCTTTCCTTCAGTGTTTATTCTTATAAGCACCGTAAATCACGAGCTTTGCAGAAGAGCAAAACATCTCTTTTGTACTTCTCAGCATTATAAGGTGATGCTTTCATCATAGGATTTGTCAGGCACTCAGTTTCCAATCGCTACACAGACTCGGCCAGAAGGGCCTGTGGACTCAACCTCTCCAGCTGTGGAAGATGAAGCAGAAGGTGAATATCTGAATTGTTTTTTTCCAGAAATTCCATACTCAGTTTTCCTGTTTCCAGTAATATCAATATCTGTGGGCCTCCTGTCATGCAGCAGTCTTGTTTGCACTTACAGTAACAGTCTCCCCATCTAATAAAATACATGGAAATATAGGTAGGCATTTACTTTGAATGTTGTCAATTCATGCCTGACAAGAATAGTAATTAGAACCTTTCTAGGCTGTTGTTTTGCAGTCAGGAAATATTTAAAACCGAAAGATTCAGTTTGTACAAGATGGTGGCTGGTTACCTTGTACTGTTGCCTTTGGCAAGTTGTTAGTGAATGAGTTTAGGTCCTGTTTTAAAGGTTATTTTCATGGAAAACAAAACAATGTCAGGTCAGAGCAATTTTCCACTTCAGTAATTGGTTGCATCTTATCAGCAGAGGCAATGACCTGTAGCAGGAATTCTAGCATGTTGCCAGGTCAGAGTAAAATGGACATGGTGGAGCAGAAGGAGTGTTCCTGCAGGTGATCCCTCAGGTGAAAGTAGCTCTGGTACAATAACACGTAAATCAATCCACTTTCACAAATTTGTGAAGATGAAGCTGTAAAAATAATTCACACAGAGTGGTTTATTATTTGGCCGAGGATCGGCCCAGGGTGTGTCTGGATAAAACTGTGAGAAATGAAGAAACAACTGGAATATCTAGCACTTCTCACAGAAAATGCATAAGCCCAGAGGGAGGGAAATGTTTATAAGGGTTTTATGATTGCATTTTTGTTGGTTGAATATTTGGAATACTTGTATAATATTAGTACAGAAAGTAGTTAGAAAACAATGTCTAAACCAAACATTTCTTTCACATTGAAAAATTATGCCCTAAAAGTTATGGCTGTAGTTATTGAGTAACTTTATCATCCTAAACATCAAAGTGAAATGAGCAGTAAAGTGCAATTATAATTGTTGTTCCAGTGACAAGGACTGATAATGGAGATAAACTGATCGAAGATCAGATACAAAATCTTCAGTCAGAAACGACCTCTAGAAATATTATACATGTACCAGTGACACCAATAAATTGATCGCAGAAACTTCCTCACAATTGATAAATGGTTAAGATTTTGTGTAATTGTAATATGCTGGGGGTTCTTTTGCATGTGCTTGTTTATATTGTCTGTTTATGAGTTGCTATTTGTGTTGTTCCACAACACACGTTAATGCATAATCCATAATACTTTGATCATACTGGCAAGAGTTTGTGTTGGCACATAATTACCTAGTTCTTCATTTATTGAGTATGTACTTCATGACCTAATTCTGCAACTTATTTCATTGTCTGTGAATGAAGCCATCACATTTTGGTTATTGATCCATTGCTTAATACTTACAAAAATGACCATAAACGGCTTTAACAGTCCTATTATGCACCGAAAATAGTGTTTATTGTTATTGTGTAACTTTTAAGACGTCCTATTATCCCTTTTAGTAAATCAGTAATATGTGACATTGAACTAAGTAGCACATGCTCTGAGGAACTACGTGATAGGTTGAGGTGAGGTCTACATTTCAGACAGTCCTATAAGTGCTGTCTCATGTCATGTCTGAATCACGGCTTAGTATGATTCATACTACATCTGAATACTGTTATTGCATCACATACTGCATCTACACTAAAGCAGTTTAATGCAGTTTAAGCTGACTGTGACTATGCATGTTAGAGGTTTGAAACAGGAGGACTGGGATATTACTAATTTATAATTATGAATTTATTGTTTGACTAATTAAAGTGTAAAATAATGCCTTAAAAGGGAAGAGGTTTGGTTTGTGAATGGGTGGCATGTTGTAGAATTAGACAAGTCAGCAATGGCAAGGTACAAGGGCAAGAATCTACTATACTCTTGTCAGTCAACATTTCTATGTCAAACTAGCCCTCACTGACCTTTCAGTACCTGAAATGAAGGCGTGTAGGCCTTTTATACTGTGTGCCAATACCAGCCGTTATGTTCAGATGATGTGGGCATGTCTGTGTGGTTAAATGATAACATAATGACTGTTTTGTCCTGTTCTTGGATGGCCACTGCAGAAAACAGCCTTTGGTTTTGAACCTCCTTTTATTCTTTTGATTTGTCGGATGCCAAAAGCCTGTAGGGAGAGGGAGGTCAATGTTTATCTATTCTTTCTGAGGCATCCAATAACCTACATGTTGTGCAACCCAGATATGAGGATCTTAAGATGAAAACTGCTCTTTATTGCAAGTACAAGGACACAAATATAAGCCAATGTCATTAACCCAGATTCTGTGAAAAACAGAGACTTGACAGAAAGGTGAGAAATGTACACATTTGACCCCCAAATAAACCACAATTTAACACAAAGTTCTGACATAACTGAATGACATTCTTTAAAATGTGTGGTATAATATTTAATTAAAAAAGGTAGTAAGTAAGATTTTTTATTTATTTATAGCTGCATGTGTTCAATTGATTTTAGTTTATTTTTCCAGATTAGTAAAATTATTACAAGAATCAAGTTTGTCTTTTTTATATAAACGGAGATGGTAGGTGGATGATTAAAAATTAATGTAGCACCAGACTCCACGAGAAACACTGTGCGAGTACACAGAGATATTAACTTGTTAGGTAAAAGTCCACAATCCTTATCAGTTATTATTCTCTTTAACCTAGTTCATTAACCCGAGCAGTGTACTCTTTGATTCAATATGCTTTTGCCTATAAATCTTAAAAGTTTATCTGGTCATCAATGGGTTCAGTATTTTGTCCACAACAACATTTCACCTGGCCGACTGCCCAGCTTTACATCAAACAACCTAAAAACACTCTTATCATCTGACAGTTTTGATTTATGAAAAGTCTCATGCTGAACACAGCTTTAGAAGTAAATTCTGTCTGCATTTATTCTGCCGTCTTATTCCGTTTGTGGTGTAAATGGTGCTCGAGTTGATCAGCATAATGGTAGTTTCTTTGCAATTGTGAATGTGCTTGTTATCACTGCCTCATATTAGCTAACCACAGTGAAATTATTGTGTGATTAGAGAGGACACACACGCATAGACACATACAAAGGCATACACTCCTCTGAACAATACTTTATTGATTCAAAAGAATAACCAGCTTTGAGATTATTCTGTATTACTTTTTACAGCAAATGCCAGTATGCAGGGACAGAATACAGATGAACAAATACCAAATAACGTCAACTTCACTCAAAGCTTATTTTCTAACTTTTATTGTAGGAAAAGATCAGTCCTATAGTCGAGACAGTTTCCTCAAGTGAACACATCATCATATCTCATGCAATGCTGTGAAAGGAAGGTATGACTCAGTGAAGTTGCCCAATAGAATGAGGAGTGGGCTGGACTGACTAAACACATCTTTATAAAATTGCCTGCTACGTCCTTTCGCGAGCAGCACGTAGTCAATTGTCAGCCCTCAAACTCTGCAAAACCTTTTTAGTTTTGTTGGACTTGTTTTTATTTTGTGGACAATAACCGGTAAGTCATAAAAAGTGCTATTTTATTTTTTAAATTCGTTTTAATGTTAAAATGTTGCCCATTTCATCTAATAAAACCGCACTCCGTATCTAAAACGTCTCTGGCGTGATATCGAGCAAGGTATATATTTCTCAACTTTGAACTGAAGATAGCCTACATGTTTTAATTAGTCACTGTTTATGATTATACAGCGAAACCGCGATAGTTTTTAAATGTTGTGTGGTCGCACGTACACATGTCAACAAAGTATTGTGAGCTCGAGTGGGAAAACAAATTTGAACAGTGCGACAGATAGCCTACTAACTAGTGGTTTTCTGGCCTGGAAACCACCGCACTGCATATTTTGTATGTCTTTAATATCTGTCATACACTCAGAGCTCCGTTTACAGTGCTCTCTCCTTTTGAGCTGATGAAAACCACTGTACTAGACTAGAGCCAATCATTTATCAAGCTTTCAGGGTTACATGCAACAGATGCGTGTTTGCATTATCAACACAGTATGCTGGCTTAACTGTGTATTGCTTTAGTTTTTAGCCGGAGACAGCATTTCAGATAAAATACAATGTCAGACATTTGTGAAATACTAATAGATCGTGTTAACGTCAAGTTCGCGTTTTTCCAAAGCAGATCATAAAGCTTCAGCAGAAGACTTTGTTGCCATAAAAGCTTTGACGTTGTTTTTATGAAATGATCATTTTAAGTATAAAATTAGGAATATCTAATTGTAGACGTGAATATAAACATGGACTGAATGAAAATATGGAATTAATAAATAATATAATTAATTAAATAAAAGCTTGCTCACGACAACGGCAAAGTTTAACTGTGCTCCAATACTGCATTTCATTTGCACAAAAGCAAAGCAGCATCAGGGCCACTTCTGATACTAGGCGCTGAGGTGCATCAGAGCTGGTTTATTTTATTTTAGAATTTCCTTTGGCATCCTCAGAGCAGGCTGTGTAAAGACACCTTTACTCATACAACAGCAGAAGCATCAACTGAATACACCGCAAAATAGCATATGCCTACTACATATGTGAAACATAAATAGTAAAATCAGAGATTATTTTCTATTAGTGTTGTAGGTCAACAAGTGTTATTGCTTAAATGGTGAAGAAATTTTGTTGGACCCCTGCAGTGATTGGTCTAATGCGCATTGAGTTCAGTATCTCTATCAGTATAAAAATGTGATCCATGAACTGGATTTCAGAAAAGAAGAAGAAAAAAGTGGTTATGGGAAGTGAAACAAAAATGTTCCTCTCCTCTGCAGGGTGCAGCTGCAATGGTGCTTATGTTCCAGCATAAACATTATACTTACTGACATTGATGCAATAGCAACCGAAGTAAACCTTTGAGTCTTTATAGTGTCCCAAAGTTAATGAAAACAAATATATGCACATTTGCACATATTCATACAAATACACAATGCATCTGTTACAAATTTGTCTGAAGCGTTCCAATACTGATAAATTATTAAATTAGTATTTAATGTAAGGCATTAATTAGTCTCATTTACCATTGTAAACTATAATGGAAACCTGGTCCGGAGAAGCAGACAGGTGAATTTGGATGTTTTGAAGTATAGTGCGTATTCTAGGGCATAGGAAGGGCAGGATCTGTTCTTATGTTGCTCCGGTTTATATCCTGCTGAGACATTGTTGACACTCCCAGGTAAAAGATTATTCAAAAGAGGCCATAAGGGCACACAGCTTAAAAACAAGCAGGTGACCTATTTGCCAGCTAACCGTTAACTTTTCTTACATTTGATTATATAGATTTTAAATATAGTCTCATTAAGCTGATTTCTTCTAGCTTGGACTAGTATCCATTAGTAATTTTAGTTCTCACATGATTCTGGTCAGGAATTCGTGTAGGGGTTTGCTGTAGAAACCTCAGCAAATGATGGACTGCACAATCATGGTTTTTGAACTAGAAATTCCTCTTGATAAACATCTTGGCTTGGTTCCTATAGAGCTCGACTGTGAATCAACAAAATCAATCGCTGCTTTTTTATAGGGGCTTGGTACAGGAACACTCCTTGAACCTGTGGGATGATAAGACACAAAGGCTTTTATTTGTTGCTAGTGTTAAAGGGGTGCAGGGACTGACTGCAGTAGCCATGGAAGCAGCTGTGTCAGTGGTTTCCTGTGTGTAGCGTCCAGGCCCACTACAGAGGAAAAGCCTGACATGTGACCTTTAGAAACCTCAGCCAGACAAAGAGCCTGTTCAAGCTCTCATTCCATTTACATCCACATCAACATTAAAACTGTCGCCTTTTGAAATGCATTATCTGCACCATTTAAAACTAATTAAGCCATTTTGAAGAGCTGAGGATATAATCTAAAAACAAAATAAAGAAATTTATTTGTAATGTGCCAAATATTTCAAACGGCAAAAGACAAAATCAGAAGCATGCTTTCATACTATTCAATACTGCACAGGAGTGGCATCAAATAAATTTACCCTAGATTACAGTTGCAAAAATAATGTAATGAAATTATTGTTTTAACAGTGATATTATATTAAACATAACATGATAAATGGATACATTGTATAGTTTTTGTATATTTTGAAAATTGTTCTTTATACTTTATTTTATTATTTTTATTCACGTCATATTCTTGATAGTCTTTTTTTTTTTTTTTTTGCACTGTAGGATGAGAAACTAGGTATAAGCATTTCACTTCAATACATCACATGTATGTAATATGTATGGGCATAAAAAACTTGAAAATAGGAACTTGTAAGCATACAAAAATCTGCCATTGTGTAAAAACACCCCAAATGATCCAGAGATACAAAATGTATCTTGTTTCCTTGAATCCACCTATGAGCTCCTGTAAAGCTGTTGTAAATAATCATTGCCAAAGCTGAATTACACCACAACAAAAACAAGGAAATGGTAATTTGATACTTCCTTCTGTGACCTTGGAGGAAGATTGTGGTAAATTATTTGATGGTAATAATATGGTTGTGTTTGTCACCTTTTTCCTACCTCTAGGTGTCCTCATTGAGAATGGATGATATCCAAGTAGTTGAGTCGAAGCCTCTCATCGGGGACAGGGATTTGCAAGTATGGAAAACACACAATTTGTAAAGATTTGTACTAAGTGTACATATTTATGCATGCAATATAGTGAACACATGTTGTGGTAACCTAAACCGTTTTCTCTATTCTAGGGGCTAAGAGAGGCTGTCCAGCAGTTGGTGATTAAGGCAAGATTTTTGGATTTTTTTTTGTACAGATTTGCATCCAGCAGGCCTCTCGTGCTGATCCTCACACAGATTAAAGTCCTGAAGTTTGCGGGTCATGTGTTTAATAAGAGTGTTCAGTGTCTAGACCAATGACGTGGGCTGCTGAGGGATACACTGGCCATCTGCCCGAGGCGCTCACGTAGGGCTCGTCCCGTTTAAAGAGATTAGTGCCAGTAGAGAGACAACAGATGTTTGTGTTCAGTCACTATACAAAGCCAAGTGCAAGATGTTTATGTCCTTGTCAGTGTTAAAGATGTTATTTGACTTTCTTAGCAGCTTGTGCTGCAACTTGAGGCAGCTGAAACTAGTTTCTGCAGCGTCAGCCAGTTGATCTTTGACCAGTGGCCTGCACTCAAAGACTTTTCTCAATGACTTTTACAGTGCATGGTGGTTATTTGTCATTGTTTGTCACTAGTGCTAAATTAACTTCAAGAAAGTTAAATTGAAAGTTAAAGTTCAATCCGTTGGCGGTGATTTATGATTTGTTGGTTTTAGTGGCTATGCAGTTTCCACTTTTAAACATGGGAAAATGTGTAGAAATACAGATTCTCATTAGAAATGTTATTTTGTCAAAGTAAAGTACTTCCAAAGTAAAAGTTGGATTCTTTTTAAAAATTTAAAGTAGCAGCACATATTTGCCATGACCATGTGCTGAGCTTTTGTGTAGCTCAGTTGCACTTTCTTTTCTGATTTTTATTTATTTTTAGTGATGAAAAACAATTATTCAATGCACACTGCCATCACAATCATCAAATTTTTGTTTGGCTGCACTTGCCTAAGTTTCCGAAGGCCTAGAGTCTGCTACTCCAAGCATCTGATACAGGCTGATCCAATTTACGGATGTCGTTAACTAGAATTAACTTGTTTTGATCTTGGTGCAAAGCATGCTAGGAGTGTGGGCTTATGTCGAGCGACGGCAACAGGGTATAAAACCCTGCGCACAGATGAATATTAGCAAAGTGCGCGAACAGGAGCTTACTTTCAATCCAATTTTACCTACTGGTTCTCATCACTACTGCTAATTAATATCAGCAGCCATGGTTCTGGAGGACTCTGATATGGAATTAGTATTCGAGATAGAAGTCGCTGTGAGTAGAAACCTTCATGTTGCTTTTGGTTCATACTTTTTAGGGTTTTTGTTGTCTTAGTGGTTCAAATTGTGCATGAGTAAAGTTTTGATTTTGACAAATTCAAGTCAAATTTATTTGTATAGTGCTTTTCACAATACACAATGTTTCAAGTGTTTATAATATCTTAATTTAGTTATGCGTTACAGGCAGATTTAGCAGATTTGAGCTTGGTAATATAGTTTACATGTAGTCAAAATCTTTTGTTTTCTTCCTTTTATCTTTTTTTATCAAATACAACACGTTTATAAAATGTAATGGAAATGTATAAATTTAATATTGGCTGTGTCGTCTTAATTAGGGTTTGATGCTTTGCGAAATTGGTAGATGCAGTTGAACGTTATGAAATCAGACAGACAGTTTTCATGGACTGTGATCTTACAGTTTACACATTTATAACCAAAGTGCATGGAGTGTTGAAATGTTTGCAGTTGGTCTGTGGTTCATTCGCAGAAAGGTCCTTAAATGTTACATTAAATTGCAAGGCTACTCTATTAAAAGTCTTAAAACTGAAAGGTGTTATAGAGAAAAAAAAATGTTCAAGTTGTTGTTGTGATAAGTGCTGTAATAATGCATTGTATTGCAGATGAGATTAGTGCTGCTTATGATGGTTCAGCAGATGCTGATGAGCGTTTTCTTACCATGTTGCATGTAGGAACATGATGTGGAGACTCCATATGGCAGAGTCCACTGTACCATGAAAGGGGTTCCTAAGGGTGACCGTCCCGTCATCCTCACCTACCATGATATTGGACTGAACCGTAAGATTTTATATATTTTAAACATGATAAAACAGTTTAAAATGTCCCCTAAATCTCTTTGTGTTGCTTTACAATACACATTAATCAAGAGGTTCTTCTAAAGGAGATAAATTATGCTTCTCCAATAGATAAAAGCTGCTTTGACACCTTGTTCAACCATGAGGATATGCAGGAGATCATGCAGCATTTTGCTGTGTGTCATGTAGATGCACCAGGGCAGCAAGAGGGAGCAAACACCTTCTCCACTGGGTGAGTTCTGTCATGTGTAGACATATAAGTGGAAATCTTTATTGTAAATTAATGCAGAAGAATAATAATTTACTTTTAATAGATACGAGTACCCTTCCATGGACCAACTGTCTGAGACACTTCCATCAATCCTCAAACATTTTGGGTGAGGTCTTCGTTTCATTATTTAACAGTTTTAGGAACATTTTGGATTATTTTCTATCCTAACTGGTTTTCTTAAACCCCACAGACTGAAGAGTGTGATCGGCATGGCTGTTGGTGCGGGTGCTTATATCCTTGCTAAGTTTGCGGTGAGTTTGACTTCCTTTTTAAGTGATTTAAAATTTTAATGAAACCAGGATAAAGAGCTGAAAGTGTTTCTTTTCCTGTGGATTTTGGCATTCATTTGGCTAGTTTAGCTGCTGAGGAACTCCCCTTGTAAAAAAAAAAAAAAAAAAATCTGCTTGACTTGCATGTTCGTTATTTAATAAATTAGGTTTAGATGTGTTCAGATGTGGTTTACAAATACTGTTTCCTTTTATAGTTGGATCACCCTGCTATGGCGGAAGGCCTTGTGCTGATAAACATCAACCCATGCGCTGAGGGCTGGATGGACTGGGCAGCACACAAAGTGAGTGCTTACCATTTTGTGATTATAATTTATGTAATATTCATCATTTATATAGAGTTTCAAGCTTTTGTGTCTGTCATGGGCTCATTTTTCTTGAATTACAGATCTCTGGTTGGACTCACGCCATGCCTGACATGATCATCTCTCACCTGTTTGGAAAGGTTAGTCAATGTTTGACCCATTCTAGATAATTTTTGAATGGATGAATTTATACTTATTATTTCTTATTATTTCTCCAGGAGGAAATCCAGCAGAACCATGACCTCATTGGCAGATACCGTCACCACATTGCGAATGACATGAACCAGTTCAATCTGCAACTCTTCGTCAAGTCCTACAACAGGTAAACACAACACCGCTACTAAAACATCTTGATAGTTATTTTAGTGTTGATATAACATTTAATTAATATTTTCATCCACTTCACAGCCGAAGAGACCTGGAAATCGAGAGGCCTGTATCTGGTGGCCATGTCAATGTCAGAACTCTAAAGTAAGTCTAAAATTGTCCCCAAAAATACTCTAGACAATGGGGGACGGATTTCCTGTAGTAATGACTTGGTCGCTCTGTTTTCAGGTGTCCTGCACTCCTGGTAGTTGGAGACAGTTCCCCAGCAGTGGATGTTGTGGTAGGTTTAAGCTTAATTTAGGACTGATTCACTTCATTGTTATTGCTAGACATTTTATAAGTATTTTTTTATTAAAAACCTTTAATCTTGCACACTGTTGCTCCACACTTCATATCTGCTGCATGTGTATTTAGTGGTTTAACACGTGTTTTCTGTACAGGTTGAGTGCAACACAAAGCTGGACCCGACCAAAACCACACTGCTTAAGGTGAGTGGACTCCATTGAAGCTGGCATGTATTTATAGCCCACATGGAAAAGTCAAGCACTGATAAGATTCTGATAGCTCCGCATTATCTAGTGACTAATTTACCCAGGTAGTGCAGAAGCGGTCCACGCTGTCCAGCTCCAGGGCTGAACCCTACCTCTGCTGACCTAATTTTCCACAGCTCACCCTCAGGTGGACTAAGAATTAGGTGTATGGCGTCTGAAATGGCCTATTAACCACCGATAAGTAAAAATAACTTTAAAATCAGTGGAGTTAATGGAGCGCTAGGTGTTTTAGACACCTGTGTGAATGGCAGAAACAGAAAGCAGTGACGCATTTGTTTTTCATGCATTTTAAGTAACATTTCTATGTCCCTTCTCTTTCTTCAGATGGCTGACTGTGGAGGCTTGCCCCAGGTCGACCAGGTGTGTATTTATAGCCTTTATGACCATTCAGATTCATTTATAAGTTTGCTCAGGGCACAGGATGATCATGAGGGATGAAGTGCGCCATAATCTCATTACGAACAGCTATGGCATATAGTTCTCAGTTCTAATACTCTGCTCGCCACCTGCTGCTACCAGCTGTTAGAATCCATCCGGTTTCACAACATATGCTTAGGGAAATCTGTTTTCCACCTTGACCTGATTAGCTGTTTTTGCAGTCAAATAAACTAATTTCTGCTTTTATTGTCTTCTTAGCCTGGGAAGCTAACAGAGGCTTTCAAGTACTTCATTCAGGGCATGGGTTACAGTAAGTATTGATATTGTCTTTTTGTTTTATATAGTCTCTATTTGACCATACAGCTTTGTCTTTATAAGGAATACCCATGGTACATTGCCTGAAAACCTTTGTTCACGTAAAATTAACATAGAACATTAGCAAATAGCAATAAATATGACTGGACTGTGCTGCCCTCTAGTGGTGAGATTTAATTTTCAACCTGACTTGCTCAACTTGAACTTTTTCTTAAAGCAAAATGTCTAATTTATAAACAACTGCAAAAACTGCTGTTCTTTGGAACTTTCTATTCATCAAAGAATTCAGAAAAAAAAGTGTACAAAAATATTAAGTAGCACAGCTGTTGTCAAAATAAGAAATGTTTCTTGAGCACCAAATCAGCATATTAGAGAGATTTCTGAAGGATCATGTGACACTGAAAACTTTTAAGTAATGCCTGCTGAAAATGCAGCTTTGCATCACAGGAATAAATGACATTTTAAAATATATTCAAATAGAAACAGTTATTTTAAATTGTGATAATATTTCACAGTATTACTGTTTTTACTGTATTTTTTTGTTTGAATAAACGCAGACTTGGTGAGCATAAGGGACTCTTTCAAAAACATAAAAAAAATCTTACCAACCCCAGTTTTTTGAACAGTAGTGTACATAGTCATATCAAGTATTGTAGCAAAATACACTAAAAATACATTAAAAACATACACCGCAAATGTAAAAAGCTTTAAAATAAGTATCCTAATCTGTCTTCCTCTGCTTCTTAGTGCCCTCTGCCAGCATGACCCGCCTAGTCCGTTCTCGCACAGCATCCGGCTCCAGCGTCACTTCCTTTGATGGCAACCGCAGCAGGTCGCACACTAACGAGGGCAACCGCAGTCGCTCCCACACCAACGAGGGCCGTGCCCGAGCCCACACCTCAGACAACCAACGCACACATTCGCACACTGACAACATGGACAGTTCTGTGGACCAGGCTCCCAAGTCCACCGAAGTGTCCTGTTAGACTGGTGACCTTGTCTCCGGTCCATCTCACATATGCATTAACCTTTCTGTTCTGACTGTGCTGCGCTGCCACTAACTACACACGCAACAGGACCACCGCATGCCGCTGTGCTGTTTCCCTCAGGGGTCTTGCACCATTTTATTTGTCAGAGGGCATTTATGCCAAAGTGTCTTGTGTTTAAGACTATATTTCCTGGGGAAATGCTGAGGAAGGAGTGGATAGAGTGGATGAAGGACAGGATGATGGAGTTATTTCTTTTTTTTTTTTTTGCACCCTGCGCTATGGCTGTCTTGTTGTTGTTGTTGTTAGAGGCAATGCAGCACAGAGATATTTTGATGGTCATTATCCAAGTAAGCTAGGCACTGAGAAGGGCACATTTGTACATTTATGTTAATCTCTAGTCTGCAATTGATTTTCTTTTGTCAAGTTATTATACCACTTTTATATGCTAGATTAAGTGCATAATTAAGTGTATAATCTGTATATGTTGAAGTAGACATCCAGTGAATGGAAAAGGGATTGGTTGACCACAGAGTAGAGATGGTGGTATTTTTTCATGATGCTAGCCTACCTTATAAAACTAAGGTATAAGCTCATAATTTGTTTATTTGAATTTTCCTTGTTGGGAGTGTTCCATTATTTTGGGTTACATTTGTAACTCAGTGATTGATGCTCTCGAAAGTGATTTTAAATGATTTTTACAGGATCATGTTTTAAAAAAATCTTTATTTTAAATTCAACAAAACCAATTTGTAGATATACGAATACAGGAAAATGACTGTATATGAGTGATATTTGTTGTTTTTTGTTTGTAATGATGATGATGATGATTTCTATGCAATCAAGCACAACAGAACAAAATGTGCCATGGAATCCTCTACTTGGACTGGATGCTTCTTTTCTCAAGGCTTTGAAAGAGTAAAACGAAGGATCGCTCAGAAAAAGATAATATAAGCAACTCACCTGCTCTTTCACACACCGGCGCTGCCACTAACTACACATGCAGCAGGACCGCCGCATGCCGCTGTGCTGTTTCCCTCAGGGGTCTTGCACTGTTTTATTTGTCAGAGAGCATTTATGCCAAAGTGTCTTGTGTTTAAGACTATATTTCCTGGGGAAACTCTAAGGAAGGAGTGGATAGAGTGAATGAAGGACAGGATGATGGAGATATTTCTTCTTTTTTGCACCCTGCGCAATAGCTGTCTTGTTGTTGTTAGAGGCAATGCAGCACAGAGCCATTTTGATGGTCATCATCCAAGTAAGCTGGGCACTGAGAAGGGCACATTTGTAAATTTATGTTGATCTCTAGTCTGCGATTCATTTTCTTATGTCAAGTTATTATACCACTTTTACACGCTAGTTTAAGTACATAATTAATTTGTATAATCTGTATATGTTGAAATGGACCTCACTGAATAGAAAAGGGATTGGTTGACCACAGAGTAGAGATGGTGGTATTTTTTCATGATGCTAGCCTACCTTATAAAACTAAGGTATAAGCTCATAATTTGTTTATTTGAATTTTCCTTGTTGGGAGTGTTCCATTATTTTGGGTTACATTTGTAACTCAGTGATTGATGCTCTCGAAAGTGATTTTAAATGATTTTTACAGGATCATGTTTTAAAAAAATCTTTATTTTAAATTCAACAAAACCAATTTGTAGATATACGAATACAGGAAAATGACTGTATATGAGTGATATTTGTTGTTTTTTGTTTGTAATGATGATGATGATGATTTCTATGCAATCAAGCACAACAGAACAAAATGTGCCATGGAATCCTCTACTTGGACTGGATGCTTCTTTTCTCAAGGCTTTGAAAGAGTAAAACGAAGGATCGCTCAGAAAAAGATAATATAAGCAACTCACCTGCTCTTTCACACACACTAAAACAAATGCTTGCAGCTTGGTAAGGCACCCTGCTTTGTAAAGATGTAAAACAATCTGATGCACTGCATTTTTAATGGAATAACAGTTTGTATTTATTTAAAAAAAAAGGAAAATAAAAAGCTGGTTACTTAACCTTTTTTGTCTGTGTTTATTAGATAATTCAATGAGAACTGTCTATACAAAACGTTACAGTACGTGTAAAACCAAACTTTATAAGGCAAAACTCACTCCAAGAACTAGTGTAATTTAAGAGCATAAATGTGGAAAAGGCATGACATTACAAAAACTTAATTATCAATACATAAAAGCAATATACATTTCTTTTTTATATAGACTTTGTATAAATTAAAGATTTTAACTACAGAAGTCAATATGATATTGTCTTTTTACATACCCATAGTTACATCATTTGTACAAAAGGATTTATTTGTCACAATATGACAAAAAAATTAGATAATCTTGGTTGAAATAACTCACAGTATATGAACAATTTGGTTGCAATAGGCCACATAGTCTTAAAATAGAATATATTAGGATATATTGGTTTATTTCAGTTTTTCCAATAGGAAAAAGTCTCATATAATAAAAAAGGCCAAATATGATGGTCAATTAAATAATAACTTGCTCAGAAAATTAAAAAATAAAATCTATGACTTTCACTCAAATCTTTCTATTGACTTTTCTGCAAGGTCTCATACATTCAGTTTCCAACCTCACCTTTCACATGGTACTGTTCTAGATCTGTAAATATGTCATTAGGGTTTTTACAGCTCAGGTTGCAGAAGCAGGCGTTAATCCACATGACCTGCCAGCTGAAGCCAGATCTGTTCGGGCACTGAAAGTCAACCTCAACAGTCTTAGATTTGTAAGGGATGCAGCACCGCTCATCTATACACACTCCACAGTACTTGGGCCAGTAAGTGTTTGTACTGGTGCAGCCTGAGATAGTGAAGTTGTGTGGCTTTTCCTCCCTGTAGACGTTCAAGCACTTCTTTCCAGGCTTATGGAGAAATGAAAAAAGGGCCAAAAAGGCACAGGGTCAAAATTTATTTATATCCTTTTATACACTACAGTCATTCATGTCACTCTCAAATGCAAAATTAATATTACATTGAATCTGATGTTTATGTTCTTGATATACCTTTGATGTGCTTTGTGATGTCCACTTTGCAAGGCCGGATGTTGCAGAGTCTGCTCTCTTTGACCATCTGGCACTGCTTGTTGTTGTTAGTAATGCGTAAAGACACTCCACGGCCGCAGGTCTTTGAGCAGGGACTCCAGGAGGTTGTTTGGGTCACACAGTTCTTGTGCCAGTTGTCCTTTACACTAGACAGGGCTGTAAGAATGCAAAGACAATGAATGCTTTCTTCATTTCTGAGTTTCAGAAAATATCACCGTTTCCTGCTTTTAACATTGATAATAAAAAAAGAAATGTTTCTTGAGCAGCAAATAAGCATATTAGAGTGATTTCTGAAGGATCATGTGACACTGAAGACTGAAGTAATGATGCTGAAAATGTAGCTTTGCCATCACAGGAATAAATTACATTTTAAAATATATTACAATAAAACAGAGCTATTCTAAATTGTAATATTTCACAGTATTACTATGTACTTTTGTTTGAATAAATGCAGCCTTGATGAATGTAAGAGACAAAAACATTTTAAAATCTTGTGCGTGTGTAGTGTAGTGTAACATTACAAAATCTTACTAATCCCAAACTTTTGTACATTTACATTTTTGAAAGAAAAATCCAGAATACATTTTTCCAGAATAAAAAATAAAAATGCTATTTGTGGCTTTTTTCTCACAATTCTGAATTGATATCTAGAATTTTATATCAGAATTGTAAGAAAAGTGTTACAATTGTACAATATCACAATTGTGTGATAAAACGTCCCAATTACCAAGATTTCATAGATAAATGTGACCCTGGACCACAAAACCAGTCTTAAGTAGCTTGGGTATACTTTTAGCAACAGCCAAAAAAACATTGTATGGATCAAAATTATCGATTTTTCTTTTATGCCAAAAATCATTAGGATATTAAGTAAAGATCATGTTCCATGAAGACATTTTGTAAATCTCCTACCGTAAATATATCAAAACTTAATTTTTGATTAGTAATATGCTTTGCTAAGAACTTCATTTGGACAAATTTAAAGGCGATTTTCTCAGTATTTAGATTTTTTTGCACCCTCAGATTCCAGATTTTCAAATAGCTGTATCTCGGCCAAATATTGTCCTATCTTAACAAAGCTTATTTATTCAGCTTTCAGATGATGTATAAATCTCAATGTAAAAAAATTGACCCTTATGACTGGTTTTGTGGTCCAAGGTTACAAATGTCTTAATTTGTTGTTCTTTATCTCAGACATGTAAACACACTTCAGCTGAACCTCTAAATGCAATTTATGATGCCATTTGTAATTGGAATCGATGCAGCTTAATTAATCGCCCACATACTACTGTATCTCAGAGTAATGAACCAGTTCTAATTACACTTTCCTGCATATATCAAATTATGATAGCTATAGACTTGTTGTCAGCTCATGGGTCTCATTTTGTACTGGACAATTATTTCACATCAGGTCAAGAAACAAATAAAGCTAATGGGTGGATTTATCATAAATATTAAAATTTTAAGTTTTCCAATTTTACCTAAGCTTACTTTTTCACCTCATCAGTCACTTTTTATTTTATGGTAGGTATCTAAATGTTCAAACACGTGTAAATAACGGGGTTTTGGATGACAGATCATGTTGATAAATGATTTTAGCAGGCACCTCTTTACGTCAACTTCTTCAGGCCCTCAGGTTCGATTAACAAGATGATTGATTGATATGGCAACAGACTTAAGTAACACACCACACACAAAGTAAACCGGACTGGTGGCTTACAGCTCCAGGGCTCCATAACCTTTTATAAGCTTAGCAGCAGATATGACAGCCAAAGTTGCATAAATTTAAGGCAGGTTAAGTACGCCCACTGGGTGACAGTTCTAAGTATCAAAGAGGGTGGCTGTCTTGTTCAAAGACATAATGAAGGGAACTCAGTTTTAAAGCATTTCCAGTGAATCAAACCAATAAAGGATATTACGAGTCTGAATACTAAATTTTGACGTTAATTTCAGTCCACAGGGAGGCAGTATATTCTCACACATGAAATTTGTTGTTAAGAAATTGCATTCCTTAAAATGCGTGAAACATGAGGTCATTGAATGCTTGCCACATATAATTAAATGATCATCTATAGAGCATTTAAATTTGAATTAATCAAGATATGGTAAGAATTTAATGTGGAAAAGAGGGGGATTAGATGCAAATTAGATGCACTGATGCAAATGCTGTTACATAAACCTCTGATAAGGTGTCTCATTTTCACTTTGCTAAAGAGTACAATATACTTGAAGAATTGGATTTTGAAATGCTCTATTTCATTATGTGGTTTGTTTTAAATTTAATTTTTCACTTGAAAATGTTATGTGCAGGCACCAAGCAACCTTTTACAGTATGTTAATGCAAAAGCAAATAGGCTATTAATCATTAAAAATAGCATTTTAGGTCAAAGATACAGCTTTCCACCGCATGTTAAACTGTCTTCTAAACTGTCTTAAATTAGCCTAAACTAAGCGTGGCGTTTTACTTATGCATTAATTTCATCTAATAATTCAGATACTGTAATAAAATGAATAGACATAAATAAATAAAGAAATATATATTTCTTACCTGTGGTACACAAGCAAATAGTATAACCCACATCAGAAGCCAAGTCATCACTGATCCCGCGTGATAAATGCACTGAATCCAGAATTAGATGTTTCTTGAAAAATCGCCCATACGAGAGCAGGATCCATTAATTTAGTGAGCTGAGAGCAGCACACACACACAAACACACACACGCACCTTGATACTGCTGCTGTAAAGTTTTCATACTCAGGATCCCTAATGACGTCAGAGCCAATGACAACCCCACCGCAGGCAAGGAATTAATCACGTGATTTGACCAAACTAGAATTTTAGGTTGACTATTCATTCTAAGTTTAGATGAGCGAACTGTTGAGGTTCTAAGCTTGACGTCTCATCGCATCTTAAAACATAGTTTTGACATAGTTGTTATAGCATATGTGTAATGTAAAAAATACCGAGTTTTGCCGATAAAGCGCAGCAAAATGTTGCTATGGTTACCCCAAAGGCTAAACGTGCATTTTGTTGGCTAGCATCGATTGCAGCAGCTCTGACTTGTAATTTTTGTGGTTACGGAAATGTTGTTTGCAGTTTTTAAAACTGTTGAAACGTAACGTTACATACATAGGCCTACATGTATTGAGTCATATGAACATAGCTCAAGCCCTAACTCCAAAATTCGTACCCTGAGAACATTAAATGGATGCACGGAAGCACATTTTGCCTTTCTCTGTGAGAGCCTTCCTTTCTAAGAAAAAAGATAGATGGATTGGACTTAAACAGAAAGAGAGCAAAAGTTGCTCTTTTCATACCCTGATATACCTAATGGATTTCACTTTGGCAGAGTGTACAAAATGCCATTCTGAAGTTCAAATATCACTGTTTTCCCCAAAGAGTGCTGTATTTAATGTCTCTGGGGAATACATTATAAAACATTGTCTTTGCATATATGATCACTTTAAGGTAGACTTGAGTTTAAGTAGCACTTTAAATAGCACTTTATGCCACTTGATGGTCAGATGAAAATCATAACCACACTGATGACATCATTGTTTCTTGTCAATAAATGCCTTTATTTAACTAAATGGAATCTACTTGTTATATTGTCTACGTAGCTAAAAGTCAATTGTTGTGTGATGCTTTATTCTTGGGAAATACAAGGATGAAAAACTAATGAACACGTGAGAACAAAGAGGCTGTTATTTCTAACACAGAGCTACACAAAGTTACAAACTTGCTGGCAAAGTCAATGAAGTGTGTTAGGTTTTAAGAATAGGCAGGTGCAGACATGCTCAACTTAAAGATCTGAGTGTAATAGTTCTGCTTCAAAAGGAAAGTGCATTTTACCCTTTTAAGAGATGAATTGTAATATATGGGTGTAAAGTTAAACATGTTGTAAACTGTCATTCTCAAGTCATGCCTGATATAGTAGCCTTTGTGAGAAACAGTTAAAGACAGAAAAAAAAGTCACAGAAGATAAATGAGCACAAAAGATATCAGTTTACTCAAAACAGCATTTCCAATCTTAGTTTTTTTTTAGTTAAATACAGCACAAAGCCCTCATTAGACTGTCTTCAACTTTTTGGCTTTTTATGATCAAAACATTCTGAGAAGTCAAAGTCCACTTAGGAAATTCACCGTGCCTTTAAAGTCAATCAAAATAGGAAATCCTTTCTAGACATGGGGAAAAACCTTTACAATACCAAGAGGGAAATAGACAGGTCCCTTAAAAAAATCTCTGCATTCTTTTTCTCTGATTGCTTATGATTAAATGTCCAGTCATATCTCACTTATTATAGTGACAGCTCATTTGTCATCCCAGCATGAGCAATGTGAACAATAACAGTGTGTTCTATTTAAAAGCTCAGATTCCTCTGAACATTGCGGCTTTGAGTCAAATTATTTGATTTAATAGGAAAAGATAAAAAGATCATTAAACTGATCTTTTCTTTGTGTCAGATCATTCTTCCTTTCTAAGTTTTATTCAGGTAACATATTGATTCATGATCATAAAAATACGAAATAATCATTTAAACTGTGAATCAAAATCACTGAGCATCAAACAAAGCCTTTCTACTATTCAAGACCTTTTAACAACCCCTATGCCTGGTACTTTCACCCCTTGCTTAGATGCACTTGAAACAATAATAGATGAATAGATGCAAGGGCACCTGTAAGAAGTTTAATTCACTTTAGATAAAAAGCATCTGCTAAATAACATTTCCAAACAGCAACCATAAAAGTCAATTCTATTTTTATTTGTTCTGATAAAACTGAATATAAAACACACACATATACAAAAAAATGCCAAAGGGCACAGTAGGTCTGCACTTTCCGTTTTTGGCTTGCACCAGATTGCCAGGCTCAGATGAGGCAGAGAAACTAGGGTGGATGCCAAAGCCAACAAAGCATGGGAGAAAGCCACAGTCCATTGCACCACAGAGAGCTAGTACTGGCACTGAAGCCATGATGGCCTAACCCCTGCATCCAAAAGAGAGTTAAACTTATTGCGTTTTCCAGTTGTCTCGTCTGAATGAGGAGAGAAATGTGCACAGATCAAGCACAATTTTCAAGCAAAAACAGTCCAAAACAGTTCCAAACAATTATGTTGGTGGATTTTGATGTGAGAGGACAACATTGACTTTTTACTGGAGGAAGAATTTGTATCTTGGTCGGAAATTACGGTTTGAAGTTGAAAAAAACATCTTGATGAATTTGTTTCTTACAAATATGCAGCTTTTCACTTCATAAGACGTGAACTGAAGGACCTTAGGGTGACTTTTATATGATAACTTTTATATGACTTTTATATTATAAAACTTTATGTCCAATATAAAATTGGAAGCAAAACCAGTGGAGAACAGTGGGTTAACCTGTCAGTCTATCCCATAATGAGAGCCTTCATTATGTTGAGTCTTTTTTACTGCTCTTATCTTATGTCATCAGCTTTTTACCGCTCATTCCACCCTTGCTCTGTGGTTAGGATATTTGTTTACTAAAAACACCCATAGAATCCAGTGCAATTTTCCAGTAAATAATGAATTTACAGCCAAGCCACCTGAACTGCACACTGATGATGTTTGAGATATGACATCAGAGAGTGACAACAGGAATATGTTGACCTGAAGGAGATCTATGAAGTAATCTAAATGATCTATTGGGGGGTTGAACTCGGAGTTCAAATCAAGCCTCGGGTTCGAGTCTCCATTGAGGACAGCAAGCCAAGTTAGTTACCATTAACAATAATAGACTGGATGGGCAGGCGAACTCCAAAGGTGAAATAAATATTTTAAAGGCCAAAGGTGAAGTAAATATTTACATGTAATGCATTAGTGTATGTTTGTATGGTTAACATATTTCTCAATACTCAAATAAAAATGGGAAATTTCGCTCAACATAATCTGGGTCTTAAACAGTCTTCAAAATATTTTTTTTGCCTTAATACTATGACATGCATTTGGTGGAGTCTTGTAGGGAGCTTAGCTTTATAATCTGTATTTAGATAGTTTTGAACTATTTGTGAGAACGGTCCTTGCTCTGTATGCTCCCCAGAAAGTGTCAACATAACCCAACAATGAAGGTCTAGCTGTAGATCGACAACACACCTTAGAATTGAGAGTAATTGTTTTTAGTCAGCTTCACAGAATCAGTAGTCAAATTAAAACATTTTTAGGAGTATTTAAAACTGGGTTTCCATTCACTGGGATGCATGCACCTTAAATTAATTTATTGGTTGTAAATATTTTTATTTAGAGCTTGATGACTGAAACAAGTCTCAGTTCTCAAGGCCTGATTTTCTACCGAGTGTTTGGAACTCATGGAAAATAAATAAAACTGTTTAAAAGTAGCACTGTCTGTGCTTTCAGTAACTTTACCAAAATCACCCCTTTATAACTACCATCATTGTTTGTTTGTGGAAATAAATATGGGCAGATTGTCAATAGATATTCACATCCTTTTCCATTTATGGACACCATTAGTCAAAGTACTGAATGAGCTGATCTGTACAAAGATCAGAAAACACTGAAACAGTGTTCAGTTTGTAGTCCTAAAATAACAATTATTCTTTTCTATTTTTCACTTCTTTAGAAGAGTGGTTTTCAAATTATGAGTCAAAACAACATCTGTAGTTAAAGGATTACCTCACAATTACAAAAATTACAAAAGCTTTCAAGCTTTAAACATGATACAAAAACATGCTCATAAATCATCAAAGGTAGCTTATACAACTTGTGTCTTCTGAAATCCTATGACAACTTTATGTGAGGAGCAGCTGGAATTTAAGCTTTAAACTTATTTTGTGTATAGTGTTCAGCCATATCTGAAAAGCAAATCTCTAGGAGTCAAGGCTTTATAACATATTATTCTTCAAAGACATCTAGTGTTGAGAGGGATGAAAACAATAACAAATCTGTTCAGATGATTTGTCCCAGAGATTTGTGTAATTCATTGGACAAACTTTATAATCCTTGTTAGCTTTAGTTTCAAAAATGTCTCTTGACAGTCTCTTCAAGTACTGTTAAACACAAACCTTATTTTACTCATAAATGGCAATGTAAGATAACAATGTAAACATACTGTATATATATATATAGCAATGGCTAAATGATAACTGTTATTTAATGTATCACATCACAGTCCAATGATAAATTATAGGAATGCAAGAACAGAGTAATTGGCCGCATTGGTCAGTGTTTTCCTATCTGAGGAATTCACTCTTTCCATCCATGTATGGTCAAATTCGGCCACATATCGCTTTTTTAGCTCACACCATACACTTCGGCCAAATGATAGAGCTTGCTTTGTTTTGGTCCTCATTTTAGATCTGATCTGACAGATGGCCTTTCTGATTTTAATAGCCTTGGCAACAGAGCAATGCTTCTGTTTGGATTTTTCCTCTGCCCAGCTCCAGATGCAGAGTGAAATGTTTGGCCGGTTCCAGAGGACATGATTGTGCAACAGTGTGAATGGAATTGGCTCTCCCAGTCTAAACAGGACAGCACTTAACTCCTAAATACTATTTAGTTTCTCATTGTTAACACAGAGATTAAGTGCTAAAGTTCCACATAGCCCAAAATAATTGAGAACAAGGCAAGTATACCGGCGTTTCCCTTTCAAGGGAACTTCGAACTGCATCCTCTAGGGGTCGCTATGGGGAACACCTCGTCGTGACCCGTGTCTGAAGCATACTTTGAAAAAACACCAACAACACGTTGGCCGGCGACAGCCCATGACATCACTACCGGTGCGACTATTAGTATAAATAGGTGCCGGGAGAACATGTAATTCTCTTCTTCGTCTTCACTGACTGTTTTGTTTGAAGCGTGCATTTGAATGTGGTAAGAGCGATCTCTATCCTATTATTATGGCGAGCACTAGCAGAACGTTTAGAGGATGTGTGCATCCGTGTCGTCGCTATTTGACACCTGATGACACACACGATCTCTGTGTTTTTTGTTTGGGCGAGGACCACGCACACCATGTCCTTGAAGGGGCAATCTGCGTGCATTGTGAGCGTTTTTCGATGAAAAAGCTCCGCTCTCGTTTTGTCTCTCTTTTCAAGTAAAGAGGGGCAGCCATCTGCTCCCCGCGGTTCAGTACCCGCTGCTGCTGAGGCACGGAGGAGAATGAGCTTGTGGGGATCGCAGGTGGACCTGGCCGATGAGTTTAAGAGGGACTTTCCCTCTCGCTCTCGTCGGCTGTGGACGAGAGAGAGCCGCTGGAGGATGATGTTATTTCTCTAACATCGTCTGATCCGGGGGCCAGTGCTCTGCTGGGTTCAGCCCAGGAGGAGCAGGAGATGTTCCCAATCCTCCTGCCCTGCGTATGATGAGCTGTTGGACGTTATGGCAGTGCTCCCCTCACCTTAGAGTGTTGTATTTGAGCTTGCCTCTCCCGTTTGGCTCAGTACTTCCGGGTATCTGTGAGCAGATGCTTGGAAAACTCTTAAATCCATACTATGGTAAGTGCACACGTTAAGCTTTGCACACTTTCTAAAAATCCACATAAGTGGTAAGTGTGCACATTATGCTTTGCGCACTTTCTAAAATCCACATAGGTGGTAAGTGTGCATGTTATGCTTTGCCCACTTTCTAAAATCCACGTAAGTGGTAAGTGTGCACGTTATGCTTTGCACACTTTCTAAAATCCACATAGGTGGTAAGTGTGCATGTTATGCTTTGCCCACTTTCTAAAATCCACGTAAGTGGTAAGTGTGCACGTTATGCTTTGCCCACTTTTCTGAAATCCTGTATGGTAAGGGTTACGCGTTATGAGCCTCGTTCCCTTTCTCTGAGTTGGTTTAGACCCCGGTACCTTGGGCTCCACTCAACTAGTGTGTCTCTGTCGACACACTCTGGAAGCATCGCTCCCCTCACCATTGAGGGTTATTGTGAGCATGGTGTTTTCTTTCGAGCGTTTAATTCTCTAAGGAGTTGGATGCCTCGCTCCATGGGCTGTTCTCGTGGTAGTGCTGAGCAGTGCTCCCCTTTTATCAAAGGGTTACCTATGAGCACGCTACTCCTTCTGAATTTGGAGTTCTCCTCTCACGTGAGAGTTGAGTTCTCTGTTTTTCCCAGAGCACCTGGAACCAGCAGCATCAGGCAAACTAGGCCCTTCCTCTGCCTCTCTGATGCGCTGAGTTTTGGATGAAATCCAGATTTCATCCAAATCTACAGCGCGTATGTCGAGCCCCCCTCTCGCTGAGAGCTGGGTTTCCCATGAAAGGGAACGTCTCAGGTTACTTATGTAACCATGGTTCCCTGAGTAGGGAATGAGACACTGTGTCCTCTAGATTTCTTGCCATGATTCGGACGCAAGCTTCAGACGAAGAAGTGGATGTGTTCTCCCGGCGCCTATTTATACTATAGTCGCAGCAGTAGTGACGTCATGGCTGTCGCCGGCCAACGTGTTGTTGGTGTTTTTTCAAAGTATGCTTCAGACACATCACTTTTTGATCAGGTGACTCTATATCATATTACTATGCTCAGCATAAATATAAATATATGGACATTAAATATTGATTCAAGTTAAAATTCCATGTCCATAGTGTGATTTGTGAAAGTAGCTCTGATACAGTATATAGTGTTGAACAATATTAGAACAAGATTAGAGCAATATTAGAGAATATTAGGAAATGTCAAACCGCTGAATGGCACGACTGAGCAATCAGAATCAAGTATTCCAGAGAGACAAGTAAAAGTCATTAATGTATTGTCCTTTTGTAATCCTGTCAATAGACCTGTGCCAGTGTTTTCAATAAATGCAAGTTAACGTAAAACAGACCATCTCTAAGTCCTTAGGCCATAGATATTATCTTAATGGCATGTAACTGTTATTATTATAATCCTCACTTTAAAATACCTGCAGGATCAGAGTCAGTAGACAAAAATAGAAATGAATACTAGCATTCTGCTACTTTTCAAAGAAAGACGCTTAGGTCATTTCTGTCATGCAGTATGTCCTCTATGACTTGATGTATTTGATAAAACCATAGTTTTATTTGATCACAATAGCACAATTAAGTGAATGAGTTTAAAATAAGTTCACTACTTAGGTTTGGGTGCATGTTGCCATTTCTGTCATGTCACCATTTGCTTCCAACATACAAAATTGCTGATTTATTAAGATATATTCTTAGAATTTCTTATTTTTTTCCCTTTTAAATGTGTGGCAAATAAGTCATATTATCCTACTGCCTCCCATCAAATAAAATGTTGTCTAATTATCTTCACTGAATATCAAATTTGATTATTATTTTGTGTTTATAATGAGGACTATGTTATTTAAAGTACCTTTCAAATGTTTGGGGTCATTATGATTTTAAGAAATGAAATACTTTAATTCAAGGATCCATTAAATTGATCAAAAAAGACAGTAAAGTGTTTTTTTTTTACAGTAAACGATTTGACAATAAGTGTAACATTAATTTACAGAGTTTTTAAGCATGTTGAGGTTTCTTTGACACTGACATGTTGCCCCAAAGGTTAAAGAGACTGGTTAAAAAAATCCTGTTTAGAATAAATGCACAGGATAATTTTTACAGAAGAGATTTCAGTTTGTTCTTCCTTTCCTGGAGCTTTTGAACACCCTTTTTACTGCTGTGATCTATCTCTAAATTTTGGGTGGATGTTTTTAATTAGATTTCCCTTAGTAAAAGGAAATACCCTTTTTTTAAGAACATTCTGAATTCCGTGTTTTCTGACTGAACATGGTAATTTTGGTGGCTAAATATCACATTTACACATGACGTAAATGGAAGAAATGTAAACGCTCCTCTACTATATTTCTTAAATTTTGTGAGAATATTTCAGTGTGCTTTCAAATACTTCAAAGAACACTAAGTAGAAGGATTGGAAACGTATGCTCCTCGTTCTCTGTCCTGATTTATATATTTATTAGTCAGGAGTCCATTAAATTTCAAATCTTGCTTTTTTTGTGTGTCAGTACTTATGATGTTGACATGTTCCTTGTTTTGCATTGTACATGTGCAATAAAACATTAAAATGACAGAAAAAACATTAATAATTTTAACAAAGATTTCTATTTTAAATAATTTCAAACAATTAACATTTCTATTTTGCATTTCATATTTATATTTCAGTCTTTATGCTCTGTGAAAAATGAAAACACTTCCACACAATTATTGAGCAGCATAAGCATTTTCAGCACACATAGACATCAAAGGGGGCTTGAGCACCTGCCTTTTTTCTTCCTCGAGAGAAAGTGCCCTTTTTTCTGGGGAGTGTTTTTTTTTAATATAAATTAATACATGTATATATGTGCGCGCGTGTGTGTTTCTGTTTGCGCACCACTTATATCTCTAATAAAATATCAGGTCGGGTAGGGAAATGTTGAGACTTTCTCCCATCCAGCACTGTAACGTTAGCACACATTGATCGCCACATGCACATCACTGACATGCAGAGAGCCGCAGAAGTGAAGCCCTCCCTCCCTTTCCAGTTGTGTTTGTCTTGGTGTGGAGGTGAGTGGTGATAAACGAAAGACTTAAATCTACATGTGCCTCGAATTCACAGCTAATTATCCAAATGGCAAATAATTAATTTGTCTTGCTAACATCCATGACTCATGAGAGAGCTACCATGTAAACTTTAGCTAACTTCAGGAAGTTTAGACCAGTGCGCGTTCTTTCACTGCATGATTCAGTTTATTAAAATTCATTTAGAATGATCACAAAATCCAAGATATGGGGGCAGAAATGTATATATTTATATGATTTCATATAGTTAATTTCACATAGTTCATCAGTATCACGTGAAGACTGATGTTTTTTCACCAAAAAGCATGATTACAACTGTGATATTGATTTTTATACAGCAGTTCAATAAACAAGAATTTAATATTAAGACACTTGCGTTTTAGACACAATAGTGACTGTTTTTGCTCTATTTCGCCAACAAATATAAGTCCAATTTGCGTCTCTGAGCAACATGACACTGATTTGTTCGTGAATGAATCAACCGTTTAAATGATTCGGTTCAGTCGCAATGACTCACTTATTAACAGTGACTTGCTGCCACCTACTGACAGTTTTAATTTCACATTTAAACTATCTTTTCATTTTTTTTTAAATAATATCAAATGAATTCAACGTTTTATGTTTAAAATATCAAAACAGTATTAATGCATTTGTAATTGCAGGTTAAATACATTCATGTCCTGCATTAAACAGTGTAAATGCATCTAAATGCCCCTTCTAATGCAGCTTCTGTGTTTTCTCTGCATTCTTTCTTCTGCAAAGATGAATTTTGTCACTGCTGATTTCATTTGCTTGGTAACAGCCCAAATGACTTATTCTAATTGACTGACTCAATTTAAGAATTTGACTGAAAAGATGATGCACACTTTTAGAAAAAAATGGCTTTATAAAGGTAAAAATGCCCATAAAAGGTAAAAATCAATTGAAACTTATTGGAAAAGATTAATTTCTATCACTGCTGTGAACTGATCACCACACAGAATATGAAGAATATCAAAAACGTTATGAGTCATCTGTCCAAGGCAGTCCTTAAGATATCAGCACAATAACACACTCAGCAAAATATAATCTAATTATCATTATTGATAAAATCCCAGAAAATATTGAGATATATTTTTGTCAATATTGCACACCCCTAATATATTTAACGTTTTGTTTAGGAAAAAATAAAAAATCAATATGAGAAGTGCCCATTTTTCCACTTGAGCCCATGCCCCACAAAATGTCTGTGCACATCCCTGATACTGTATATAACATATTATATTTGAGCAGCAATCAGCATGATTTCTGAAGGATCACGTGACACTGAAAGCTGGAGTAATGAAGCTTTAGCATGACAGGAAAAATACTTTTTAAAATATGTTCAAATAGAAAGCAGTTCTTTCAGATTTTGATTTACTTTAATTTTGGTTTTGATCAAATAAATAAATGCAGCCTTGCTGAGCAGAAGAGATTTTTTTCAAAACCATTTAAAAATGTCACTGACCCCCTTTTGAATGGTGGTGTATATTATATATTTTATTTATAATATCCTCTATATTTTAAAAGCATGTGTTAAGCCCATATAACAGCCCACATTAGCCCATATATAATTTTAAAAATGTAATTGCATGCCACATGACATTTGATTTGGACTGGAAATATCAAGAAGCAAGAAGCATTCATGTTCATTTTTCCACACAAGAACAAGAAAAAAAGCATATCGTGCTTTATCGTGTCTGAATGCTAGCTAATGTTTTGATGGAAAGTTCGGCAACTGTGCTACAGAAAGCTGAGCAAACAGATGCCGCGTTCTATTTCTGACGTTCTATTTTTCACTCTGCAATGCTGACTTCTCTTATTATTTACATCCTGTTAAGTTCCATCATATTACCTTGCCACTGTGTAAATAATCAAGCTATAAATAATAAAGTTGAAGTATGTGAGTTTGCACAGAGCATATTTATGTAAGTCTGCCTGGTATTCACAGAAATACTCGAATCACAAGCATATTCATTTATAAAATTAAAGAGTTCAAAAACTAATGCATAACAGGAATGATCCAACTACAGGCAGTTTAAGGAATTGTAGTCCCATAATCAAAAAATTAGGCAGGCCTTATTTATATGTGCATGTTTTCCTTAAGTATCTGTTTTTGCACTAAAAAGGAGATCACTGTAAAGGGGAGTCTTAAATGCAGATGAACATTTGGGAATATTTGATGTGAATAACATGACCTTATCCTTTGAATCTGTTTAAAATTGACCACAGGATGGCTGTAGTTTTGTTTTTGTTTTTGCTCGAGGCAGCCTATTACTGTGAGACAACTCAGAGTCATTAGACCTGCTGGCTAACACAGCTCTGCCACGTGTTCCTGCCTCAGTGCTGTGTCTGCTGAGTTCCGTCTAACTGTGTGCAGTGTGATGTTATACCCACAATGCTTAATTTGCACTGTGACTTAATCACCCTGTTCTATGTCAGAGTTTCCACTCGAGTCTACATGCATTGTGGCTGCAGTTCACATGTGGGGCCCATATCTGCTGTGGTCTGCCTAGAGCTCTGCAGCCATTAACCAATCCTATTATGCCTTACAGAAAATGACAAAAAGACACGATTAACACTAAAACATTGTTGGGAAACTACTTTGATGTATTGCAAGGTTAATGTATGTTTTCAAAAGCTAACTGTTATGGAAATATAATTAGCTTTACTACAAATGGCTAACTTATGTAGGTAAAGGGGCAATACATTTGTAAGTAAAAACTATCCAATATTAATTATATATACAATTATAATAATTATATATAATTTACCCAGAGACATTTTGCTGGTATACAAAAATTAGGGGTTCAAAGTTGAACAGGTTAATTTAAAGTAATAAATACAGTCCAAAGATCCTAATTTATATAGTCTAGCTCAGGGGTGTCAAACTCAATTCCTGGAGGTCCGGAGCCCTGCAGAGTTTAGATTCAACCCTAATAAACACACCTGATCCAACTAATCAAGTCCTTCAGGCTTATTTGAAAACTAAATGGTATGTGTTGGAGCAGGGTTGGAACAAAACTCTGCAGGGCTCCGGCCCTCCAGGAACTGAGTTTGACACCCCTGGTCTAGCTGAAAACAGTACATTGCCTTGTCTCTGTGAACTGTTTAATCTGCTCATTCACATGAACCATCTTATTATTATTCACATGAAACGTTCTAATGACTTTCGAATAAACCGATTAACTAGAACAAACTGGACTGTCCAAATATAACTATGTGAAAGCAGGGACGTCCTTATGGCGGTGCAACTGGTGCGGTCGCACCAGGCCCTGCTTTTAAGGGAACCTTGGAGGACAACCCCCTACCCCCTGGAATCATGAACGGACACCACGGGAATGCGGTTGCGAATGGACAGAGGGGGACCCTGCGCTCTACCTCGCACCGGGCCCCACGTCAGCTTGGGACGGCCCTGTGCGAAAGAGAGATGACTATTTAGGATGAACCAATTCACTAAAATGAATGAGACTTTCCAGCGCTACTTATGAGAGAGAGACGAACCGATTAACTAGAGTTCTGTCATGACAGTTCTCGGAGGGATTGGCATGGTAATGTACATGACAATGTTAATGTATTTGGTCTTGGCGGAATAGATCTGCTACGCTGCTGCTGCTGCTGTTGCTGCAGCAGAGCAAGTACCAAGACTTGCTACTGCCAATACATCCACAACATGCTGCTGTAAGCATGTAAGAAATATAGCTGCTGCAAATATAACATACATGAAGTAGCCCCCATATAGCATACATGAATGACCTCGTAGCAGATCTATACAGGTGGAGCTGGGGAAGGTGGAGGGTTTCTGAAGCAAGCTGCAACTGCTACGGCAAGTAGTCATATATTTGAATGTTGAGCAGCGAGCTCATTGGCTACCGATACAGGAGAGAACCAATCAGCTGTGCCATGTGATAATGATGTCATTAGGTCAGATTGAGTTAGACCTATTGGACTGCCCCATCTAGAGTTTCATGCCAGAACTCTGTATTGAATCGGACTTGGCTATGCAACAGAAGATACAGCTGTTTGGGTAAGCGTTTTATTATTTTCTCAGATCAGACATTAAAAAGCGTTTGGTGGCGCTACACCACTACGTTTTTCTTGAAAATATTTAAGCCAGTGTTATGTGTGTCACTGTAGACTTTAATTGCCTAATAGAATTCTAATAGAAGGTGATATCATAGACACCACAGGTTTGAAGTGAATTCCACATGCTACTTACTAATGGGAAGTAAGTCAGTAGATGTTTTGTTGAGTTTAAATGAAAATGATTGTGATCTCACAAAAAAATGAGTCATATTTGTGGTATTGGCATCAGCTGGTTTGTAGCTTTTGGCAAAAAATCCATTTGAGAATGGGTGAGAAGTTAGCGGATAATATGCAGTTGATCAGCATTGATGGCTTTCCCAGACTGGCATCACTCGGTACATTTTTGATTCCAATTCCCTGTCAAAAAGTAAAAAGTGCACATATTTTTCAATGGAAAAAGACATTAACATGTAAGCCGCAGCTAAACTTTTGGAAATGCTTTTTATACAACATGATCCTTTTTAGGGTTTAATTATCATGTTGAGCATAAAGAAAAGTATAATGAAGCAAATAGTGTGAATTAATGACGAGATTAAGTGTTGTCTCTATGTGATGATAGAGATGAACTTTGTAATCCTCTGTTCCTGCTCATCCAATTATGATTCTTTATGAGAGCAATAGAAAAGAGAGACACAGCTGAGCTTTAATCTGATAAAATCTCCAAGGACATAAAAAAAAACACACAATCAGCA
>NW_015548214.1:1206928-1219457 GCF_001515605.1 Sinocyclocheilus anshuiensis | reverse complement strand
GGGCGATTGTATTTCATTGCTATACTTTACTATAAAATTATTTTGGCAGTGTGTATACAGTGTATGTTTATATTATATTATATTATACTTATAATAGGCCTAATTAACAATTATTATACTTATAATTTTAATTAGACTAAGTGTAAATAATGTTTTTCTCAGGTCATCTCAACAAGCACAATTAAATGTGAATACTTTTACTGTCACTGAAATATGTTTTTGGCCAGATACTTTGACTTTCACAATTCATCCATACTTTTACTGGTGCATCCTGTTTATAAAGACATAAAGTCTGAACCAGATCAGTCAAGCATATACTTAATGTATCCTATCTATTCACAAATTAAATTTGATGAACACATCTTTTTTAGACTTTAACAGTTCTGAGCTCATATATTTACACCAGTGCATATAAAAATTGTACAGTTCCCCTCACCTGATCTGTTATGCTTAATTTAAAACTTTGATAACTGCATCAGCGGTAATGAATACGGTGACCTGTCTAAAACTGTGAAAATGCACAGGAAACAGGGTGACTGGAAAGCCATGGCAGCTAGACTGACAACAAATTCAAATGTTGCATCATTATGTATCCACTTCTTAAAAAGGAGAGTTTAAAGCAGTAAAAACTATTAACATATTTAACTCAATTTATGTGTTTCTGCTAATAACAAAGTTATGAAACTATACACAAATAAGAGAAGTTCAAGTCTCTGAACCAGAGAAAATGAGGTACTTAGACAGAGCCAGCAGTTAGTTGAATATTCATAGCTTTGCACAAAAAGGGACATTTAGAAAGCAGAAATACTCTCAAATCATCTGCCACTTATCTTTTAGTTTCACAATGCAAAGAATACAACCGGTTGATATGGCGGTGATTTCAATGTAATAAACTAAATGGCCACTTTTAAGCGTTTTGCAGTTTGCATCAGCTGTAAAACTAGTATAGGTCTCCAGAGGCATAATGTTTGGCCCCCACTAGCACATTACGATGGTTATGTTATTTTTCACATGTATAAGTACACTCATGCATGAACAGACACATTTCCTTTTTTCCAGTTGATGTCTGAAAATGAACAAAAATCTAATTTGGAGGATAAATGCTAAATTCTCAATTGTGTAGCCACCTTTTATAGTAAATCATATAGGTGGATCTGCAGTGTCATATAAAAACTTAAATAAAGATAATAAAAACACTAAGGCTAATGCCAAAATGCAAATGTTTAGCACTACATTTTGTATCATTAAAGCCATTTGAATGTCTGGTTATAGGCATTATGCTTCTGAGATAGAAACTCACACATGTAGACACACTCACACCCAGACATTCACCCACTAATGCCATACACAGGAAGTTGCACAACACCCATTTGAACACTCTATGATACTGAGAGCACTAAAATCTCGTATTTAAAACGTAAACCTCAGCGTAAACATTGCAAACTGTACTTATTTGCATTAAAAAAATCATTTGCTGTACTATATTTTTATTTGCATTAAGAATTGATAATCATTTCTGTTGTTGCACATTGAGGGGATGAAGGAAAACAAGGTTAGGGAACTCTTCCTCATTTTACCAGAGGAAGTATGTGGCTATGTGCTGTTTTCAGTAGACCATCGCTCAGTTTAGATAAGTCTGCAGAGCAGTGCAGGCCACTCACAACACAACTGCTCTTACTGCTGGCCTTCGGTCTGAGACCAGGGCACTATTTCTTTACTCTGAACCACCTGCTTCAACTTTATTGGGAGCAGCCAGCCAGAACTAAAGCTTTGCCCTCTGAAGGAAACATGGATATTTAGCTGCTTAAAGTGAGAGGTAAGAAAACTCATTTATGTGCCTAGCATATTTCTGTTGGTGTGGAGAGGGAAATAAAAATGGAGGTTTGACATTTATATGGTGTTTCACTGGGTGGAAAAAGTGTCAAGTGTTGGGATGCTGTTTGCGTGTTATCTATTGAGGTTTAGTTACTTAAAGTAACCTCCCACTGCCCATGGTTTGATTTATCATGCTTACAAAATATTAAATTACAAATTTATGAGCAATAAAAAATGTGCACATACCTCTTCTATGCATTTATGTCAAAATTTAGACATCATGGTGAGATTGGTTAAAGGCCTGTGATGCAAAATGACATTTCAAGTGAAAAACCAAAACAAACAGGGCAATTTATGACTCATTTTTCCATGTGTTTTTAATTGACTAAAAATAGCATGAATAAACAAACAAACAAACAAATCACCATAAAAAGATGAAAAAAAAAATCGTTCAATGGTGTGTAAACTCAACTCTTTGTTGTACTGTAGAAATGCGTGTTAAATATGAACATTGTCAGGAAGGAGTTTAGTGAGAAATAGTGGTAGACTTGGGCTCTCCAGCAGCTTACCTGTTCTATTTTTTGGTAGAGATAACACATTAGCTGAGAGGAAGTTGCAAAATTAAAACAGCTGTTGCATTAGCTATTGGGCTATCAGATGCAAAACTCATGCTCTCCCTTGCATAAACTGAAATGTGCATTTAAAATTCCAGCATCTGTAGAGCTGCGGCCTCTAAACAGCTATCATGGGGAATGTGATGAGGCAGGAAAAGACAAACCCAGAGCCAAACAACTTTGATACCATGTTTAAAGGTAAGCTATGGTTCCTCAATTGCTGTACGGGAAATCTGTTGCTTAAATATGTATTAATGTGGGTCTTTGACATTACTTATATAGTTTGTTAATCTACATTTACAGACTGTGACAGTCTTGTGGTGCTCTCTGATTACCCATGTCGAGACATTAGTGAACCGATCTTTAAGATCGGGGACAAACTCAAAGGTCTCTCTGAGTAAGTGTTCTTTCAGTGAAATACAATGTGTTTGATGCTATATAACAATAAATGCCTACTATTATATAATGCATCAGCAGCTTGTGAAATGCTTATTTGATTTTCATTTTAATTTATATTAATATACATATACTGTACATGTATACACCTGCAACCTATTAAATGTCTTTTTATTTACTCGTCAATGCTTTACAGAGAGGGTTGCTGGTGGAAAGTCCGTTCTCTTCAAGAAGGAACTGAGAATTACATTCCAAGTAATTATGTGGCAAAGGTTTATCATAGGTAATTGTAGACTAATTATCTGCTTATTATCCTCATTGATGTATGTTGCGTGATGATCCCAGAAATATATTTCCAAATGCAGAATAACATCTGGACAAAACAGTACTGAATGATCAATGACGCAAGAGACAATTTCCTGTATTCTCTTTCAGAATATTAAAGCCTTTGTTATTTACAATACCGTTCAAAAGTTTGGGGTCGGTAAGATTTGTGTTAGTTTGTTTTTCAAAAAAAGTCTCTTATGCATAGCAAGACTGCATTTATTTGGTAAAATTACAGTAAAACAGTAATGTGAATATTATTACAATTTAATATACCTTTTTATATAAAATAAATAAATTAAATGAATCTTCATTGTCACATGGTCCTTCAGAAATCATTCTAATATGGTCATTTGCTGCTCAGGAAATATTTGTTATTATTGCCATTGTTGAGCGCAGTTGTGCTGCTTTTTGTGGAAAATATGATGCATTTTTAAAATGCTTTGATTAATAGAAAAGTTTAAAAAAGAGCATTTAATTACAGCATTTATCTGAAAAAGAAATCTTTTTGTTATACCATTAATGTCTTTACTGTCACTTTTGCTTAATGCGTCATGCTGAATACTAATAATTTCTTTAAAATAAAACAAAACAAAACAAAATTAAATTCTTACTGACCCAAAACTTTATTACATACTATATGTAGACCATATCATGTGAAACACTTATCTTTGTATAAAAAAGAAATAAATAAATCCATTAAACAAGTTACACCAGTAGGCTATACATTTATTTATGATGAACATTGCTATTTAAAGTCCGCGTGAACCGGAAGTTGCTGTCGACTTTATTTCAGTGTAGTGACGTATTTCCAGCTGAAATGGAATATTGAATAGAGGGCATGGTTTTATTTTTGCGCTCCTCCTCCTCTCTGTCTCTCACTCATAGCAAAATAACGGTTGGAGGGGTGTGTTTAAAACGATATTCTGCCCAAGCCGTCAAACTGACGTCATCAGAAAAGGAATTCCATTCCAGAGCGGAAGCAAATGTTCAGATTTTGATTAAAGATTACGAAGACTTTTTCAGCTTTTTCAGCGGATTAACTTGCACGGATTAATTGTTCACATCATTACTAGCAATGTGCGCTAGTAAAGTAAATAAAGTTAATTTTGATTTCATGCGGACTTTAAATAAAATCTTCATTCTGAAAAAATAAAGAATAAAATAATCCATTTATGCTGAATTGTGAAGTCATTGTTTTCAGTTGTTAACATCATTTCCTCTTTGATATGTTATGTTTCTAAAGATGGCTGTTCGAGGGGATTAGCAGACAGAAGGCAGAAGAGCTTTTGTTACTGCCTGGTAACGGTGTTGGATCATTCCTTATTAGAGATAGTCCGCAAGAGAGAGGTAATTACCTGGAACTGTCATTTACTGTTGCATACTAACCACAGAAAGGCTTCCATTGACACATATTTCAGCAATATCAGTGCCAGTGCAAGTGTAAATGGCATTGCAGTCATAACTGCTGTTCCCTGCAGGTGTATATTCTCTCTCTGTGAGACACAGGACCATAAAGCACTATAAAATATTCCGTCTGACTAATAGCTGGTACTACATCTCCCCACGGCTTACCTTTCAGTGTCTGGAGGACATGGTCAGTCACTACTCTGGTGAGAACTAAAGACAAAACTCTCATATTCTGCTTGTAATGTGGAATGAGCATGTGATACATTCATGCTAATGTGTTTTGGTTTTCCCTCAGACTCATCAGATGGTATATGTTGTGTTCTCAGCACTCCGTGTCTGGCTCTGTCCAACCCCGCGCCGAGCACAACCCAGGAAGCACCACCTGTGGTAATGCGCCGTAACTTGGATTGGAAGAAAGTGAATAAGTACGTCTCTGTTTTTTTAGATCCTGCTAAGCATTTCCTTCACTTGCTGAGCTTGTGTCGAGCAGTAGTGTGAGCTGTGAATGACTGGTATGTCTCCACATGAATAGGTCACAGCTGATGAGCCCAAGCGAGCTGGATAACGTGGACAGCAAAGATAACACGATGAGCTACGGTGTGAGGAAGAGTAAGGAAAACTTGAAATCGCATCATATGACCCCTTTAATAAATAATGCAGCAATAGAATGTTATAGGAACAAGTTTTATTGCAATACATGACATTTTATGGCTATATGTGGGTGTGTGTAAATTCGTAAGCACTTATAATTTAATGTACATGAATAGGTCACAGCTGATGAGCCCAAGCGAGCTGGATAATGCGGACAGCAAACATAACATGATGAGCTACGGTGTGAGGAGCAGCATAGCCGCCTATCTGTCTTTAACATCAGTACCTGAGCTAGAGAACGCCAAAGGCCGCAAGAAGAAGAGCAAGTCTGTCTATGTGATGCCTGACCACAGTAATATAAATGCAGATGAGGACTATTAGCTTATAAGCATAGACATTTAATCTACCAGCACATTGCTATGGATTGTAATATTGCATTGGGTTAAGCGAATCTTTCACATACATGTCCAGGTCACATTTCTATGGAAGCCGTTTCCACCATGGAATAAAAAAATGTTAAAACATAATTGCGACTTTTTAACTCAGACTCAGAATTGTGAGATATAAACATGTATTTTTTTTCCCTCGCACTTTTTTCTTGCACTTCTGAGTTAACATTTCACAATTCAGAGTTTTTTTTTAAACTCAGAATTCTGAGTTTACATCTCACAATTAGAAATAAAAAGACAATTATCATTAGGTTCTTGTATTTTTTTTTTTAATTTTGCGATGGAACGGGCTTTCATAAATTTCACCCTAAAATCAAATAGAAACAAAGTGTCCATTATTTTTATGATGGTTGTTCACATTTACTGTTGTGTTTGGATGTTTTACTTTTGAACATTTTTTTAATTCCATTTATTCTGTGGTGAGTCATTAGATTCTTAGTAATGTATTGTTTTATTATATTATATAAAGACAATATTTTTTATTTCTTTTAATTTTAGGATGAAATATGACCCAGACATGTTCCTTATGGGCTTTTGTGAGATTCACCCTATTGCAATTTCAGTATGTTTCACGAATAAACTTCACTATTAAAGTAAATCAAGAAAAATGTTGACACACTTCTTTTTTCTTGGTTTACTTTATATAGCCAAGCACCTACAGTGACTTTTTGAGGATATGTGCATTTTTTTTAACTTCACTATGAAGCACGCAGTTTCTTCCTTATAAACACTGAAGCCAAAATGTTAAAGGGGTCATATGATGTTGCTAAAAAGAACATTATATTGTGTATTTGGTGTAATGAAATGTGTTTATGCGGTTTAAGGTTCAAAAAACACATTATTTTCCACATACTGTACATTATTGTTTCTCCTCTATGCCCCGCCTTTCTGAAATGCGTCGATTTTTACAAAGCTCATCGGTCTGAAAAGCGAGGTGTGCTCTGATTGGCCAGCTATCCAGTGCGTTGTGATTGGCCGAATACCTCAAGCGTGTGACGAAAATGTTATGTACCTTACCATACTGTGATGCCTTGTCCCGGCACGACGAGACAAAAAGAGTAAGGAAAACTTGAAATCGCATCATATGACCCCTTTAATAAATAATGCAGCAATAGAATGTTATAGAAACAAGTTTTATTGCAGTACATGACATTTTATGGCTATTTGTGGGTGTGTGTAAATTCGTAAGCACTTATAATTTAATGTACATATGTCTTTATCAAAGAGCCACCGCTATCTTTTTTTTAAACCAGTACACTCTAAAAAATGCTGGGTTAAAAAGGGACAAACCCAGCTATTGGGTTGTTTTGACCCAGCGGTTGGGTTCAAAACCCAGATAGTGTAGGAGGCATGTTTAATTAAAGGAATGAGAGGTGGGAGACTTTCTCTTATATTTTAATCTTTCCTTTTGCAGTGTATTATTTTGTTTATTGCTCTTCTGGACATGAAAAATTTTGGAAATTGTAACTTTTTAATGCCTGTTTAATATTCTGCATCTGAACTGCAGTGCAGAAGCTTGTTGAGCCTCTGTATCCAAACAGCCACACAAACAAGCTCTAAATATCATGGCTTTGTTTTGGCTCAGGTTGTGTTCATACAGTGCATTAGGCAGTGAAATCTTAATGGTAACCATATGGAGTATTTATTAGAGAAATCAAACATTTAGTTCATGCAACATGAGAGAGCTGAAACAAAGACATTAGATGAAAGACTTATGATTACACTAACCGTTCATCATCTAATGGCGCTGTTTATTGTTGCAATAAATGTATTAGTCATTTCTCAATTGCTGTGACATTTCAATTCACACAAAAATGCATTAACATTAAATATTCAGCCCAAAATATAGGTGACATGGTTTAATATAAATTAAGAACATAATTATTATTTTTTTTACTAATTTTAATGTTTTATTTTAATTTAGACAATACAATAGAAATACTTTACATAAATAGTACAATTTCATTATATTATACATAATTAATAATGACAAAATAGTAACTATTGTATTTTTTAGTAAATAATACATTTGTAGAAGTGTGTGCAAAAAAAGTTCACACTATAATGTTCTGTGTTTATTCACAGCATTCACAGGATGTTTCAGTCAGTTGGCTGAAAGAGAAGACGGTTTGATTCACACTGACAGATTGTGATTATCTAAATGAGCTTTTCACATGTTTATGCATCTGAATCTGGGTAATTCCAGTATACAATCAAGTGGTTTTGCTTCCTTTCCCACAAAATAAACAGACTCAACCTTCTACCAAAAAGCCATCACTATACCCTTGTGTTGTAAAGCTCAGATTGTTTTATGGAAAGATCTCCAACTACCTCTCATGTGGTCAGCTATAGTTGAAGAATGCCACATGCGTCTAAAAATAGCCTCCGCTTACTGTTTTATCAGATTGTACTTGATTGGCTGAAGTATGAGTAAGCATTTTCTGTGTGGTTCGTCATAAGTTGTCTGAAGCTATTAGTAATATAAACAACATTTTACCATCGTCAAATACAATTCCGAAAGTGGGACAAAACAGCGCGATGTTACAGAGCTCGCGCCGTGGTGACCTGTAATCGGTGCGGCTCTGCGACTGATTCGACAGCGCGGGGAGGCCGTGTTCGCTAGCGCCACCAAACTGACAGTGCGGACATCAGCATCTCTTCATACTACTTCACAGAAATTCGTGATTTTCCCTGCACATAACATAACGCAAGTCAGTATTAATTTATTATTACATTTCTTTTGCTTATTATCTTTCTACTACATAAACAGCAGAGTTGTATATTTTGAAGAACTGCATGTAGCAGATACTTTAATAACAGGCGACTGTAGTCCTCTTGAGGAGCACATACAACATTGTTTTGTTTAAAAATACAATGTATAATATTCGACAGGCAAATTTCGGTACATTTTATTTCACTTTCCAAATTCGCTTCCACAAATTCAGCGGTTAAAATTCGACAGAAAATTCGCCATTGCACATCCGGGAGTGAGGGACCAGACTCTGCCTACTGCATGCAGCAGCTGCATTCGTAGTCTGCTCCTTAATAGAGCTGCTCTAATAGAGGGGTAGCGCATCCTGACAAGCTCAATATGGCCATCAGGATGCACTACCCGCTTAAACAATGAGGTCAAATTCATGATTAAGGTGGGGAATTAATGACAACAGAATGTCAGGAGGCCAGTTTAATGCCTCACCTAAACGACGCTCCTTTTTACAGGTGCCTGTCTAACACGTTATCAAAAGGTTGCTTCTTTTTACACTCTGAAGTCCGATTCCTTATGCTAAGACTTTTGCACCCATACAAGTCAGGGAATGAGCACCCCCTGCTGGCCAGACTAAAACTAGCTCCAGCAGCAAGCAATTTTTTTTTTTACAGCAGCCTACCAGCCATCAGATTGTGCTACCAGCTTCAAAAGGAAAACAAAGCCGAATTCGTAACTCATCTGAATGATGCTCCTTTTCACAGTCTAAAGTCTGCGTTATTATACCAGGACTTTTGCACCCATTCAAGCCAGCGAATGATCACCCCCTGCTGGCCAGACTAGAAGTTGCTGAGGCAGCAACACTACATGTTCACAAACGGTCCCACCAGTGCACTGACCAGGCTCTGGCCTGCTTAGCTTTAGTGAGGGACCAGACTCTGCCTTTTCACAGGTGCCGGTTTAACGCTTTATCAAAAGGTTGCTTCTTTTTACACTCTGAACATGCAGCTCACACCTCAAATTACGAATTTGGCTTTGATTTCTTTTTGAAGTTGGTAGCACATACTGATGGCTGGTAGGCCGCTGTGAAAAAAAAAAAACTAGCTTGCTGCTGGAGCTAGTTTTTGTCTGGCCAGCAGGAGGTGCTCATTCCCTGACTTGTATGGGGGCAAAAGTCTTAGTATAATGGCGCGGACTTTAGACTGTGAAAAAGAGACATCCTTCAGATGAGACATTAAACTGGGCTCCTGACATTCTGTCGTCATCAATTCCCCACCTCAAATTACGAATTCAGCTTTGTTTTCTTATTGAAGCTGGTAGCACATTCTGATGGCTGGTAGGCCGCTGTGGGAAAAAAAAAATAATAATAATAAAATAGCTTGCTTCTTGAGCTAGTTTTAGTCTGGCCAGCAGGGGGTGCTCATTCCCTGACTTGTATGGGTGCAAAAGACTTAGCATAAGGAATCGGACTTCAGAGTGTAAAAAGAAGCAACCTTTTGATAAAGCGTTAAACCGGCACCTGTGAAAAGGCAGAGTCTGGTCCCTCACTAAAGCTAAGCAGGCCAGAGCCTGGTCAGTGCACTGGTGGGACCGTTTGTGAACATGTAGTGTTGCTGCCTCAGCAACTTCTAGTCTGGCCAGCAGGGGGTGATCATTCGCTGGCTTGAATGGGTGCAAAAGTCCTAGTATAATGACGCGGACTTTAGACTGTGAAAAGGAGCATCCTTCAGATGAGGCATTAAACTGGCCTCCTGACATTCTGTTGTCATGAATTCTCCATCTCAGTTACGAATTTGACTTTGTTTTCTTTTTGAAGCTGGTAGCACATTCTGATGGCTGGTAGGCCGTTTTGAAAAACTAGCTTGCTGCTGGAGCTAGTTTTAGTCTGGCCAGCAGGGGGTGCTCATTCCCTGACTTGTATGGGTGCAAAAGTCTTAGCATAAGGAATCGGACTTCAGAGTGTAAAAAGAAGCAACCTTTTGATAACGTGTTAGACAGGCACCTGTAAAAAGGAGCGTCGTTTAGGTGAGGCATTAAACTGGCCTCCTGACATTCTGTTGTCATTAATTCCCCACCTTAATCATGAATTTGACCTCATTGTTTAAGCGGGTAGTGCATCCTGATGGCCATATTGAGCTTGTCAGGATGCGCTACCCCTCTATTATGAAGATGCTGATGTCCGCGCTGTCAGTTCGGTGGCGCTAGCGAACACGTCCTCCCCGCGCTGTCGAGTCAGTCTCAGAGCCGCGCTGATGACAGGTCACCACGGCGTGAGCTCTGTAACATCGCGCTGTTTTATCCCACTTTCGGAATTGTACTTGACGACGGTAAAATGTTGTTTATATTACTAATAGCTTCAGACAACTTACGACTAACCGCCATTGAAGAGTTCGTGAGATGCGCCAAATTAAACGGAAGTGTTGACACAGCTTCCGTTTCAAGTGAAATTAGCTCTCATCATCTACTGAAATCTTTACTTATTTCAGTTATGTATATGAATGAAATTCACTACAGTTGATGTGTTTTCACTAGTGTTTGTAAGAGGTTTTTCAGTTATGCATATGAATGAATTTCACAGGCTGCTGCTGGATTTAGTTTTATTCCGGCCAGCAGGGGGGTGCTCATTCGCCGACATGTATGGGTGCAAAAGTCCTATTTTAACGATGCAGACTTCAGACTGCATAAAGAAGTGACCTTTTGATGAAGCATTAAACCGGCCCCTTTAAAAAGGAGCATCCTTCAGATGAGGCATTAAACTGGCCTCCTGACATTCTGTCGTCATCAATTCCCCACCTCAAATTACGAATTGTTTTATATTTGAACCTGGTAGCACATTCTGATGGCTGGCAAGCTGCTGTGGAAGAAAAAAAAACTAGCTTGCTGCTGGAGCTAGTTTTAGTCCGGCCAGCAGGGGGCGCATCCTGATGGCCGTATTGAACTTGTCAGGATGCGCTACCCCTCTATTAGAGCAGCTCTATTAAGGAGCAGACTACAAATGCAGCTGCTGCATGCAGTAGGCAGAGTCTGGTTCCTCACTAAAGCTAAGCAGGCCAGATCCTGGTCAGTACACTGGTGGGTGACCGTTTGTGAAAATGTAGCTTGCTGCTGCAGCTTCTTTTAGTCCGGCCAGCAGGGGGTGATCATTCACTGGCTTGAATGGGTGCAAAAGTCCTAGTATAATGACGCAGACTTTAGACTGTGAAAAGGAGCATCCTTTAGATGAGGCAATACACTGGCCTCCTGACATTCTGTCGTCATCAATTCCCCATCTCAAATTACGAATTCGGCTTTGTTTTATTTTTGAAGCTTTTGATAAAGCGTTAGACCGGCACCTGTGAAAAGGAGCGTCGTTCAGGTGAGGCATTAAACTGGCCTCCTGACATTCTGCTGTCATTAATTCCCCACCTCAATCATGAATTTGACTTAATTGTTTAAGCGGGTAGCGCTTCCTGATGGCAATATTGAGCTTGTCAGGATGCGCTACCTTTCTATTAGGGTCTAATAGAAAGTTTATACACAGACTTTAGACTGTGAAAAGGAGCATCTTTTAGATGAGGCATTAAACTGTTTTATTTTTGAATCTGGCAGCAAATTCTGATGGCTGGTAGGCTGCTGTGAAAAAACCTCAAAAACTAGCCTGCTGCTGGAGCTAGTTTTAGTCCGGCCAGCAAGGGGTGCTCATTCACTGGCTTGAATGGGTGCAAAAGTCCTAGTATAATGACACGGACTTTAGACTGTGAAAAAGAGGCATCCTTCAGATGAGACATTAAACTGGCCTCCTGAAATTCTGTCGTCATCAATTCGCTACCTCGCTACGAATTCAGCTTTGTTTTCTTTTTGAAGCTGGTAGCACATTCTGATGGTTTGTAGGCTGCTGTGAAAAAAAAAACTAGCTAGCTGCTGGAGCTAGTTTTAGTCCGGCCAGCAGGGGGTGACGCGGACTTTAGACTGTGAAAAGAAGCATCCTTCAGATGAGGCATTAAACTGGCCTCTTGACATTTTGTCAATGACATTTGACATTTCGGCGTGAGCTCTGTAACATTGCGCTGTTTCGTCCCACTTTCGGAATTGTATTTGACGATGGTAAAATGTTGTTTATATTACTAATAGCTTCAGACAACTTATGACGAACCATCATTGAAAAGTTTGTGAGACACGTACCAAATTAAACGGAAGTGTCGACACAGCTTCTGTTTCAACTGAAATTAGCTCTCATCATCTACTGA
>NW_015548214.1:1194640-1206918 GCF_001515605.1 Sinocyclocheilus anshuiensis | reverse complement strand
TATGAATGAATTTCACTAAGGTTTATCAATGTTTTTTGTTTCACTAGTGTTTGTAAGAGGCTTTTCAATAATTATGGCCTATACGGCCCCTCATACTCTCCTGCTGCCACTTTCATGATCATTGTAATTTACCGTTGACAGTTTATCAGTGAGTGATCCCAGCTGATCGTCTAAAATCGTTGCCAGCACAAAACTATAACCATTCAAATGAATCAACTCAAAATCTATAGGCTGACAATATAAAGGGGTCAAAATGCATATAACATGAGTTGAACATATACTATGCCAGTGGTGTGAGGAGATCAATGATGCAGATCAAAGGTAAATCTGAAACCATAATGCTCATATAATTGCCAATGAACATGGTCAGAAAGATGCATGTCTGAGACAGATATCTCCCACAGCAAGCCAAAGAAAACCATGTTATCTCACACTTAGTCCTCTGAAACGACAACTAATGGTATTGTAATTGTAGTAGTCTTCAGATTGGTAGAGCTGCTCCTGGACTTTGCTCCTAAACAGTTGAGCTGGACCCCAAGGGCAGGTTTCCTTCAGATGGTATGGATGTGGTAGATGATGATAAAGACCTCTTCTTCTCTAACATCTGTGTAATGATCTAACAGGCCTCAGGATCAAGCAAAACACCAAAAGCAGTATGTGGTGGTTTAGGCCTTTGATTATAAAAACATGCACACGTCTGCTCTTACTTTGACTGCAAATAAGAATAGAGCAAGTGTTGAACTTTGTGTCATTGAACATAATATGTTTGATGTAATTTAGGTGCTTGGACAGGTTTTTTTTTTTTTTTTTTTTAAACGACAGATAGATCTCTTACACATATGACATAAAGCTGAAGTGTGTATTTACATGTTAAAATATCTTAACTTAGACAGGAAAGTAAATATAATGAACAGGCACAACAAACGTTTGACAAATTAGGAGAACAACTATTTGTTTAAAAGCTGTATCATATGGGTGTCATAACTAGAAATTATGTTTACGTGCAGTTTTATGCGTCGCCCAATTTATAGCAATGCTATTTAAAAAGTATCTTAGCAGATAAGTCACGTCTCATGTCTGTGAGTGACAAATCATGAAAATCATAAGAACTACTGCCTGTTTGGAACTTAGAACAAGCAAGTATTTGTATAACTTTTTTCTATGCAATCAGTAAAAACATTTCCTATAGTGCTTCCATATAGTTTTCCAATTAATCTCAACTGTGGCATGTCCTGACATTTCCATTACACTCAAATTGCTTCCAGGTTGCATTGACTTAATGTGAGGCAGTCAATTTTAAGACTGTTGAACATTACAAAAATATTGCTATGTTGCTACTTTTCAGCACAATTTAAATGGAGAAAAAAAGAAAATTGTACCAGGGCCATTTTCACCCCTTTTTCTGGCATAAATAAAGAGATATGTTTATATTTTGAATGTATTTCTGCAAGCATTTGTTTCTTTTCAAATTTCAAGATGGAAGGCTTTCAAGGGTTCAGTCAGAGCAATCTGAACTTTGAAGATGAAATATTCTGTCAGTCATATGTGTGAGAGTTATGACTCATCCCGTACAGGGGAAAGAGAGCATGTACTTTGGAGCATGCACTGGAAAGCCACATTTAAACACTTTTCCTCCCATTTGAGGAAGCAGATGTGTTCCAGATGTGTTCTGACAAAATCATAAATAATTCTGAATTCATATGTCTGAAAACGAGTACATTGCTGTACTACAAGCACTTATTGTATCACTTGCAAAACTGATAGAATATTTTTACAAATACAGAGTATTTAGATTCTTCCTCTCTGTCTGCATCTACGGTATATCTTATGCATCAAAAATTAGCTTGGCTCATTTGCTAAACGGAGGCACATTCTCAGTATTAGGAAGATCCTCTATATAAAAAAAAAAGATAAATTTATACTGCAACACCCACTCAGAGATATTTTTCAAAAGCAGATATTTCATTAAAATTAGAAATTAGAAAAGGAAGTTTAGATATTCATAGTGACTTTTTTGATACTCAGGCTACTTACTCCCCCTCATGTCTTTACAAACTGATATGCTGTTATTTTGTCTGTGATGAGTAAATAATGCCCAGAATTTTGGGCAGAATTACCATTTTTGGGTGACATATTGCTTTAAGGCAATAATTTTACTAAGCATAAGAAGCTTGCAAACAGAGGCTGTCACTGCAGCCACGGTGAGTGATGCAGGTTTAGCAAGTAGTTTATGGCAGGCAGGTGGGACTCTCTTTGGGCCAACAATCTGTTCTCTCTTCATCATCTGAAATTTGGCTTGTGTCATTCTGTTCAATTTATCAAAAGTGTTTCTGTCTCGACAGGCACTCAAACTTTAGGAAACGTCTCAAGTGATTGGAAATGATGATGTTGATGAGGACTTTTGGAAATTTTAATAATACTTGATGTAACAAATTTCATCTAAATATGACTATGGCACTGGCTTTTTCATTATAAATTTGAGAGCTAGGTAATATGCTTAATTTACTATATACCATGTAATTTATTATAGTGAACAATTAGATGGTAATAATGTGATATAACAGAGAACATTTTACCCAGAGTCAACTGTCTTGACATATACAGTGATATTTTAAGCAAAGGAAACTTGGTAGCACCTGAAACTTCAGGGCCTGCCCTGAATAGGTCATGATTTGTCTGTCTAATTATGAATTATGTTTCTATGTTGTAGATGTGCATTTGCTGTGCATGTTTTTATAGAAGCGAGGTTAGATGGACTGTTGTGTTCACTTCCTTTGTGTATAGTCTAAGGAGGTTGTAGGTTTTTGGTATAAATATCAGTATAAATGACACTTTTTTTGCATGATCCTCTAAACACTGTGTTTGCCACTGATGGCATTACGGTCTATGATTTTGGTATTTGTACTTTTTGGTATTTGGTGTTTTGGCATTTGGCCAGTATTTATTAAACTAACAGATGTGCCATAATTCATTTTAATATGAGAGTCTGTAAAATGCAGATTGTAAATAATCAATGACCTGCTGTGATAAGAGGGTTGATTTACCTCCACGGAGGTTGACATGACCATTTCAGTAAATTCCTTAATTGAATTGAAAAAAAAAGAAGAAATTCCTGTCATCTTCAAAGAATGAAAATGCTGTCGTGAAATAACCTTAAAGCAGCACTATGTAACTTTTGGCGCTCTAGCGGTTAATAAACAGAACTGCACACATCCCGCGGAAGAACATTCCAACCGGAGCTACTTCTCTAAGTTTATGTCTATGGCGATTCACGCAGGTATGTGTCAAGAGGGTCTAGCTGCAGCCTTGCACTTGCACTCTCAGACTTGCATTCTCAGACTTGCACTCTCAGACACTTGCGCTTCCGCTAGCGACGTCACTTGCAGTCTTTTATTTTTTTATTTTGTTCTATTTTTTGATTACTTTTTGTTTGAATCGCTCAACATTTTACAACAGTAGCCAGGTGGTGAAGACAAGAAAGAAGAAACTAAATTACAATGTCACTTGCAATCGCCACTTGCACGCTCCGCTATCTGCGACGTCACTTGCAATCGACACAAATGGTGGGTGTTGCCAATGGAGACAAGACGCTGTGGTGATTTAATTATATTAATAAACTGTATATTTAATTTGATATTTTAATAGCATCTTAATACATTAAGCCATGTTAAGTGTTTATGTTTTTCTACAGGAGGAAAACGCTTAACGAGAGACTTTGCGCATGCGTTAATATTCTGCTGTTCTGTGGCCACGGATTTGCGGGTCTTGTCTTTTTCTTGCAGGACCCGGTATGTTATAGTACTAAATTAGTTTTAATTGTTTAATCACCACAGCGTCTTGTCTCCATTGGCAACACGCATGATTTGTGTCGATTGCAAGTGACGTCGCAGGTAGCGGAGAGTGCAAGTGGCGATTGCAAGTGACTGTAATTTAGTTTCTTTTTTCTTGTCTTCACCACCTGGCTACTGTTGTAAAATGTTGAGAGATTCAAACAAAAAGTAATAAAAAATAGAACAAAATAAAAAATAAAGCCTGCAAGTGTCTGAGAGTGCAAGTCTGAGAATGCAAATGCGAGGCTGCAGCCAGACCCTTCTCGTATGTGTTACTCCGCAGTGGTGACGACCCGACCAGGCTACAATAGTCCAAATATAAGTACTTATTAAGTGTACCGTAGTGATTCGGAATAAGACAAAAACGTGGTTTGGAAGATTAATTCATGATGTACTCGCTCATTATATACATTTTGCAAATTTTGAACACAGAAAAAGTTACATAGTGCTGCTTTAAGGCTGTGAGCCATTAAATCTTTACTTTGGAAGTATCAGAGACAAGTTTCCACATAAACCTTCATATCCCTTATTTTCCAATTGGCAATGCTGTCACATAACCGGAAGCATACAGACAAGACTTTGGACTGGCTCTATTTTTACACTAGATAAATGGATTCTGAAATATTTTCCCTCACTGATGCTTTCCACAAACAGCCATTTGCCTCTGAGATCTGCTAATCTATCAAAATGCCAGGATCCTGTTTGCAAAAACATAGGAGTGCACATACAATAAAAATTTAACCGATAATTAATCAAATATTAGTTAGGATGCTTCAACATTGGTCTACACTAAACTATTTTTCAGGAGAAAAGACTGAAATTCAAATTAGTTGCATAACCTGTAATGACGCATTTAGCTACTAGATTGAACGCATCAGAAAAAGAAAATATATTATGCTTGTTTTCAGGAACACGGATTATTAAGGAAGGTAATTACAGCAAGATATTAACACAGACATAGGAGTGCACATACAATAAAAATTTAACCGATAATTAATCAAATATTAGTTAGGATGCTTCAACATTGGTCTACACTAAACTATTTTTCAGGAGAAAAGACTGAAATTCAAATTAGTTGCATAACCTGTAATGACGCATTTAGCTACTAGATTGAATGCATCAGAAAAAGAAAATATATTATGCTTGTTTTCAGGAACACGGATTATTATTAAGGAAGGTAATTACAGCAGTTTAACCGATAATTAATCAAATATTAGTTAGGATGCTTCAACATTGGTCTACACTAAACTATTTTTCAGGAGAAAAGACTGAAATTCAAATTAGTTGCATAACCTGTAATGACGCATTTAGCTACTAGATTGAACGCATCAGAAAAAGAAAATATATTATGCTTGTTTTCAGGAACACGGATTATTAAGGAAGGTAATTACAGCAAGATATTAACACAGCAACATCTGTGTCTGCACTTGTTGCTAAGCCACAGTTATGGATATCCAAAACTAAGTCCACTTTTGTTGTCGTTAGTCGTTATGTGCACAGAAGGTTATTGAGGAAAAAATTATCAAGGTTAATACATATACACAATCATCAACTATTTAAATGTGCACTCATTTAATGTAATATAACATATAACGACATCTAGTGGCGTTGGTACAATATCAAACAAAAATCTATGTTTTCTTTCTTTGGTTTTCAGGTTTTACCTGAAATTAGACTTGAATTGTAATTATTATCATGTGACCATATTTCTTATTGATATAATGCATTTTAATTAATAAATGACATACCTTAGCTGGTCAGGCTGGGCGACCAGCTGGAACAACCAGCTAAAACCAGCTTAACCAGCCTAGCCAGGCTGGGAGACCAACTAAAACCAGCTACTTTCAGCTTAAACCAGCTAAGACCAGCCAACCAGTTTAGGGTTGTTTTAGCTGGGGGTTTTTTTCTTCTTCAGCCTGGATGTCACTGTATATATAGTCAAACCTCAACTATGTCAGTACAGGATCTCAGAGAACAAAGCAGCTCTTAAAACTACAGCGAATGCGTTAAATGGCTCTGATCTTACTGCACGAAACGTGCATTCAGCTCAAACTTGATTTCTAACTGTGACTCAGAACTGGGAAACAGTGACGCCATGTGGCTCTACGGGACAATTTAGCAAATACAGCACATTAAAAGAAAAATAGTGTGACATCACATTACTAAAATGTGGGTGCATTGTTTATTGAAATTAATATATTATTTATCATAAATTGATACAATTATTTACTTAGTCACCAAATGCACAGTTACTCCATATTCTGTACATTTTTCAAATTTTACTCTTATAAAACGAACCAACGTCGAATGGAACAGAAGTTAAGCATTTTAGCTTTTTAGATGGAAGCAACAGTAGTTAAACACGTCGTATTTATAGATTTGTTTATTACAGACGGGCAGCACACAGGAGTCATGTGGATTACTTATGGATTATTGTGATGTTTTTATCAGCTGTTTGCACTCTCATTCTGACGACACCCATTCACTGCAGAGGGTCCACTGATGAGCAAGTGATGCAATATTAAAAATCTTGTTCCGATGAAAAAGTGGATGGCCTGAGGGTAAGTACATTTTCAGCTAATTTTCATTTTTGGGTCAAGTATTCCTTTAAGTACAACGATGTCAGGTGCAGAGACTTTTACAGTCATAGCACTGCATCACCAGTAGATGGAGCTAGATTTATAATTAACTAAGCAGTGACCAGTGATTCTCAATTCAGTCTACACAAGTATAATAAATGCAGAAATTCCACTGCAAAAAAATAAAATAAATAAAACTCTTTAGAGAAGGGCTATTAGATAGTCAATAACATCAAGTGCACTGAAGGAATAACAACATGAGAAAGTTACATAGCCTGGCGGGGCATTTGATGTGATGCATGTGTTTTCATAACCTGGTGTAACATTCTGTCATATTACCAAAGACCCTGAAGTATAGAAATGTCGTCATAAACAATAAAACAAATACCGTACTACAAAGCACACAAAAGCTTTATCTTACAAAGCCTGTTGTGATTTGAAACCTTCATCTTATGCTAGCATCTGTCTGTCTTGAAATTCTCTTTGGTGCAGACGTGCTTTAAACACTTGAAAGGGAAAGATTATCACTGAGCCCTCTGGTTATGAAGATCCTACAGTTGAGCAATAAACCTGTCACATCCTATTTTACAAAGGAACATTACTTTACATTTTACAAGGAGCTTTTACATTTATAAATGACCCTGTTTACGCAGAACCTTATAAACTGCCTTAAATAATTAGTTTGGTTGCACTTCAAAGATTCATTTATTGACCAGATGTAAAGCACCATCACCACGTGTCTCACTCACTGTCTGAACTCAGCTCGGCTGTCAGACACGGGCCAATCCAAAAAGGGCTGCCAGGCATTGATTGCAAAGGCTCTGTGACAGTTTTGTCAGAAATGGTTTCCCGCTGACTGTTTGACAAGATCATGAACAATAATCTATGGTTACTTCTGAACCTTTGAGACAGATGATTAATGACAACAGGCCAGGCAATGACTGAGTCCTGAATTATTAATACTCTGACTCTTTATTATCAAACACTATAAGTGAAAACCACTCTCCGCTTTGTGTAACAAACATTTCTTAGATTCGGAAAAGAGAAATTGCCAGAGAATTTGTTTCATTCAATAAGGATTATGAAGAACAATCCTATGATCCCTGGCAGAAAATGAGATTTATAAATGATTAAAACTGAAGAGGTAAATTGGCAACAGATAAAGGACCTTCAAAGATCTTCTAAGGCAAAAAGGATAGAGGCCTAATATCTAAGAGTATAAATAAATAAATAAATATTTCCTTTAAAAGAATTCAATTAATTGTATAATATGTATTTATTAATATAATATAAACAATATTATAAAAGACTTAAATTCAAACAACATAAATTCAACCTCTGGGGGTCAAAAGGTTATCTTCAGTTCATCATATTTTTTCCGGACATGATTGAAATACAAGCTTGCACAACCTGGTGTGAAGCATTTTACAATGGAATGTACAATGGAATAAAATATAAATGTCCTTTGTGTTCCACGATATTCTGGACTTAAAATGATCATCATAATGCATCATAAACCTATCACAAGTATAGGAATCAGTTACCTGTCATTCACTTTCTTATATATTTTCCTCCTTTGTAACAAAAAAAACAAACAAATTTTCCTGTTTTAGAGACAGTAGTGTAATTATCTTTATGGCCCACATAGATGGGTGAGCAAGTGAGGTCAAACTCCATACACACATGGAAACACACACACACACACACACACACAGACAAATTGGTTTTACTATGATGATAGGGCCTTTCCACTGACTTCTGTTGTTTTTGTTTCCTAAGCTAATGATATTTTCTATTCTAGAGGTAGCTAAATGAAGATTTCCATCAATTATTTGGTATATTTATTAAGCCATTAATTTGTACAGTGTAGGTGATTTCAGATGCTACTATCCCTGTGGGAACATTTAGTACAATGTAGGGAAAACCTGACTGGTCAAATCTTGGTGAAATTTGTGGCCAAAAAAGTCTATCGTCAATAGTGTAGCAATATAATGTATGAAGCACATCCTACAAGTCACTTTCAAACCAAGCAGCTTACTTTTGGTCAACTTGGCAATTTAAGCTGTGTGACAAACTTGAACCCGTTGCCAAATCTGCATTTTGAACCTATTCGCCCTCACATGAAATTCTCGATCGTGTGGATTCCTATTGAAATGACTGGATTTTGCCCATGAAAATTCTATGAATGATGGTAAATGTAACCTCACCTTTACTCATCTATCTAGGACATTCCATAGACTTCTGTTGTTTTTATATAAAGCTATAAGCTAACCATCACTCCTAACAGAAAATGTTTTGAATTAAAAGAAAAAGCATTGTTTATTTTATCAATGAATCATTGATTAATCATTTTTAAACCACCATAGGGAGGTTTTGTCATATTTAGCTAACGTCTGTGGACACATTTGTTAGTTAAGTTGCTAACAAATTTGCAAAATAAACACAGATAGATTTATTTATGCTGATACTGCTGAGGAGGCGATCCACTCATCCTCCAGACTGAAAAGGCCTTAAAGACATTTGTATTAACCAACATTAGTCAAAACTTGTATCCAACGCATTAACTGGGGTGGATTTTCTCTAGTGCAGAAAGTAATTTACATTCAAGTTTGTGAATATCAGATTGTCTGCCAGCAATGACCCACAAATGATGGGTATTGTAATCAGTTTGACTAAGGGGTAAAGAAGGGCTTAGAGATTCACTTTGGATCTGACGCTCTGCTAGAATGCAGATCCATGTTTCCAGGGTGATGAATGTGCTCACTTTGCACTTTCCTTTCTCTGTCCTAAGTCCCTTCATTTATGATGTCTACATTCTGTACATTGCCTCATCTTGTGGTGCTGAGCAACAGAGGGAACTCGGAAGGGAGAAAATGCTGTCAGCATTTCTAAGAAGAGTGAAGGAAGTGCAGAAAAAAGCAGTCTGTTCTACTGAGGATGCATGCTCAAGTACAGTAGCTGCAGCCATGAGCAAATGTCTGGTCTCTGCTGAGGGGATAGATTTTAATGTCTGCATGAAGTGTAAATTCACCATGTCTGTTTTAAAAATGCTTGTTATTGATCCATACATACGTTTTTTGTTTTGTAAGTTTAAATCAAACCTGATCTTCTGGTGATACGACAGACTTCTCTCTGGTGATGCGGATAATTTAGTCCACTTAACCCCACCCCTTTCTTGCAATTGACTGCAAACTTGCATTCAGATCTGCCTCCATTCAATCAACAACCAATGATAGAATTAAGTCCCACCTTTTCTTTTTCGATAATCTGTCACAATGCGGAATAGAAGATCGTTGCTATTCTATTACATTGTGATTTAAATACATATAGAATTTGTATTTAATTTCTGTGCTCCTAACATCGCCAAAACAAAATAGCAAAAATGTGACTGTTTTCAGACAGTTTTCTCAAACACTCCCTTAATCTGCCATTGGTTGGTCAGGGTAGTCTTGTGCCACAGAACCAGTCTCTGAATATTAAAATGTGATAGGAGAAAATATTTTAACATGGAAAAAAATAATACCTTTCAACTTGTAAGACATTGTCCCCTTAACAATGGCCATGGATGACATAAACATGCATGGATGAATAATGTAGACTCTTTTTTTTTTTTTACACAAGAAATTGTTCATAGTGCAACTTAAGTAGAGAAATATAACTCTTTAAATACCCCTACAAAATCCTGAGGAAGAGAGACTACAGATTGCCAGAATAATGTGTTACTGTAACACAATGTCAGTCTTTTATCAGATACCAGTGTATTGCAGTAATGTGCAAAATCCTGAAGAAAGCATGATCAGATCACATTATGGCTGCCTACATGTGACTTTAAAGGCAGAGTCCATCCAAATATGAAAATGCTGTCCTCATTTACTCACCCTCGTGTTGTTCCAAAACTGTGTTATTTTCTTTCTTCTGCCAAACATAAAACAAGATATTGTGTAGAATCTTAACCGAGCAATTTTGCTTCCCTTTGTCCATAAAGTAGAATGGGAACTGAAACTGTTTGGCTACCAATGTCCTTCAAAAATCTTCTTTTATGTTCTGCAGAAGAAATAAAGTCATACGCTGTAAGTAGCACTGAAGGAAACATTTGACATTGTTGTCAGCTTTCTGGCCTGGAGTGTGCAAAGTGATAGAACTCTGTACTTTTACTGATAACAACTAACCACATTTGAGGCCCACAGTCCCTGTGTGGTTCAATAGAGTTTTTGGCCACTGCTCCAGCTGCTCTGGTTTGAGGAAGTGTTCTCATATCACCTGATACTCATGACTCAGAGGAAACACACATCCCTGGAAGCTTGAATTACTGCCGTACACTTAAAAACAAAGCTGGTTACATCTTCAAGAACATTAAACAAAGAGCTCAGTTCACACATTTCAGGAACATTCATGGTTAGAGGCATATATTATTTAAAAATGGAGCTCAAAAGAAGGTATCTTGAAAACAGTCTAAACATACTTCAAAATATCTTCTTTTGTGTTCCACAGGAGTAAAGAATGTCATAATGACAGGATTCTCAAGTTTGGGTGAACTATTCCCTCAAATAACCTTTCAAATACCTGAAGTACTTTGCTGGAAATCTCCTGAGAAGTAGGTCAGTGCTAATTCAATTGATGAAATCTCAGGGGAATCACTTACTAACCATCTGAACACCACTAATGATATACTATCACAACTTTTGTGAACAGATGTCCCGCTTCAAACAAGATGCCCATCCCAAGCATAACCTTTGAGAAGGTTATGCTTGAAGCTGGCAGAAGAGGTTTACAGCCTATTGCAAACAGTTGAACAACACTGAATCGCCTCATTTCATTCAGAATAGACTGAGAAAATCACAGGCTGAGACATTCGGGGCACGGTCTGCATCTGTGATGAGATTAGTAACTTCAATTAGCATTTAATAAATGGACTATTGTTACTTCAGCAGCACCACAGAAATGCACAGCAGCAGTTGTTAAGCTGGTAAGAGATGTGTGGAAGTACATTATGCACCTTAGTTATGGGATTAATAATTCAAATCACAACATTTGCAGCATGCACATCGTGTTACAAAAAACTTTTGCAAGGCAGCGAAACCCTTCAACCCAGCCCTCAGTTTAAACTGCTCTCATGATTTCAGTTTAATGTGCTGTATTGGGCCGACAAATAGCTGTACATTTAGATTACTGTTTTTTGTTTGTTTTTGTCTTTTAAATTGTGCTGAAAGTTTTTAAATGTTGCCAGGTTGGGTAAAAGTCATTGGATTTTATTGGACAAAAATTTGGAAATGTCCATGTCATAACTTTTTTGGGTGTATTCCAGGTATAGTATTTGGAAAGATTTATTTATTTATTTATTCATTCATTTTAACTTAGAAACTTTTTACAGATTTTTTTTGTTCACATTTATTTTTTATATTATATTATAATAATATAATATAATATAAATAAAATGTAGTAAATAATAATAATGTAAAAATACTACAATAAAATAGTACAAGGAGTTGTCAAAAGATTACGATCATTATTTTTTTGGTTAATACATTTACTTTTTAGGAAGTAAAACAAAACAATACATTTAAGTTTTGGAATAATTTTAATATTATTATAATTGTGTCCACTTTTGAGTACACTATACGACTAACGTGAACAGATGTGCTCTAAGAGCTGCAAGATAATGCCTAATAACATGAATAAATGAAAAAGAAAGAAAAATGTGAAGGTAAAAGTGAAAAGAGCAACAACAGTTATGAACAGAAAGTCAAAATGAAAAGCGTAGTGAGACAGCGACACTCTGTCCCTCATATTGTGCTGCTTGCGCGCAGTCTGCTTCTGATCACGCTCTCTCTCTCTCTCTCTTTCTCTCTCTCTCTCTCTCTCTCTCTCT
>NW_015548214.1:1174693-1194443 GCF_001515605.1 Sinocyclocheilus anshuiensis | reverse complement strand
CTCTCCCCCTCTCTCTCTCTCTCTCTCTCTCTCTCTCTCGGATACCGACTCGCCGGTGGCTGCAGTCAGTCAGTCAGTCCTGTGGTTGTAGTTTGGTATATATTGTGTGTACATGAACAGTCCTTCACTCAGAAGCGAGCGCGCGTGGATTATAGTGGAGAAGACACAGAGGGATCGCTCGCATCGCGTGCGTTTAAACTAAACCAAACACGCGCTCGCTGCATCGAGAGACTCCCAGCAAACTCAGTGTTGTCGTGTCGGCGGGAATGGCTTCGTCTCCGTGCGGCAGTGGGAACTTTGATTGCGGGCTGGAGATCCAAACTCGCTCGGTGGAGCAAACACTCATCCCGCTCGTGTCTCAGGTGAGTCCGGATCAAAGAAACTCCTCGGCGGGGTCATTAATCCTTTAAAACCCACACCGACCGATTAATGGACGAATGCGGGATTTGAAAATGCAAACAACTTTGCCGTATCATGTGTAAAGGTTAACTAGAACACTGTCTGAATCCTCAACTACAACACTTCACCATGGTAACCAGAGTTTCCGCCAAAATGCCATAGTTGCTACAGTATAGGAAATTAATATGGGAACTGTTTTGAAGTTTACGCAGTGTAAGAAGATTCTGTATGTCTCATTTTGGTACATTTCTTTTATTTAGGTGGCAGTGGTGGCACAAATCGAGTTGCTTCAGTTTAATTAGTAATCTTTTTTAATAATTATGGTATTTTGCAGGAAACTGTTGTTGCCATGGTAATTTAATGTAAAGGGAATTTTTTTTTGCATTCTACAGGATCATGTGCTGAATAAGAACTGAAACCTTTTCAGGTTATTTGAGAGAATGTTCAAAGTTCTCCATTAGTACACTGTCAAAAACGGTAAGGATTTTACTAAATTTGACAGTAATTTATTATGATAAAAATACATCATGATTATGGTGATTATAACACAATGTCATGGCGAAACACAAACACACACACACACACACACACACACACACACACACACATACATACATACATACATATATATATATATACGTATACATTTTGGCAAATTGCTGGCTAATTTGTAAGAATTTGCACAGTTTCATTTGTACATTTTCCTCACAATCTGCTTACACCATGCTGATTGTTAGGTTTAGGGGTGGACCCTAAACATGACGTAAGAGAAAACTCAAGATTGAAACGTGTAAATAAAGCAAAAGAAAAGAGAACAAAAATAGTAGTAGTCCTTAGATGCCATGTTTGTTATTTGGAGCAATAATCTAACATGAAGTTGATCTGATTAATGAGCTGAAGTTATTACTAATACTACCACCACCTGCGTGACGTCATTAACGGCAGTTACATATTGTGGTTTGAACAACAGATGTGCGACAATCGTAACAACAGTTTCAGTTGTGGCTAGCTAGTTAATTTCTCCAGTTATACATTATTCTACGGTAGTTAATCAGTGAGTTACATCATATGGGCAACGACAACACACTCTTATGGCACAACTATTTAACATTTTGGCGAATGGGTGGCTAATTTGTATAAATTAATAATCTAATTCATGCATTTTCATACAATCTGCTTATTCCCCATTGCTGGTTAGGTTCTGGGGTAGACCATCATGCTTATGTTTTTTTCCAAAGAAACATACTTTTCCATATTAATCATATTGCCACCTCGTAATATAGTTATGTTTTCTAATTAGATTGTGTTGGAAACGCACTTCGGAGCTATACTACAGAGAACAAAAACGGGCTCTTTTTTTGAAAATGCTGGATTGATAGAAGCAGCAGTGAACCATTCCAGTGCTCTTAAACACTATAGTTGCTGCTATAGTCTAATCGTAACTTGCAGTCTATAGTTATTCACAGCTCACCGCTGCTGATATCCATTCCTCACTAAATAGCAGGATTCACCTAGATGATGGTGACATAACTTCACATACCATGCGTGCTGTTCTGAAGCATCTGTGAGAAATCTGTTTCAATTAGATTTTCACATGCATAACTCTTATACGTTTAAAACCCTTCCAATGCATTTGGTTAGACAAGCCTTTTCAAATTTCTTTTTATTTCGCCGTTCTACCCCACAACCTTAGGGGAGATGAGTGGTTTGGAGAGTGGATGTGCCATTCTAATTGAATTGCTAGTTAGTTTAGTGTTGTGATGGGAGATGATTGCTGAAATGTCTTTTGAGAGTCTTTTTGAAAGTTTGCTAGTTAGTGGTGCTCACTAGGATGGCTGATGGTAATGAGGCTAAAAGGTCAGTGTTAGAAGACATGCTAATCGCCCATTCAGTGGACTTCTTTCAGTGCTTTACAGATTCTGGACAATAGATTGTTAAAGTGGCCTTGGTCAGAGCCCTTTCCCCAACAACAGTTTTGTCAAGAACCTAATGCTTTTTCTGTAAATAATAATGATCAGATACAAATGTATAAGATGTTGTCTTGCCAGCAGCTGCCAAATTCCCTGTATGCACAAGTCTGGTATAGTTGCACAGTTGGAGTTCACTTTGAAATTGTTTCCAAAAATGAGGTGGTTGTTTGATTTGTTCCGTTATTACTGCTGTTATCCTCTCCGGCCAAGATCAGTCTGTCTGTGTTTTTGCCTGTTGGCCCATTCAGGCTGCGTCATATTTGAGATCTTGACAATTGCTGAGAAGCTTCCTCTCTTTTTATTAAGCTGCAGTTTCTATATTGCCATAATAATTGTCAATGATGGTCAATGTCATTTTTTGGTCTGGATATATTGATTTATTTAGAAATACATTAAATTGCTATTCAGGCACACAAACACATCTTCAACGATGGGCATAATTTTAGTTTCTGAATTAAGTTATTTGAATAAAATTACATTTTTGACTGGTATTAAATCAACAATGTCAGAGTGATGATATCATAATGAAGAAAGAATCATTACAAGAATACAGTAAAGTAGTTTGCCATATTTTATTTTTAATTCCTTTTTATTAATTTATCATTAATACATTATTCCTTAAAAAATGTCCGGCAAAATAAAGTCATGTGGGGTGAACAAAATCCAGAAAAATGTAGAAAAATTTTGATGTGACACTCCAAAAATGTAATGATATTTATAAAATAATAATGTAATAAATGTTTTTATCTTAATCATGTTTTAAGAATGTTTTTACTTTTCTGTTTAGGCTCACACTTTTTGAACTCACTGACTTTATAACTGCAATTGAGCCAAATAAAAACACATAGAATAATCTTAATAGTTTCATAATATTTTCAGTTTCACTGTATGTGCAGTGGTCTTGGATTTTGAGCCAAAGCCAGGACAGGATTTATGAAATTATAAAGTCTTTGATCTGATCAGAATGCTTTTAAACTCCTGTGACAAGAAGGCTTGTTATTACATATTTGTGCTAGCTGTGTTCTTATTCTGCAGGACTAAGGGCTGTTTTCCAGAATAGATTTAAGCAATAATTGGCTGAAAATATTTTCTCTGCTTTAGTTCGTTAGATTGAGCCCTCGTGCTTTTGTAAGCTCTGTGCCATGCACTTTTGTGAACCCCTGAAGGGTGGTGGAAGTGAGAGATTTTTTTTGCATATTCAGTTAAGTACACAATTGAGCCAAAGTTACATTCCATATGCAAAGCCAATGCTATCCCTTATGTCATAGAAAAGCATTTTTGTCAGGGCTACAAAGCTGTACTGTAAAAACATATCATATGTTCCCTGCATGGAAAACATCAAAACTGAGACACTGAGTTGTGTGTAATCACAAGAGAACTTATGTTTTGGGGGAAATAGCATCACAATGAGCACTGTTAGGATGATAGATCAACTAAGCGTAGAAAGGTTAAACCTGGTGCCTCCTGTAGAGAAGGTGACAAGAAAGATGGATGAATGTGTGCTCAGTGTAAACTGCTTAGGATTACATGGCCAAATACCCTTCAGTGCCAGAACAAAGCAAGCTTCAGGTTCAGTATGCGTAAACTTATGTATGTGTGAAGGCATGTTCTCTGTGTTTACTTGGCTGTATGTAGTCCTTTGTGTTCCATGTGTTTGTTTAACCAATGGAGGTGTAAAAAAAGGAAGCCAGAACTGATAAGAGCCGTATTGTGAACAACAACCCCCATCCAGAATCTTCTGTAGCTGTAATTGTTCTAACATACCGTTCATACCATGGCAAATATAAGTGACTGTGCATTTTTTAAAATTTACAAGGTACAGTGGCCCCAAAAAAATATTCAGAAAAGATGCACTGTAAAAATGTATGACTGTCACTGCATTTGAAAATATCAAACCAAGTGGTATTTGAAAGTGTGAAAGTGAAGTGACGTGTGGCCAAGGGTCTCATATCAGTCGTAGTATTGAGCGTGTAAGAGAGCGCTGGTTATTCACTCCCCCCATCGACAATTCCTGCCGGACCTGAGACTCGAACCCGCAACCTTCGGGTTACAAGTCTGACTCTCTAACCATTAGACGACTGTCCCCTAATGCAAAACATTGTTTACCAGGGGGCCTCAGCAAACTTATAAGGGGCCATAGGATGACTAAATTATTTAAATGATGTTGTATTAAAAGCTATCAAACCTCATTCATTCATTCATTCATTCTAATTATAAAACGCATAAAATCAAGATCTAAAAAATAAGATCTACAAAATCTAAAAATATTTATTATAAATTATTTTATTAAAGAGCATATAGTTCTTAAAACTTGAGAAAGCCCAAAATAATTGTGGTTAATTAAGTTAATATATTGTCAATCCAAGTTTCTGTTAAAAAGTTTTGTCATTTGAGGAGCCTTTGAATATTGTGTTGGACAACAGGGGAACCTTCAAGTCAAAAAGGATGAGAACCAGAACAACGGTTTTAAATGATACAACTGTGTAAGTATGTGGACCATGTTCATAGATAAAGGTGTAGTTAATCCAGGTTTTGTTCATATTATGAAAGACATTGGACCCCAGGGCTCCAGACTGCGACCAAATGACCATTTTTTCTGCCGGTGTGACTAATTTTTGTGAGCGGTCGCACTGGCGCGACCACCACGTTATCCAACTCGTAAGCGCTGCCATTTATGTTGCATTTGAGAAACATCAAACGGCAAACTAAACGAAAGCGAAACTAAACCGCGCTACGTTTCAGCTGCGCAGCGCGGACCGTTTATCAGCTCGGACCACGACGCAAACAAACTTGCCCGAGCTCAGAACAGCTTTACTCGGGAGCCAAAGTTGATTTCGCGACACTGTTACTGCACAGATAGATGCAATAGTGCTGAGAGATCCAGTGAGAAGCGTTTGAATTCGCCGCACAAGGTTGCTGCGAGATCTAGTGAGAAGCATTCACATTCTGCACAGAATTCTCTGTTATAAACAGCACTGACATGGGTCAGGAAACCAGAAGCAGTAACGCTAACTGTAACCATGGTATTGTGTTAGAAATAGTCGAATGCATTACATCATTTATTTCAGGGTTTGTACAACCTTTTGAGAGAGAAATTCAAGCACTTTTCAGTGGCTTTCAAGCATTTCACACAACTATTTCCAGCACTTTAAAGCCCTAAAATGATCCAGTTTGAATGTTATTTTTAATGGGATGACCAAAATATACTTTGTGGTAAACAAACACTTATGTAAAATTTAAATAAATACATCAAATCACAATTATAACCAGTAGACAGCAGCAGAGGAGCACTTATTGGCTTATTAGTCATTCATTTATACTTTTTCTCTATATTTTGAAATGATAAAATCACTCTTATAAAATATCAAATGATCAAGAAATCAGATTTTGTCAGAATTTTACACTTTTTTGTGTATGAAGTAAGAAAAGTCACAAAGTGCCTTGAAAAACAAACTTTTCTTCAACTTGCTACTAAATCACACATAATCACTGAAGTTGGTCAGTTCAATATACTAGAAGAATAATGGTACATTTAATAAGAGTGGAATAGCCTATATACATTTTCTATATAAAAATTAGATTTTGCACCTGTTACTGTTGATAATAAAAGTAAATTTTGTATGCATCTTAACTCAAGCTTAGTGCTTTACTGTCAAATCTGTATAAACAATAAACAAAAGAAAAACAAGAAATGAACATGAACTATTATTAGTAACTGCACTTGCAAAACAATAGTAATTTTATGATTAAATGATCTATATTTTAATACTCCCACACACCACCCCCAGCGCTACCAAATCTGCTCCTGGCGCCACCATCTGTAGAACTTAGTGGCGCTGGTGCCACTGCTCTCAAATGTTAGTCTGGAGCCCTGCCCCCATTGACTTTTCCTTGTATAGACAAAAACCCCACTGTGCCTAAAGTGTCCCAATACTCTTTGGGACTGCCCAAAAATTCTGACCTCTTAAAAATTAAGATAATTTACTTGTTTTAGTTAAGAGCACATCAGATCTTATGTTGGAAAGTTTTGCAGTTGATCGCTCTTTGTTGACTCTATGACTCTGTTCTTTTCATGATCATTCTGAGTTTCATCTGGTTTTCACAGCATTTGGTAATTCATAGCCTGTGGGCATAACCTTTCAGAGGCGGCTCTCAGAAGTTGCCCGTCTGATCGGGGGTGCAGCATACCCCTCAGTTTGAGTTTCTGCATCAGTGACAGCTTGGCTCTGCTCCAGGCTGTATTTACGTTACATGGCTACGGGACCTGTCATTGAACAGGAAGAGATTTTAATCACAGCATAAGTTTGATGGCATTCTTCTTCCCTAAGCTCACGCTAGGTTCAGGGAAAATTCTGGGAAAGAGGTGAAGTCCCTCGGCCCCCCGCTGTCTCTCTGTCACCACTGATCTTAGGGCTCACGGGTAATACTCTCGGACAAAGAAACTGTCAGTTCGAAGAACAGGTCAGCTACGTTTAGTGTTTCCTGTTGTTTTTCTATTCTATCTGGGTTGCTGAATTGCCATGCTAACAATGTATCGCTCTTCAGTCTAAATAACACCAAACAACACATGGAGATAATGAATCTCTCTGTGAGGTTGGGCATTCATTTGTATCTTCCACCATGTTCAATGGCACAGGGACAGTGCTGGCTCAAGTTGCTGTGCTTATGGAATGTGAGGGGCTCGTGACAAAATACCCACTTACCTTAACAGTAATTACAAAAGGCTCATTATTCTTCTGTACTGTACAGTAGCTTGTATTCTCTTGAGACAACAGTGAAACTAGAGCAAGTACTCAATTAGGGCTGCACGATAAATCGCATGCGATATTTAATGATTACAGAACCGGCTTTACTGATAAGATGCGCGTTAAATATCGCATGCGATTTATCGTGCAGCCCTATACTCAATCTCTCTAAACAACGACAAATCGACATAAGCAATGGTATTAATGCGGTACCTCCGTATAATGATTTTATAACAAAACAGTGCAGTTACTTTTCTCGCAGCTGAATGAGCAGATCTGAGTCCCCGTAAATGGCCTCTCTCACTTTGGACAGAGATTTTAATGACCTCAAGAATTTCACATGATCAGTTTGGGATATTTCTAAGGTTTCAGCCTGGAGGAGCCCAAATGTTATGTTTTTCAGTCACCCATAACCTGACCTGTGACATCCATCACCTGAACTGGGGGACACAGTAAAGGAATGCCTAGGTCATATTTCACCCCCACCCCCTCCATATATATTCCTGTTGTTTGGACTATTTTTGCATTTTGACTCTGTTTGCATGACAATTATTTCAGTTAATTCAAGCAATTATTTCCCCCTCAATTCATTAGTTGTAAGTGTCATACTATAATAAAATAAATATAAGAAAAAACATTTAACATTTGTTAAGGTTTATGTACATGTCATTGTAGTATTTGTAGCACTGAATTTAATTTCTGTTACAAAATAGTTGTTTGGATGGAACAGATGTTTTTCTGTATTGCATTATTGAAAAATATGATTTTTCATTAAGTTTGCAGTAATGAGAATATGGAAGGAAATGTGCTAAATTTGCATGAAAATAATGTCACAACAATCAAATTCTTTGTCTCTGAGATTCACTCATTTGTCCTTTGCTTAGCCCAATAGACAGTGGCCTCCTCTGCATTAAAGGGCCAAGGTTTGTCTGGTTAGCATGGCCTCATTACATTAGCTCCTGCTGGTAGATTTTGTACACCATTTGACTGCAAAAGCATACTTCTGGGTGACCTGCACTAGCTCAGCAACTGCCATTTAGATTAATGGGAATGCTAATGGTTGGCTTTATCCAGTTATTCTAGACCTCCTTGCTCTGCTCTCAAACTGGTGATTCTCTCACCTGTTGAGCTCTTTGTTCCTCCAGGAGGCTCATGATCTCAGAGCTCGGCTTATATAAATCACCTGATACCAGCACCATGTGCTAGAGTCTTTTGTGTAAGCATTTACCTTTCCGCTATCTGCGGGGGCACTGAAGTTCCAGACAGGCCTTGATAAAACCGCCATTTAAATACATTGGCCTGAAAAGCCTGAAAAGACACCAGTAGAAAGGGCTCAGTGGACCATTCTGCTAGATTTCTCTAAAATGTTAAAAGAAGCTTTCTAAACTACAAAAAGGAGTTCATTATTTCAATAGAAAGTTTTTGGAGCATTCAGACAGAAATTAGATCAGAGCTATCATAAGTAGCTTTTTAGAAGACCGCATTAGTGCGGCACCCTTAATCATGGCCTGTCATGCATGTTGACTTTAAAGTGGTTAAAAGCACAGATACATCACCTGGTCAAAAAGGGGAATGCACTGCGAATGTCTTTGAAATTAGATGGTGCATTGTAAATGTCTCTGGCATGTTGACTGTTGCCAGAGCTCACAAATAAAAGTTTGTTTTTGTGCACGGCTGATATAAAAGGCAGTGAAAAAAACAAGCTATAGAAGCGAACTTTTTGGCATGACCGTAAGGAGTAGAGTGCTTATCCTTTTGATTCTCTCAGATGGTGTATCCCTCAACTCTCCCTCCAATAGGAAGATCTAAATGCAACTCCTTGTGGTAATTACTTCCATCAATCACGTCAACGTTGAGCTAAAGGGATTCATGCCTCACATCATTCGGTTGGCCAGATAAATCCTGATAAAGCTATGTTAATGATGCTAGAGTTGGCCATCGCAGCTTTCTTCTCATTACACTCTGACTGATCTTCCTGAATGTTACTTACACTTTGTAGTATTCGAGGTCTACCTGGAAAGAGGTATGCATTCATTTCTATACTTCTGTGCTCGTCTGGCACATGCAGCCTGTGAAATATAGGCTATGATCTGGGTGCTGCCATCTTTGCTGCATAGTCACACAGTTCTGGATTAATTTGTTTCTTTTTGAGCCAATCACCTGAGCTGTGCCTTGAATGGGCTGTTATTTTCCCAACCAGGCTTGGGTAGCTAGCAAGGCCGTCTTCATAGAAAAGCATCAAGAAGACATGGTCTTTTCAGCAAGGTGGTGACTCTACTCTTCTATAATATAATGGTCAATGAACTGTCAATGAAAAAATATGTTTTTTTGCCACATTATGGTGTAGTTATCGCATCTACCAGCAGCTGAATATGCAGTGGGGCTTGGCAGTTTAATCATATATATCGTGATGATGATGGTAAAAAAGTGTCATCATTAGAGATTTTGCTATATCATCCACCCTTAATGTGCAGTCATGTTTGCAAAATTTTGCTGAAATTTTGTGGGCAAAAAAGTCTAATGTCGCTAGTGTAGAAATGTATGAAGCACATGCTCACACAAAAATCACTTTCAAACCAAAGAGCTTTCTGTTGGTCAACGTGATGAATCCACATGACCACATTGATCCCGTTGCAAAATCTGTGTGGGGAAATTTAAATCAAATTTCCAATTGTGTGGATTCCTACTGAAATGAAAAATTCACCAAACAACTGTAAAAGTGACAGCACTTTAACTGCCAAAGCTAACCATTAAAGTCTAAAAATATTATTACATATTTTTTTCTTTGGGATAAAGTGCACCAATGAAACGTTCAAAATAAGACCAGGAATGTATGTTAAGAAAAGTACTTTGGGGCAGTTTTGTTTTTATGTTGACTTTATGTTGTCAAGACGTTGGTTGTTGGCTTTTCCCATCTCTCATGCTTCACTGAGGGAAGTGCAAAGGTGTTTTCCCCTGAGCAGACTGACTCCATGACGATCTGGCTACGGTCACAGGACACACATATTTACTGAGATCTGGTTGGTCCAGGAGGCTACTTTTATATCTTTATGGCCTCTCAGGGTGGCAGAAACTACAACTGGTGACAAGTGGCCACGTTAAAGTGACAGCAGACACCTGAATGTGGGTAAGTTTAATGAAAAAAAAGCAATACTTTGAACAAAAAGCTGATAAAACCATGTTTATAAAAGACTACATCTAGATCAGATTCAAAATGATGATCGAAACATAGATGGAATAAATAACTTTCATCAACACATCCAAAGCTTGCACAGTCCTATACCACTTCCTGGATCGACATTTAATTTGGTAACATTAGGCAGTTTTGATTTATATGCTGTTTAATGCTTGATAGTCACATTATTTTACATATGCATCTGCTTACATACGCGATCGCTTGTTTCTGCTTCTTCTTCGCCGTGTTTTGATCCAGACATTTAATATCCTTTCAGAAGATGCATAATGGCACCTCCTACCGTAAAACATGGAAAGCTGGAAAATTCCATTAATGGCGGGGAAAGAGTTAATGAGTTGTACAGCTAGGTCATTTCGATCAATTCGAATATTGTGAATTCTGTAATGTTCTGTATTTACCTGTTTATTACAAGACTTGCTATACGTTGAACATCCATATTTCAGCCCCCTCTGTGTGTGTGTGTGTGTGGTAAGGCACATTTCACTGTGCAAACACTGGTGTGGTCACTACATTCCTCAATGAGGCTTATGTTTCATCACTCTCACTGGATGAACGAGAATGTTTATGTGTGGCCAATGGGTGTCTCACTTCGTGTTAAGAGGGGAAACAGGGCTACAAGTCAACCTCTCCATGGCTAGCCATGGATACACACTTGGCTATGTATAATGAGGGATGTGTTGACATTGGAGGGCTACATGGACTACCTGTGGTCTACCCACAACTTATACTGTTTTCTGAGGTTAGTCTGGTTTCTCAATGAAGGAATATGAACTTTTTGCATCACTGTCAATTTTAAAATTTGTTGATCATTATTGGAAGCATGTTTCCTTCTCAGAGTAAAAAAGTAATAAAAACACAAACCTAAAACACAAAATCTCACAGTTGCACCTTTATTTCTCATAATTAAACGTTTTCATTTTTTTAGTACCGACTTGGTACCGAAATACCGGGTCTTTTGACAACACTAATTATGACTTTATATCTCATAATTGCAATTTTATATCTCACAATGACTTTATATCACAAAATTGTAACTTTAATGTAATTGTGCCTTTATATTTCACAATATGACTTTGTTTCTTATTTTAGACTTCTCATAATTGCCCATTTTAGGGAACTGATTTCTATAGATCCTTCAGTGCAACTTAATTTATGTTTGCTAACTTGAATTCAAAGCCAGTATGACATGAAAATTGAAACTTAATTGCTTTTTTATGCACATTTCTGGTCTCCATTCTGGGATGGAACATCTACTTTTCACAATTCAATTCCAGATAGATAAAATCAAGGCCTGCCCTAGCATGTTCACTTTTAGAAGACTTCTTTGCCTTCGTCTATCGTATGGTTTCAGAACTGTGATGTGCAATGGATACTCTTTTCTTTACTCCATCAAATTTTAGTACCACCTGTCTCATTCAGCACTGACATCATATCAATATTACATTTCCAGTTCAGGCCTATCTTAATTGATTTCCTAAATGAATAGCTGATTAAAAACATTGGACTGAAATGAAAATCTGATTGATTGTTGGGGGGCCTTTCCTAAGATACTGCCTTCCTGTCATCAAGCAACAGAACTGCCTTAGAGCTTTAGACAGACACCTTGTTCACCAGGGATGAACTTTCTGAAATAGACTTATGCTGTGTTTTTCCAAAGATGTGATTGTAAAAAAATGAGGTGATAATTGCAATTTGGTGTTGTCTTCATCTAGACACTCTGGGTGATAACGAATTAGACAGAACTAGGTCGTATTGATTTCCACTCTTAGCAGGCAATCCTCAAAGTAGGCTAACCTTAGTGTAATGTAGTTGAAGTTGGTTGATCATGGTTTTGCCATGTTCCAGGACCAACATCTTCTTATGCGAAATTGCGAATCTTTATGCAAACTTTTTATGAACATTCCTATTAACCAGATCAGATTTTAGGGTTTGGTTTAGGGCTAGGTTTGGGGCTTGAACAACATTCATATCTACCTCATTTAGGACTGTTTGTCTGACAAGAACGCTGGTCCAGGACTAACAAAAGATGTTGATCCAGGAACACGTTCAACTTGGCAAATCAAGGTCACCCTGTTTATTCTCATTTATATGAATTTACAGTATACCTTCATGTTTGAAATGATTCCAGCGTATTTTGAAGGTATGTTTTGCTGAGATGTAGATATATTCCTTTAAAGCTTTCCTCTATTTATTGACATACCTTTGAGACCACACACACGCTGTAAAGAGATCAGCTTTCCTTTTTTCTATTATGGCTCTGGAGTCATTTTTAAAATTCAGGCCACATTAAAAGCAGGCATACATCTTAGGTAACAGTATGCCAGGTAGAATGTGGAATCTATAGCCAAGACACACCCTCTCACATAATGAAACAAACCCACAACCCCTCATGAATTTAAAGACACATATGGATGTGGTATATTGAGAGTTTGGATGATGGCGGTATTGGAACAATGTGCACATCAGCTTTTGAATGAGCGCTTTTACAAAGTGTTTATAGCAGCAATAAAGCAAAGACAAAGAGAATAAAGGGCTCATTGTTTGTGGAAAATGTGTAAGACCACAATAATTGCATTTTGTTTGGTTAAAGGTCGTTTTTTTTTTTTTTATGTGGCTTGTTGTTTTATCATACATTAGCAATAAAACCTTATCCTTTCCTTTGAAGTGGTGCCATGGTATCAATATCAAATGGTACAGATAGATGATTATATTCATATACCATGGTATTTATGTGGTACTCCTAGACTGACGAAGAATACCATGGTAAGTCCATGGTACCATGATGAAAACATGACAGTACCGTGGTATCTTTTTTATGCGTTTCATTTAGGATTGTCAAAATTTTGCTAATTTAACGACTTTCATTCAGAATACTAATACTCTATATCAGGGGTTCTCAAAGTTTACATTCAAAGGTCCGAATCTGAATTCTCATCAACGTGAAAAGGTCAGAAAGAATTGTTATTACAAAACTTGTTTTTAATAAACATGCTTATAACTTTATATAACAATTCAACTTTATATATGCTAATTATCATATTCATTACATCATCGTCGTACTTGCGTTCACTCTCTGTACTGTTACATACAGTACTGCATTTTTATACAACTAAATGCCCAATAAAGCAGTTCTCATGTACATATTTTCTGTTTCTGAAATAGTACTTCAATGTAAGCTAAAGTCACTTCAACTGAATTCCTAAAATCTTTAATTTTAACTGCAATACGCTGTTATACAGCAGTGAATTATATTACTTTATTATGCAGCACAAATGTCCGTCTGTGTAACAAAATAGCCTATGTGCATATTTACAGACGAACTCCATTCATGTTCATATGCCCACTCATTCACAAAGCAGTCCAGTGTAAAATGATTTGCGCAGACATAAACTAATTTCTGTAGAGTTGAGGGAGCATTTTCTTCGAAAACAAAATTAATCCACCTCGTCTTCAGCGGCTCAGATTTCGGGAGTAAATGGAGAGAGCTATGTGGATTAATACATCCAGCAACAGAACACCTAAAACGCTTGGGAGACATTCTCGTCAGTGCAGCAATGGAGGACTGTGTACAACTCGCTGTGAACTCGCTCAAGTCAACAGTGATAGGTTTTTGGAAACTCTGTTTTGTACTCATTCATTCACAAGTCTGTTGCGGTTCAGTCAGTTGAATGTGCTGCTAACTCTGCCGGTCGAGAAAAAGCTCGCGCTCACGGGGTGAAACCAGTGATATTATTCTACTGAATGAAAGCTAAAAGGTTTATCTTGGAAGCAAGGAAGTGTTGCTCTATAAAAATCATTAAAGGTGACCTTTTATGCCCCTAAACACCTTGCAAAAGTGAATTTTGCATAATAGGTCCCCTTTAATATTAATTATTTATTTATTTTTATTTATAAATATTAACCAACTTAATTAAAAGTCCTTTAATCCTTCATTTCTTAAGTAAACATTGCTTTTCAAGCAATTAATTGTTTAAAAAAAATCTTTTAATTTTTTAAAAAAGTAATTAATCAAGTAAACCATCAGAAAGAAAGAAATTGAGAAAATTGAGAGAGCAATAAGTAAGTTTTCTGTTTTTCTTGTTTTTTTTTTCATTTAACTGACACAATACACAGTGTCCATGTCTGTTAGGCTACGTTCACACTGTCAGTTTTTGGGATTGACAACCGCTACAGATAATTTTTTATAGCTTGTTGAAATTGCCATTTTTAGGGTATGAGCCAAAACGCGCTGTTTTTTGTGTTTGTCCCTTTAAATGAAAACGAGCTGGTGCTCCCGCCTCCCCTTTCAGAAGAGGGTGGAGTTTCTAGAGCTTGCGCACTGGCATCATGCCAGCAATAACAAAACACTCTCTCGTGCACTGAAAATGTCAGAAACTGCTAGTAGTGGTGTTCAGCCAATAAGTAAGTTTTCTGTTTTTCTTGTTTTTTTTTTCATTTAACTGACACAATACACAGTGTCCATGTCTGTTAGGCTACGTTCACACTGTCAGTTTTTGGGATTGACAACCGCATTTACTGACAGATGTGAGTCTCGAAATGTCCCGTTCACACAGCAACTTATAGTAGCTTCTCGGATACTGTCTGTATGCACGTGCAACGGGAGTCAAGCCCGTATTCCTTACCAGTTACCATAGCAACAGTGACCAAAGTAATATCAAATATGGCGACGTCCATAAAAATGAAAGTCTTATCTCTTTCTGACACGACAAGAGTCCAATCAAGCCGCAAATTCATCTGTCAAACCTTCATTAACCGACAGCAGATTTTATATTTTGGGTGGAGAGCGGAGCATTTGAGTCGCGCACAGGACACAAAACTGACTGAAGTGACACAAAACTGACTGACTTCTCCGGTGGAGAAAAAAAGTGGAAAAAAAAAAGTGACGTGACGCGACACATACTCTGAATTTGTGCTCTGCATTTAACCCATCCAAGTGCACACACACAGTAGTGAGCACACACACCCAGAGCAGTGGGCAGCCATATTACTGCGGCGCCAGGGGAGCAGTTGGGGGTTCGGTGCCTTGATCAAGGGTCTCACATCAGGCGTGATATTGAGGGTGGAAGAGAGCGCTGATTATTCACTCGCCCCACGACAATTCCTGCCATACCTGAGAATCGAACCCGCAACCTTCGGGTTACAAGTCCGACTCTCTAACCATTAGGCCACGACTGCCCCACAACTGACTGGATCTAAAACTTTCAGATGACACACAGCTCATTTCTCCGTCACTGTAAGTTACTGAAACCTCACATGAAAACATGCAACACACGGTAGACACGCGTTTGTGCAGCAGAGCGGCTCTCTCGCACTGTATGACGTAACAGACAACTAGTCCAGTCCTGTTCCGTTCACACAGTGCGTGTTTTTCCGAGAATGCGGTTGTGAGTCCTGAAAATGTATGGGTGTGAGTACGGTTACAGTATGTGGTTGTCACGCCAGTAAATAAAGGACTCAAATACAATGGGCATTTTGATATTGGCATGGGACTGAAGTACTTTTGATCTAATCTTGTTGTTTTTAATGACTTTGCTAATTAAAATTGCCTTGTTTTTGACCAGGTATACTGAGTCTGTTTCACAAGTTTCTGCTTGCGTGACACTAAAACATGCCAATTAAACATCTCCGTATCCCATTTACACTGCTAAAATGCTGTTGATTAATTTTGTACTCTTTATCTGTAATTTCTGGTGCTCCCATCTGACTTGTGGGCACAAGCTAAGCTCTTTTTAATAATTAATTGCTGGCATTAAAGTTGAATGTGATGCCAGCTATATGAGTATCCACTTATCAGTAACTGAGCAGCTGGGCAGCCCCGTGCATTTCACACAAATACGTTTTGATGCAGTCAGCCGTTACACATCTGAAAAATAAGAACAAAATCCTTGAAAGAACCCCTCAGGACTTTGTTCAACTTTTGCAAATTTGTCTTAACTAAAGTTTTAGTTGAACTTGGTATAACGTTGTCTACATTCTTGGTACAGTTTGTCTCCGTTACCTTATGGGTTGCTTAAGGATCTCCCCTTCCACTGAATAAGAGGGTGAACAAGAGTTTCTTTCTCTCTTCACGGCTCATCAGTCCGGGCAGATGATGGGGCATGACAGCCAAAGAGTATGGGCGAAGCAGGAGTCCTTAAAGTCCCCTCCGCCCACTAATACTCTTTAAACAGAAATAGCCTGTGCTCTTCCCACACTCTGCAGTGAGTCACCAGCGAAAACACACCGGTGTGACATTGTGTTATCTCTCTTAAGGAGAGACCAGCCATTGTTTCCGAACATGCACTACTGCTCTAAAGTTTAGGTTCAGTAAGTTTTTTTTTTTTTTGTGAAAGGAATGAATACTTTTATTAAGCAAGATTTCTATTTCTATATGCTGCTCTTTTGAACCTTCTACTCATCAAAGAGTCAAAGCAGCACAAATGTTTTCAACATTGATAATAATAAGAAATGTTTCTTGAGCAGCAAATCAGCATATTAGAATGATTTCTGAAGGATTGTGACTGGAGTAACGATGCTGAAAATTCAGCTTTGCCATCACAGGAATTAATTACATTTTAAAATATATGAAAATAGAAAACGGTTATTTAAATTGTTACAACATTTCACAGTATTACTGTTTTTACAGTATTTTTGATCAAATAAATGCAGCCTTGGTGAACATTAAAGAGATTTCTTTCAAAGAAATCATCATGCTCACCCCAAACTTTGAAATGGTAGTGTAGTTGAGTCTTATTATCTCTGTGCTGTTGGGCACCTCTCTGGGCTTCATTGTGAAATTCTCAAGCTAATGGTTAATTTGTCGTTTAGCTGAGACTTTTATCCAAATCAATTTATGGTACCCTGATTGCAGGAACATTCTGTGAGGTTAAGTGTCTTACCCTGTGACACATTGTAATTTTAAGTTGTCTTCTCAGCCTGGAGGCTTGACAAGATGGAATATGGCTGGCTACAAGTTAAACAGATAAGAAAACTTCATTCTTTTGGGAAACTTTGTCTAGGAAGTAGCGATTGTTATCTTGTGTCTGTTTAAGCATTTGTGACATGGCTAGTGAAGACTGAAACAGAGGGTCTAGTATAAAGTATTAAATAGGGACAAATTAAGTCATTACTAATAATAAATCTCTAAAAGAATGTCTATTTTTTTATACTGAACATTATTTACTGGTAGCGTTTACAATGGTTGATTTTAGTTTTTAGTTGTATATTTTTAATTTATTTAGACACAATAGTATAAAATTTTAATCTCGAGCAGAACCAGTCAGATGTTGTATCCTTTGTGTCTCATAATTTCAGTTTTATTGCTCGATTAGAAAACTGTTGGTGGGCCATAAGAGTATCCTGTGCTGAGCGTTAATGTGGAACCAGTTTTTCCTCTGCTTGTCTTTCTCTTGACTGACAATTCTGCATCTCTGAATTGCTGGCATGAAGTTCGTTCCAAGGGTAGAGTAACATTCATAATTTACACTCTTAGGCCTTCTTTGAAACCTGAAAAAGACTTATTGTTACAGGATCCTCAGCATATCTCCATGAGCCACCATAAAAGTGTTCACATGACTATATTTGAAGTTTTTCATATCCATGCGATAGCTTTGTCATTTTACTGAAAGATGTTGTATGGACTACGTTTGTTACTTTTGCATCCTTTTTGAAGTTTAAATGCTTCTATCCTCAATCATTGTAATTGCATGACAAATAAATTTCATGCCCAATTTTCATTTCTCCATTTGTGTTTCATGGAACAATGAAAGCCAAAGATTTCTGAACAACATGAGGGCGAGTGAATGACGACAGCTCTAATATTTAGTGTATCCATAGTATCCAGGTGTTCATTATAGAATGCAATGAACATATATTGTATTAGCTTTGTATTATTGTATTAGCTGAATGTGGTTTCATGAACGCATGAAGATTTCAGCTCAGTGAAAATGTTGCATGGCTGGTGTGCGATGAACTGGAAATGTATACTCATTTTCACCCTATATTGGGACACCTGGTACATGAACTCTGAGGACTCGACTATCATCTTTGTCAAAGCTGGAGGCGAAAATGGGTTTATGTGTACTGGACACGACCTCACACTTTCGGCCAAGCCATTAGAGGGTGAGAAGGAGATTTCTCATGACAATCGCACCAAGGAAAGCTTTGCTATAGTGGGAAGATGTGATCCTCTCAGTAGTGAGATATTTATTCCTAATTGAGATTTTCCTGTGCAAAACTTTCTGGGCCGGTGCTTTGGAGATTTGAGGTGTTTTGAGAATTAGCTCGTTGCAATGTGACTTTAAAGGGTGTTCTGGGTGGTTCTAGGCAGTTTCTAGGGCATTTTGCGTCATTACTAGGTGGCTGACTAGCTTAAATCCATAAAAAAAAAATCAAACCACAAATGATATTCGGGTCATTTGAATGTAAAGGTGTCTTTACACAGCCAAGTTAAGGCTGCTTTGTGCCTGCATAAGAGCCAGACTAAATTATGCCAGCTCTGACCCACCTCAGCCCCTAGTGTCAAAGTATACAGGTTGTGATTGCTGTAAAAATTTATTTATGTCACTTCTGAGTGGCATTAAACAGGCTGTGCAAAGACACCTACATGCCACTTCTGTGCCACCTTTGCAGTGTAAAAGGCAAAAAAGTGTGAAAACTGCGTTACAAAATTTAAAATCAGTTTTAACATTTTGATGTTAATCAATGAATTTGAGGATCAAAACCCTTACAGCTCCAGCCCTTAAGACTGGTGTGGAGTGTTTGACCAATTCTCCAAACCCATAGTGTACCCCAGGATGCTTGTTCTGTGCTCTATCCACCTTAATTAACCTCACCTTTGCCCTCTATTTAATGGTGCACTCTTACAGTAATGACAAGGTCAGAGTGGCTGTGTGCTTTTGGTATTTGTGAGAGAAGTTTCAGTGAGCGGTCACGTTGCCAGCTCCCCCCTTCCTCTCGAGTCGGTAATCACGCTTACATCAGAGCTGCAGAATGAAAGGGCTTTATTGTGCTCCGCTGAATCCACTGAATGAGCGTGGAGCAGTGAGGAGGACATGTACTGCAAAGAGATCTGGAAGCTTTTATCAGTCTGCCCTGAGACACATGAATTTCAGATGACTATATAGCAGACCTTTTTAAGAATGTGTTCACCTCACTTGTGAAAGACAGAAATTTCTTAATGCCCTTGGTCTTAAGCTGCAGAATGAAAGGCTTTATTGTGCTCCGCTGAATGAGCATGGAGCAGTGAGGAGGACAGGTACTGCAAAGAGATCTGGAAGCTTTTTATCAGTCGGCCCTGGGACACATGGATTTCAGATGACTATTTATTTGAACTAGCAGACCTTTTTAAGAATGTGTTCACCTCACTTCTGAAAGACAGAAATATCTTAAAGGGGTCATATGATGTTGCTAAAAGGAACATTATTTTGTGTATTTGGTGTAATGAAATGTGTTTATGCAGT
>NW_015548214.1:1173867-1174127 GCF_001515605.1 Sinocyclocheilus anshuiensis | reverse complement strand
CTATCCAGTGCGTTGTGATTGGCCGAATACCTCAAGCGTGTGACGGAAATGTTACGCCCCTTATCATACTGTGATGCCCTGTCCGGCTGGAGCGACGAGACAAAAACATAAAAACCCATTATAAATGAGCCATTTGTTACATCCAGTGGGGACGGATTATAATGACATATACTGTCTTTTTATGCGTTGCATTGCGCCGCGTAAACATAAAACCATGTCTGCATTTGTGATCGGAGAAATGACAAACAACAAGCCCTACT
>NW_015548214.1:1173192-1173436 GCF_001515605.1 Sinocyclocheilus anshuiensis | reverse complement strand
CTTTTCTGACTGATATGACACAAACAATGTTAACCATTTGTACATTCTCTAACACGCATATTTTAGATTCACAATTAATTTAAAAGCCTCTGGTGTGTAAAAATAGTAAATATCATCATGTCCTTCTGTTTTTTTTTTACCTTAATAAAAGTTATAGGAGCATTAAATAATTAATAAGGAAACTTCATTCTAATGCCAACGATTAACTACTCTAATAACAGCGTTCATTTCAATCCGACATTCA
>NW_015548214.1:1158514-1172880 GCF_001515605.1 Sinocyclocheilus anshuiensis | reverse complement strand
GCAGTTACAAATTTCATAAATAACATTACAGTGTTTCCCACAGACTTGCACTCTATTTGTGGCAGCATATATATGCAAATTCATTCTCTGCCAGCAGGAGGCGCTTGTAAAGCGGGAGAGATAGAGGTTTCCCCGGTAACAGCTATACACAAAGCAGCGCTCAGCTCACAAACGCTGCTTAAAGTGTTTTGTTAGTTTGGTGTGTTTCCTCGTTTTGATGTCGCCATGTCTCAGTGCTTTTATGAAAAGAGCGCATCTGCGCACCTTTCGGATAGCGCATCAAGGGTTGACCGGGTACTCGGTACAATATTTATTAAATATGTTAACAGTGGTAAGTTGATGGCATATATTTTTTCCCTGCTCCTTGTTAGAGTAAGTTGAAACGTGATTTGTTTTTATTCCTTACTGTTAAAAACTAGGTCTGTCAATATAATAAAATACCTGTGATCTCATGACAGAAAGTTTAAAATTGTAATAATATTAAATTTGGTAAATGTTAAAAATCATTACATTTGAAAAATGCATTTAAATCCTAATACAATTTTTTTTTTTTTTTTTTTTGCTTGTTTCTTTGGAATAATATGTACCATTATGTAGTGTTCACATTAAGACCTTGAAGATGTGCTGAGAAGTACATATGGTCATTTTTGACTTCATGTTCTACTAATATCAGTCTAATCAGTCTAGTATATCCAGTCAAATCCCAAAAGAAATAATCATATCCTGCCCTGTATAATTCCCTATATTATAGAATATTCTGCTTCACTCTCAAATGTGTTGTGATTGCTGTCTTCAAGGATCTGGGCTGCAAACACAAAAGTGGCTGGTTCCAAATATGCATGGTCTGGGAAGTGAAGAGCAACTGAGGTTACAAGCCTGATGTAACACCTTTGTACCCTCAATCACTTCCCTTCAAGTCCCTTTAATGTTTTGTGGTTAGTGCACTTTACTGTAAGTCACTGTGGATGATAGCAAGTATTGATACTGAATGCTCACTACTATATTTTAGATTGTGCCACTCCAAAACCGTACATCTTGTTTTAACAGATGGCATTAATGCAGAGCAAATGTGGGTAAAATAGAGTTAAACGCTGACCGTATAAAGAGTGATTAAAGGGCCGAGTAGTTTGACATCCGTACTGTTGTGCAGCCAGTGATTCTTGGCAGGGCAAAAAGCTCACCAATCAATGGGTAATTATAAGCCCCAGCATTCCAACAGCACTATGTACTTCGTCTTCCCATTTCCCTCCCCATCCAGCCATTCATCTCTCTGCTAAGGCACATCTGCGTTAAATCACAGTGAAAAGCAGCCCTAAATCTCTGCTGTATTGAGCTCGCAGGTACAGGAGACCACACTTTCCTGCCATCCCTGTCATATCAGCTCAGATGTAGTCTGCAAACACAGATAAAAGAGAACTTTCCCCATTGTGCTGACTTTTTCAAATAATACATGTCTGTGAGAGGAAGTTGGAACTTTATTATGAGTTAGCCCAACTAATCTCAGAATCGCACCACATGACCTGAAGGTATAAAAGATTAATTTCTACTCCGTGCGAATCTGCTATATCTGCACATACATTTTCACAGTCTTGATGTCTTTTTGCACATGATGAGCAAATTTTTCAAGCCTGGGAAATTGTGGTTCCACCTAATCTAATAATAAGAAGACCACCATCATATAACCTATCAGGCGTGTTAAAGGGATAAAATGCCAGGAATGTATGCAAAACAAATGTGGTGGTCTGCAGCCTTTGGGTTGAGCCTGAAGATATCCCACAATGGCCAGTATGCTGGTTCCTGCATGCCAAGGTAGAAAAGCCACCCTTTTCTCATTAGCTTTTTGTTTATATAGCAAGTTCAATAGCTGTGATGTACAGTGCACATGTGCTCTGGCTTCACATTTGGCGCTCTGCCTGTTCGGCTTTAGTCAAACATTTAATGGGTGTACAGGAATAGATCAGTGAGTCTTTGTACATTGATGACCTGTGGTACCTTATCACAAGCCCTTCTGGTTTGATTTAGGTGTATTCTGAGCTGTAATCACCATGAAAGCGAGCATGTATGGGAGCAGCGAAACAATTCCTTAGTTTGGCCTGTGTTGTATGTTATTGTAAGGGGATCCCTGAGGTCCTCAACTTCAGTTTTGCGAAGCTACGAGAATACTTTTTAAGTGCAAAGAAAACAAAAATAACATAATTTATTTAACAATTCTTCTCCCCCGACATAATCAGCGTTGTTTACGTTCGGGGCAGAAAGCACGCGCATGAACGTAATCTGCGTAATCATCGTTGTTTACGCTTAGGGGAAAGCGTGCGTATGCGTTGTGATGCTCTCTAAAATGGCTGAAGACGTAACTCGGGGGAGAAGAATTGTTGAATAAATTGTTATTATTCCTTAATTTTTTTAAATAATTTTTTAAAGCACTTTTATCTTGTATCTTTTTTCTGTCCTTTAACCTGAGATTGAAAAAGAGTGTGATGGAGCTTTCGTTCTCCACAGGTACGGCTCGTGAAATTAAAAGGATCTCTTTCATCTTTCACTCTGATAGACTGTGATAAAATGGAATACATTGCGTTTTTCCTGGTAAATGTTTTTTGGCAGCAGAATTGCATAATTTGTGGCAAAGTGCAATAACATTGTGTCATGTCATGCCATTGCAATATCCCATTTCATTTGTTTATTCAAACAGTATTCATCACCATTAAATTGAGGTTGAGCTTCACTTACAAGGGCAGTCACTCATATTTTAGTGCAGGTTAGACTGGACACAAACATGGGCATGCAAGACTGAACCAATTAAAATGTGTTTTCTTTAAATATAAAAAAAAAAAAAACACTATTATTGAACTTTGAATGCTCTTTGTATTTATTGTGTATTTCAAAAAGTAATTTAATATAAAGCTTGTTGAGCCCACAATCCATCTGCCACTGTTTGGCATATACCTACAATTCATGTTGTGCAGTGAATTATCAGGGCTGTTTTTCATTTAGGGTTTAGTCATCTTGCTGTACTTATCACGCAAATACTTTTCATAGTAACTAAATCTTGTTTTGCTCAAGATGTCTTTCCAGAGTGATTGGTTTAATGAGGGTGAGATGATGCATATGAAACATTAGCTAGCAAGCATCCAACAGAAAATGGAATTGTCTCTGCAAAGAAATGAAATATGATAGATGTATAGGGTGCTTGAGAACAGCTGTCATATGCATCTAATGTCAATATAAATACATTCTGGTTGTCCTTCATGTCTCCTTTCATAATGGTGCAGCTTTTTTGTCTCCTCAGTACCTCAATAATAGTTTATGGAAATGGGCTTTGCAATGCCAATATCTATAACGCAATGTGGCTGATTTAATGGGGCTCAAAGTCCAAAATATGTTTTTTGAAATCTGAAATTTGTGGCATTGTAAGCCTGTATTGGACAGGATAGCTGAGTAGAGATAGCAAGCGAATGGAGAGGGGAGCAGGATCAGGAAAGGACCTCAAGCCAAGGCTCGAACTGAGATGCCACGAAACTCTGCTACGTGATATGTCAGAGCACTGCCCACAAGGAATTACATTTTTTAATTAATGAAACGTTTATGAAATAAAATGAATAAGAAAAATGTAGCTACGTTTCTGCACTATTTCTAGGTTACAAATCAAATGCATTTGTGCATGAGAACAACATTAAAGTCTGTATTAAAAAAAAACAAACAACAAAAACAACAAAACTGGTCCCTCAAGTTATACTTATAATGATTTGTTAAAAATAGCAAAATGGTAATAAAGGCCCTCTAGGCCCCATATATGTATGTTATGTATAAATATTATTTAAAGTATCAATGAACCGGGCTATTATTACATCCATGCTCAAGTTCAGACTCTTAATTGACTATGCAGGAATGGGAATTGGACTATGCAGATAATCTCAAATTGGTAAAATATCAACCGTTTAGTTAGCCTGGCAAATAGATTGTTCTTTTATTACAGCCCAGACACAAAAAAGGCAGTCACATTGCTAAGCACATTTTTTGTAAGCACTCTTACAAATCGATATAGAGCCTAATTTTTTAGACATCTCTTTACTTTTCCGTTTCTTTCAAATCCAGTCTAACAGGAACCATGGGAGGTTCTTTGCAGGCATTTCCAGCTTTTGTCCAATAGCTTGATCTGTAGTCAAATTCTGGCCCTTGGAGAAATAGATTTCTTTGTTGGAGCAATCGTGAGACAGGCCACTGATGGCGTATTTAGTGCTGAAAAAGACCACACCGTGCACGTAATGATAAAATGCATTAGTTATCTAGCATCATTTCAACTGGCTTGACATTGTTGTCGGGTAAAAATCACACTGAATTGATTTACAGCTTCCTGTTTTGGGTTTGTTTGGCACATTGTGTAATTTATAAGCACACATTGTATAATGTCTTTGAAAGGGAGTTCACTGAAGACTTTATTTGAACAAACCAAAAGTCATACAGTGTTTGTTCAGTAAACTTGTTCAAGTTTAGAAAATAATTTCAACAAGCGAGTTTTGAGCTTTGTCTTTGCACAAGATAAAAATAGGCTCAGTCGGCACTGCCAGCGGCATTTAGACAGAGGAGACTGCTGTGTTGAATCAATGTGTTTTTTATGCAGCCTCTTTTTTGTTGACATAGCCAGAGTGGACCGTGTGCTAATCCAGCAACAGGAAGTTATGAGTGCCACCACCCTCTTCCTCTGACACATAAAAATACACACGGTGCTTTCTCACTTTCACTTAGCCTGTGATTCTCACTCAATGCTTTAAACAGTTTGTGTACATAGCCTAGATCTTAAGACCTTTCTCATGTTTCTGTGGTCCGACTTCAGTGAGTAAGACTAGAGCTGGTCTCGGGTCAGTGTCTTACTCTGGAGCACTGCCACTACTGAAGGACATGCGAGTGTCACCACAACATTACCTTTACTGAGGCCATGCTGGATTCACACACACATTCACACACTGACTCAAACACTCCCTCACTCATTTACTCACACTGCAGTGGCCTGCCAACATTTCCATCAGCAGAATTAAGGGTATGACCAAATGTATGAGGCAGTATGAGTAATTTTATATTGTGATATTTACACTACCGTTCAAAAGTTTTGGGTCAGTCCGATTTTTTTTTTTAAATGAAATTTATATTTTTATTCAGAATGTATTAAGTTGATCAAAAGTGACAGTAAAAAGCATTTATAATGTGATAAATGATTTCTATTTCATATAAATGTTGTTCTTTTGTACTTTCTATTCGTCAGAGAATCCTGAAAAAACAATGTTTTTAATATTGATAATAATATAAGAAATATTTCTCGAGCACCAAATCAGCATATTAGAATGATTTCTGAAGAATCACGTGACACTGAAGACTGGAGTAAGAGCTGCTGAAAATTTAGCTTTGCCATCATAGGAATAAATTGCAATTTAAACTATAATAAAATAAAAAAAACTTTAAAGGGGTCATATGTCCTCTCCTAGGTTCACGAAACGGTCGTCCATAAAATGCATTGCTGTTCTGTTGTAAGTAATCTTAAAGATTCCTAAATGCATCTACTTCTGGAAGGCCAAATAAAGTGCTTTTGCTTTCGCCTAGAAACACACAGCGTCTCCCTGACATGGCTGCTTCAACATTAACTGCGGTTACTGAAACCACGCCTTCTTTCTTTGCGTGCACATTTGGGCGCATTATGCAAATATTTCCACATAGTGAGGTAGATATGTGGGGGGCGTGTTAGAACGAGCCGTTTTAGGGGGGCATGGCAGAGTCTTAACTCTGATAAAGAATATCTCTTTGGTTTTGAGACTTTAGTCTTTGCAACTTCAGGGATCTTATCTATGCACAATCAGCTTGTAACACTCCAAAGAAAAAGGAAAACTTGAAATCGTATCATATGACCCCTTTAAAATTGTAATAGCATTTCACAATATTACAGTTTTTACTGTATTTTTTATCAAAGAAATGCAGCCTTGGTGAACATAAAATTTTTAAAATGTAACCAACCACAAATGATTAAATAGTAGTGTATATGAATTTATTTATTTTTGCACAACGGACATACCATGATACTGCCTGAGCCAAAGATTGTGAGATAAGCATCTTGAACTCTGAATAAACATTATACATGGTGCTTTTCCCGAACTGTTGACGTAATGTCAGCATTGAACCATTCAACCCTCCATTGTTCACAGCCCCCTCACACCCTTATCCTCCAACTGGATTTTTTCCCCTCCTCAGGGAATGTTTAATTTTTCTCCATCTATGACTCATGGATGGCCCTCGGTTTGTCGGCAGGATGGCTCGTAGCCATCTAATATCGGCGCATGAGCAGTGAGGCAGGGACAGGGCCCTTTATCTCTCACCCGAGCATCTGATTACAGCCATCTTCAGGGAAATGTGTCAGACACCGAGCGAGCGCTGGACCACAGGATGACATAGAAACACCTCCCCCTCGATTTATCGCTCTCCCCTTCTGCATGTGGGTGTCGATATAAGAATGCATGGGAATGCTTCAAAGAACTCCCTCAGAATGACAAATTATAACAGCACTAAGCAAAATGAACAAAGCGTTAAAGGGTCCATGTTTTACACGTGTACCATTTTATTACTTTCCCTGAAGTACATATGTGGTGATAGTCAATATTTCTTGTCGTAAGTTAGTTTTTCAAGACTATTTTCATCCATATCTTTGACCCTAAGAATTAAACCGTCTGTTTTTGCTACTGCACCTTTAAGACTTAAATATTTTTTGAGAAAACCTTGCCAGAGCTTTAGCCAAAGTACAGAGAAAGTTTCCTGTTAGCTGGGAAGTGGTCCCTTTAAGTGCATTCAGAAAAGATAGATGAATGATGCCAAACGTCAAACCCCAGATGACTCACTCATGAGGAATGTAAATATGAAGCGTACGAGACATCATTCATCATTCACTATCCATGCTGAAATATTCGCTGCTGAGTAGGAGAAATCTGTCACTGATTATGTGCAGTTCTAAGCTAAAATTCAAAATATTGGGAAGGACATTATTTGCATACTTCTAAAAGCATTCTTATCAGTGAAGGTTTTTTTTTTACTTGTCATATTGCTGTTGACTGTTTGGCTGTAGCACATATAGGCTGCTGTTTGCTCCATGCGGCCTGTTTTATAGTATTATTCTCAGGCACTTGTGTTGTCCATGCCTCCCTGCTGTTGTACTCCAATTAAACGTTTCCTTTAGCAGGCCACCTGCCATTACTCATCAGCAGGAGGTGAGGGATTTCAGCTCTTGAGAGCGGAAATTGTAAAGGGCTCCGAGTAAATGATTGATGAAGTCAATCCTGACACAGACAGAAGATCGTAGCTGTGATTGTGTCTAAAAGCGCGATAGTGTGTGACGTTAAACGTATGTTGATGAAGAGGATAGGAAGAGGGCGTCGTTCTCACCTCTCTTCTGGCCACTCACTTTCATTCGTATACTCTTTGTTATCCTCTTCTCTCTTCATTGTACAGACATTGTACACTACCATTTAAAAGTTTGGGGTCAGTTTTTTTGTTTTTTGTTTTTGTTTTGAAGAAGTTATTCAGCAAGGACGCATTAGATTGATCAAAAGTGGAAGTTTAGACATTTATTTATTTTTTGTAAAATTATTAATTTTATTCAGTGAATCTTGATTAAAAAGTATCATATTTCCACAAAAAAAAAAAACATTAGGCAGCACAACTGTTTTAAACATTAATAATAATAAGAAATGTTTCTTGAGCACCAAATCAGCATCATAGAATGATTTCTGAAGGATCATGTGACACTGAAGACTAGAGTAATTTCTGCTGAAAATTCAGCTTTGCCGTGCCAGAAATAAATGACATTTTAAAATATATTAAAAGTGAAAACAGTCATTTTAATTTGTAATAATATTTCACAATATTACTGTATTTTTGATTAAATAAATTCAGCCTTGGTGTGCATAAGAGACTTCTTTTAAAAAACATTACAAAACTTACCAAGCCCAAACTTGTGAGGTGCAATGCAAAAACTACTTATCATCTTCTGTGTTGAATTATCTATACATGTAAACATTATTTTGCTAAACAGTGCCTTGTTTGTCTCATTCCAGATTACCACACTGATCAATCACAAAGACAAGCTCAAGAAGACAGAGAAGACCTTACGGGCCATCCAGAGAGTAGGGCAGGCGGTCAGTGTTGCAGTTGGCCGCTTCGTGGCGGTGGGTGAAGCCATTGCAGCAGAGAATGAAGACTTGAAGGATGAGATGGGACTGGCTTGCTTTGAGGCTCGGAGAGCAGGTTAGTCTGACACTATTCAACTGGAAGAGCAATGACACATAAGCAGTTTTCCCGGGTAGAGTTACCAGGCAACAAGGAACAGGAAATGGACAGCTGGGTTAAACATAGTGGAACTTGTCAACAAGCTCAGACTTGCCTGTCAGGGTTGTACACCATGCAAAATTGATTTTAAATTCTTTTCAAATTTAATTTAATTGATGTAGCATACAGGAATTGCATTTTAAGTTGAATTTAAGGAAGTATAATTACAAACGTTCATATAACTGCCGTAAGTGTATTTTCTAATAATAAACATATCATACATACGACATATGAGGTACTCCAAGAAACATTAGATCATATTAATAATCAATCATTGAAATACCACCTACACAAATGAGTATTTCATTTATATAATACACTACCGTTCAAAAGGTTTTTCAATTTTCAGTAACCATTACTTAAATCTTGTCACATGATCCTTCAGAAATGTTGAAAACAGTTGCAGACAAGTTTAATATTTTTGTGGAAACTGTGATAGTTTTTTGTTTCAGGATTCATTGAAATGGAAATGTTTCGTAACATTATAAATGTCTTTACTGACACTTTTGATCAGTTTAATGCATCCTTCCTGAATGATATCCAGATGTGTGCAGCACATTTTACGGAGGACTGTTTACTGATTCTGGGAGAGTAGACTACGATGCCAGCAGTTCTGACTCAAAGTCTGTAAGTACGTTTTCATTTAAAGGATTTGCCACTGATGATTCAAACGCGAGTTTTGGGCAGTGTAGAGTAGCACTTGTTTGTCATTTCTCCGATCACAAATGCAGACAGGGTTTTATGTTTACGCGGCGTGATGCAACGCAATGCGTAAAAAGAAAGTATAAGTCATTATAATCAGTAATTTTGTCCCCACTGGATGCAACAAATGCCTCGTTTGTAATGGGTTTTAATGTTTTTGTTTCGTTGCTCCGGCCAGACAACGGCATCACAGTATGGTGAGGGGCGTAACATTTCCGTCACACGCTTGAGGTATTCAGCCAATCACAACGCACTGGATAGCTGGCCAATCACAGCACACCTCGCTTTTCAGACCGATGAGCTTTGTAAAAATCGACGTGTTTCAAAAAGGCGGGGCATAGAGGAGAAACAATAATGTACAGTATGTGGAAAATAATGTGTTTTTTTTTACTTTAAACCACATAAACACATTTCATTACACCAAATACACAAAATAATGTTCTTTTTAGCAGCATCATATGACCCCTTTAAAAAATGTACTGACCTCAAACTTTTGTACAGTAGTGTATAATCAATTTAAAATCCTCAAAATGGAGACAAACAACATGAAACAAGCCTGTGAGCAAGCCTAAACTTTAAATATAATTTTTATGTTTCATATAAAAACTGTGTTGGACTAATTAAATTCCAGTCTATCAAAATCAGATTATCATTATGTGGGATGTAGCCAATTGTGATAAAAAGTTAGTCTATCAAGTTTTATTATAAGCTGAAATTAATATATATGGTTTAAATGAATTTGCCCAATTTAATATATTTAGAGCCTATAATTTGATTAAAGGGGTCATGAACTGCCTTTTGTATTATTTTGTACTGTTCTCTATGGTCCACTTATAATGTTATCAAGATGTTTACATAAAAAAAACATCATAATTTAGAAGTAATAGGCTAGTTTCTGTCCCCCTCATCAGAACGCTCTGTTTGAATAGGTGCCGTGTTTAGCCACACTACTACATCATAAAGTGGCACATTCCACAACCTGTCGTTTTGGCAGATTGGCTTCAATATAAGCTGTTTTTAGACTAATGAGAAAGTTTTGAGTTCTGAAACTTACAGGATGTTTTTTTATAGTACAATGACGTCTTATGTCAAAAGATCAAGGGATTTTTGATTTCTCAGCTAAGGACCCCTTTAAAATGGGGGTTTCACAACCATATGGATGCAGATGTTTTGAGATGGAACCAAGAGCAGCATTTCCTATGCCTTTTTTCTTTGTGCTCTGCTTGAATCTGTTGGGGTATGTGAAAGAGTGCTGCAGTTTCTCTCCTATTAAACTCTCCTTGCCCCATCTGTCTCTGAAGAGTTTGCCTAAAAATACCCCACAAATGTGTGTTTCCGTATCCCTTGTTTGTGATGAAGTGTTGCTGTGCTTGCTTTTAGAATAACCAACACAAGCACAAAGAGATTTGATCTGTTCTGACGGTTTAAAGAGGTTTACAAAGGCAAGCAGCTGTAGTTATGAAATAAATAAATTGGATATGAGATGACATCTGTGAGGCTTTGCATAAAAACTAGATGATTCTGAGAATTATTTATTTCTGCATTAACTTATTTAATAAACTAATACCCTGGAAATTAATGCACTGTAAAAAAAAAACTTTTTCAACTTTTTTGAAGTTGTTAATAAAACAAAGATTATTGAAACATATTACAAGAAAATATTATATCAGTTTTTCTACTTCAAAATGCCATTGTTAATTTAATGTGTTACTTGTCGTTTCTTTGCAATTGTTTGTGAAATTTCTGAGGGAAAATTGTTTCAAAGTGAATTATACAAATTTTTTTTCATTGTGTAGCGATATCTTAATTTCAGCAGTGTATTCTTTTGTCAAACCTAAAAATTTATTTTGTTTAAAAGTTTTGATACATTTCTTTGAAATAAATGCCGCTTAGTCTGATATTTTATCATATAATGTCATAAACTGATACACTTTTAAGTGTGGCTTAGAATCCAAATAATTTTTTGCATGAATGTATATTTAGTAGCAAAACAAGCACTGTGTCTGTCGATCAAATGTGATTGTCTCAAAGACTCAAAGTGTGTTGTGGTTTACATATGTCCCTCCGGTCTGAAATAATAGGAGCTCTGTTCTGTATCTATAAATACAGATAATTGGTGGTCTCTCCCACCTCCCTTCCCATACCTCCCAGGGAAACAACACTGGAATTAGACTGGCTTCAAGTTAGTTATCAGACTCCCCGCAGTGTTTGAATGCTCACCCACACATTTAATCCTCCTGATTATTACACGGGCCGCCCATGTGTGACGGGCAAAAGTTTAGCCCAAAACACATTTAGGCAGGTGGGAAAGCGTAACGTAGACTCGTTTCAGGGGAAGAAGTCAGATGTTATAGAGTGGTGAAATCTTTCTTTTATTTATAGAATAACTAAACTAGTTCAGCCGAGGTACGAGAGCACATCGTCTGAAGGAGATGAAAGAGAGCTTTCATTGAAAAGGGGAAGCCCTGATTTGAGAAATGACCTGTGACTTCGTGTGTAACCGCAGATGTGACACAGTGGCCTGCACGTCTTTAAATCCAGGAGTCTTTTGAATGATGTAGAGATTACATTGCTATGATTTGCTTTAAATAATGTTCTTTTTAGCAGCATCATATGACCCCTTTAACAGCAGGAAGGATGGAGGAGGATGTGTTTTGAGTTTGAGTCTGTGTGGTTTTAAAGTGCACTTCATATGATCCATTGAGGGTGTTTCTTCAACTATGGGCCTTTTTGGCCCTTAGTGTTTTTAGAAATAAAATTAAATATCATTACATATAAATTTTTGGTTTATTGACAATTTCCAACAGTTGTTTCTGTAATTGTTTTTTAATCTGAATGTAATTTTTTAAAATAACACAACTAGCATTATGTATTCTAATTTTATACAATTAAATAATATTTTCTCACTTTTGCACAATTGGAAATTACAGCTTGATTAGAATTGACACACAATAAAAATATTCTTTTCATCTGCCAAATGATATTAACCTTGATTTTTTTTCAAGCATGCTCTCATAATGTTGTCTCCTTGGTAACAAAGTATACCATCAAACATCATTTAGTTTTTATTTATCAAAATTAATTGATTTGTTTTATTAAATTAACTCATTTGTGTAAAAATGACTATAATGTATTCTTACAAAATAAATATCAAAATGCTTCATGATTATAGTACATTTTTTTTTTATATAAATATAAAAATATATATAAAAATATATTTTTCTGATGGATTTTTAAGACTGAACATCTGGGCCGGGAACAAGGGTAAAACAAAATCTGTGCAAAGGAGACATTTGAAAAGCAAAAATAAGTGATAAAGACATTTTTAATGTGATCTTAATATAACGAAAATAAATTAAAATCTGTTAGTTTTAATAAAAATCAATCCCTGGCATATAAAAGTATTTTTAGTTGCAACAAAGTTGAATGTTTTCTTAACCTGAAGGTTGGGAGCTCTAGATATTTTTGCTGAGAATGCATTATTTTCTCTTTGTCTTGCTTTTCAGGAACCTCTCGGCCTTATATATACAGATAGGCAGGTGCTTTTGAGCTACAATTCGATATTATAATACTTGAATTTAATGGAGTGCATTCAGAAGCAGCAGATGCATGCTGAGATGATGTCTTTAAAGGGCATCAATGCAGAGATCTCAATGTTTCACCCTCTATGCAAGCCGAACGCCTGAGGCTGTGTCTCTTTAAAGCAGGAAACTCTCTGAAAGGAGTTGGCTGAAAATGCCAGCCACTCAAGACAGCGACATGTCTCTGGTGCTGCTCAAGGGATTCGGCTATTAGCTTTCACAAAGACACCGCTTCAAAGCTCAGGAAAGACACAGAGGCAGCAAACAATCCCCTCCAGAAACAAGAATGTTTTAGTATGGCCGCTGCACGAAACGCTGCATTGTGCCCAGTCAGATAACTATGGATAGGTGTGCACAAACTGGCTAAGTAATTTGGCCCACAATGCAGCATTCTGCACAAGGCACCTTGATTGTTAAAACCACTTTGAGATTCAACAAAGAAAAGCTGTCGGATGCAATCAGGATGGTGTCTTCAGATGGACAAATGTGTCATTGAACATGGAACATAGCTGTTTCCCTTCAGAAATTCTATCTGTATTTCTCACCCTCTTTCTCCTTTCACTTTTGAATGTGCCAGTCTTTCCGTCTCTCAGAATAACACTGCTTTATTGAGGCACGAGGCAGGGAATTGCACTCATCAAGTGTCCTTTCAGCACATTCCAACTGGGACAACATGACACGCCAGCCCTGCCACCCTGCCCAAAAATAAGCCAGCATATAGTATTTGTGTCTAGACAGGGTTGTTTGCTAGTGGACGCCCACTGAGGAAAGTGAGATGTTTAATGATGTTTTAAAAAGTGGCTACCCAGAGTGATGGATTGCTTTGTAAGTAATCAAATGGTGTGTGACTTAATGTCTTAATGTGCTCTGAGGTTGAATTAACTTATTGAAATGGCATATTTTTGGTTCGGAGCAGTAGCAGTTGTTGGTTTATTTATAAGTGTTTGTTTTTGAGGGAGGAGAAGACGTTATGTTGTTTTACATGATCTGAAGTGTTTCTCACAGGGCAGTTTCAGTGCTAGTGAGGATTTTTATATAGAGTTGCCTCAATGACAATCATAAATTTTAAAGTGTGTTTTTGTGGCCTATTCTAGCTATATTTTGGGGACGAATGAAAAAAAATTGTCTCAAGAAGTTGGCTAAATCGGAGAGAACCTAATTTTTTGGATGGTCTCAAAAGGAAAAATGCTTCATAAAAGTTACATTTTTTATTCTAAAGCATATAGTTTTTTTTAAACTCTGGTTTGGGTTAGTGTTGTATAACTTTGAACTTTCTATTCAACAAAGAATCATAAAAATAAGTATTCCACATTATAAGAAGAAGAAATGTAGCAAATCAGCATATTAGAATGATTTCTGAAGGATCAGAGTAATAGCTGCTGAAAATTCAGCTTTACCATCACAGGAATAAATTACATTTTAAAGTATATTAAAAAGGAAAACAGTTATTTGAATTGGTAATAATATTTCGCAGTATTACTGTTTGATTTCTTGATCAAATAAATGCAAAATGGGGTTTTTACGTAATAATCACATTAATGTAGCTTGCGCCAACAGTTGTACACAGAAGCAGTTCCGGGAGCATGACGTATGAGGTCAGAGCTGCGCGTGCGCCAGTGAGTCTCGTGAAAACCAACGTTTGTTTACATTATCAAAGGAAGCAAAGTTTCCTTACTTTAGCAAAGGAAAACCAGTCTCCTCTTGGCTTATATCGAAATCCTCTGA
>NW_015548214.1:1157446-1158478 GCF_001515605.1 Sinocyclocheilus anshuiensis | reverse complement strand
AACCGACTGGATTCGTCTGAAAGAAGAAAGTCATATACACCTAGGATGCCTCGGGGGTGAGTAAAACGCAGCCTCATTTTCATTTTTGGGTGAACTAACCCTTTAAGTCTGAGCACTTAGAGAAGTAATAGCACATCTCTTCTCAACAATCCACATGATTTGTGGCATCATTCAGTCCATAATGGGACGAGTTACATGCTGAAGTCTAATTAGGGGTTTGGACACTTTAACAACAATATCTTGTTATTGCATCTAAATATGTTTTTATTCTGCAGGCACTGCCATAGCTCAGCTGACGGATGTTTCCAGTCTGGAGCAGTGTGAGGGTGATGGGCGCAGCACGGTGTTTAGCGACAGGACTGGCATGGTGAAAGCTGCTCGCATGCTGCTCTCCTCTGTTACCAAAGTCCTGGTGCTTGCAGACTGCATCGTTATCAAACAGATCATAAGCTCTCGCAACAAAGTACGTATTGTCTGCTGGGTCCAAGTACTTGTGCACTGGCCTTTACAAGCAACTCAAAATGGCACTCATCTGTTCCTGTTAAGTACAAGAGTACACAGGCGCACACACAGGCTGCTCGTTGCTCTCAGATGCTATCGCTGCATGGCCACATATTTAGAGTCCTCCTCTTTTGGAGATAATTGAAGAGACATGGCATAGGATAAAGTAGGAGGCCTGTCTTAACATTCATGTCGGTGAGATGAGGAAGTGGGCATTGTCAATGTGTGTGCGTGCCTGTTTGTGCTCTCAGATCTGGAGCTAATCATGTTCACCCAGTCAACAATTTGATCTCACAATGATGTCACCACGAGCTCACACGATTCTCATGGTGTGGTCACAATGTGTGTGTCACAGTGAGCTAAAAGTGTAACCACACAGCGCACTCACTGTGTGCTAATACTATGCTCCCAATGTGAGGTCACTGCACACTCACTGTGTGCTCATACTGTGGTCACAATGTGAGGTCACTGCACACTCACTGTGCGCTCATACTGTGGTCACAATGTGAGGTCACTGCACACTCACTGTGC
>NW_015548214.1:1156399-1156803 GCF_001515605.1 Sinocyclocheilus anshuiensis | reverse complement strand
CGCTCGCAACAAAGTACGTATTGTCTGCTGGGTCCAAGTACTTGTGCACTGGCCTTTACAAGCAACTCAAAATGGCACTCATCTGTTCCTGTTAAGTACAAGAGTACACAGGCGCACACACAGGCTGCTCGTTGCTCTCAGATGCTATCGCTGCATGGCCACATATTTATAGTCCTCCTCTTTTGGAGATAATTGAAGAGACATGGCATAGGATAAAGTAGGAGGCCTGTCTTAACATTCATGTCGGTGAGATGAGGAAGTGGGCATTGTCAATGTGTGTGCGTGCCTGTTTGTGCTCTCAGATCTGGAGCTAATCATGTTCACCCAGTCAACAATTTGATCTCACAATGATGTCACCACGAGCTCACACGATTCTCATGGTGTGGTCACAATGTGTGTGTCAC
>NW_015548214.1:1154537-1156328 GCF_001515605.1 Sinocyclocheilus anshuiensis | reverse complement strand
TACTCACACCGTGAGGATCACAGTATGAGGATCGTGTGAACTCACAATGATTTCACTTATTACTCACACCGTGAGGATCACAGTATGAGGATCGTGTGAACTCACAATGATTTCACCTATTACTCACACCGTGAGGATCACAGTATGAGGATCGTGTGAACTCACAATGATTTCACCTATTACTCACACCGTGAGGATCACAGTATGAGGATCGTGTGATGTCACTGTGATCATCGCATGATCTCACGTGTTGACTGGGCAGTTAGTGATGTTTGGACGGCCAGGCAGCAGAACAGCTCTCCATTAGAGAGAAACACAATTGAATTTGTCCCTGACCATACCTGATAATGCCCACTCCTAGCTAGCTAAGCACAGTTTCTGCATGTGTGACTCGGCATGTATGACCACTACCACTACCACTATAACTTAAACATGGTATGGGGGTTTAAGAATTTAAGACTATTTTTCTTGTTTAAGAAACTGCCTTGTTTCCAAAAAAATAAAAAAATAAATAAAATTATTAAACTATTGTAACTGTTATAGCTGTAGCTGTTGTAAGACAAAAAATGTTGGAAATCATGTTGACGTGAAATTAAAATCACAATATCTGATTTGATATCTCAATTGTTTTTCTATATACTGAGATTACATGGAGCAAATTATTCTTCTTTTTTTAGTCACTTACTTCTCAGATCCCAAGTAAACTAAAGACTTTTGTAAGAGATCTCAACAGCTTCACACACTGTGCTCAGATTTGCCACAGTGGCTCTATGCTCTTACTGTATATCAACAGTTGACTCAGTTGAGTCTATTTTTATTTTTTAGGACAGACATCTGAGATAAAGCTCATTCCTAAATAAAACACATCTTATGAAAGCAACCTTTATGCAATACATTTTTTTCTCATTTCTCAGGGCTGTAGCTGAGAAAGACATGGGTTTTATGTATGTGTGCAGGTGCTGGTTACCCTGGAGCAACTGGAGAGAGTCAGCACTTTTCAGGAATTTGTCCAAATCTTCAGCCAGTTTGGGAACGAGATGGTAGAGTTTGCCCATCTCACAGGAGACAGACAGAATGTAAGTGGCCTCAGACACACACACACACACACACACACACACACACACACATCCCTGCTCACCCTCCATCTTTCCCTCACTTCACTTTACAGATAATCAAACACCGATAAGGACACTTCCTATGGCAGATGTGTATAGCCCGTGTAGATTTATATGTCGGATGAGGGGAGAAGGGGAAGATAATGGAGGCATTTTAGTTATAAGAACTGAACTGTGCTACACACTGCAGTTTCAATCAGCAGCTCTCAAACCCCACTGATAAAAACCTTTGGGGTAGGATACACTCAACCGCAGTGCAGAACAGATGGTTGGAGCGAAACGCTAGTGGTGCTTATTAACAGGAATTTAACATTTTAAGGCTCATACCAGAGTGTGTTTGCAGTGCAGAAACATATGCAAGATCAAGGAATTGAACTGCGTTTATAAATTAATGTTTTCCTGTTGGGTGGAGATTAGATATGGGTTTGTCAAAAGCTGATGCTGATGTTGATATCTAGAGCAAGAGTTTTTAAACTGGGGTCTGCATGGGGCTGCTAATGGATTTGCTGAAAATTTGAGAGAAAAAGAAGTAAAAAGGTTTTACTGTTTTAAGGGCCATTTACAAGAACATGGTTTTTATTATGGGTTAGAGCAGTGTTTCCCAACCTTTTTTTAGTTGCGGCACCCTTTGGAAATTTTAACAAACTTGTGGCACCCTACAAAATAAATTTTGTCA
>NW_015548214.1:1153207-1154348 GCF_001515605.1 Sinocyclocheilus anshuiensis | reverse complement strand
GTTACCAGAGTTGCCCATATACCACACCATGTTACAACACAGTAACACAGTAACACAGAAACAATACTGTACTACATCGATGTTTCCTGTCGGCTCAATTTTTGAGTGGACTTTGCTGTTCCGATTCGCATGAACGGTATACGAGTGGAGCGACTGAGCGGAGCGCACACGCATAGAGCGGGATAATACGGAGAGCGTCACACCACGTGAAAGTGAAACTCATTTTCGGTGAACTAATTTTCGGCAGCCGGAATTTCGGTGCATCTCTAATTATTGGCGACATCAGAAATGGATATTATATAATAGATGCTTTTTTGAACATTTTAGCAATTTAAAAATATTAAAAAAGGATTTTTTACACGGCACCCCTGCTCTCGACAGACGGCACCCCAGGGTGCCGCGGCACCCCGGTTTGGAAACACTGGGTTAGAGCATCATGTCATACGAGACGCTGCGAAAGATGCAAACGCAATGGTCAAGCGTCGATGTAGCATGTTTACGTAGAAAAACAATGGAAAAGTTGCGCAGTGGAATGGAAAATGTGTTCTATGTGGGAATAAGGACCCCTTATTCTACTTTCTGAAGACTGGAAATCTTCATTAATTGCTTTAATTGTGATTAATTTTAAAGAATAAAAACTACATTTTAATTTAATCATATGGACCACCATTGTTTTTAAGTAATAATTGAAAACAAATCTTATAGTGTTATGATTTTTATTTTTATTTATGAATTATTTGTTTTATGAATATTCTTAGAAATGTTTAGAAGTGTTAATTTCTTCTTTGTTGCTATGTAGTTTATACGTGTATGCTATAAATTTATGCAAATAAATTTGAATGGAATTCAGAATATTTATCTTCAGATTAATACATGTACTCTAAGAGTTGGTAGAAAGAAGATAGTTTAATACAACAAATATTTTTCAGATGAAATTTATTTAGTAAACAGTATAATTTGTTATTTTTTTAGTGAAATGACAATATAAAGGCCAATTATTTTATTTTGCAAACAACATTGTCTTTATAATATTATACTTACTATATAGACTAAGGGTCTTTATACCCTTTATATGGGAAATGTAAAGTATATATATATATATATATATATATATATATATATATATGAGAAAGACACTCTC
>NW_015548214.1:1150984-1152937 GCF_001515605.1 Sinocyclocheilus anshuiensis | reverse complement strand
TATATATATATATATATTAGGAAGGCATTCTCTTATCCCAGTTGTTTGGGGTCCTTGGCATCAAAAAATTTGAAAGCTCCTGATCAATAGAGTAGGGTGGGCTATGACCGATGTAGTACTGATTTACATTAGGGTCCAATTGTCTGCTAACACTACTGTCAAACTCATTGTGGCCCAATATTGGCTGTCACGATTGCTCTATCACCCCATGAAACCATATTGATCCAGCAACCATCAGAAACTGGTTTCAGCTGATTTTTCCAGCAGTGCATGGCCGTTTCTCCTACTAAGGCCTCCTCCAGAGTCCCATCATGATTAGGAGAGTAGTAATATGTATATGAATGACACCGAGAACTGACAGGAAAGGCTGTCTCATTTCAGACAGGAAGCATCTGTATGTATTTGATAATGTTTCACAAACACATCACGTTCCTATCTCTGCAGAGCTTTCCTGCCAATCTGCAGCCTCCATCTTTTCAGTTTTATTCAGAAGGACATAATAACAGATAATCACTTCTCCTTTTGTGAGCCATGGCTCCCAGCCGGGGTGAGAGAGATCAGGTTCCTCTCATTCTCTCCGTCATGCACACACACAGTCTGTCAGTCACAAATCCCTAATGCCTTATGGCACGTCAAGTGAGTGCAGCTCTATTGAGTTATATTCCAGCTCGCTCAGTGTCGGTGGAAGGCATTATGTCAGTGCTATCTTTTTCAAAGACCAAATGTATCCTTCCTTCTAAGCAAGACCTTGAAAAATTAACACTTAGAATGAATTCAGTTCTGCAGATCTCCTGACGACCTGCGTCAGATAGTTAAGATTCAAGTCAAGTGCACCTGATTTGGTGGGGGGGGGGACTTTGGTTTTATTAATATTCAGTCAAATGAGTTTAATAAGCACTTCTTAACTGAACTAAACTGATAATACAGTGTAATTCCAACCTTGTTTGTTGCAAGCAAATGATTTATTTTCCCTATAAAGTCATCTGAAGTTAAACCTAAGCTAAGATTTCAGAATACTTAAGGCATTACGTGTTTTCTCATATTTGTCTTGTGGATTCTTGTTTTCCTCAGGATCTGAAGGATGAAAAGAAAAGAGCTCGGATGGCCGCCGCACGTGCTGTGCTGGAGAAATGCACTATGATGCTCCTTACAGCCTCTAAGGTAGGATTGTGGAAGAGAGTACCATCTGCTATCTAAACAATGTTAATATCAACCGTTCTCACTGATGAATCACATATACGCATGTATTTGTGTGTAAAAATGTGTGAATGTGTTCATGCAGAAATAATGGTGCATCAAAAAAGTTTCAACTTAAAATGCAAATTTAGGAATAACTTAAACTTTTGAACGTCAAATAGTTTTGAAAAAATATCAGTTTTCACAAAAAATATTAAGCAGCACAACTATTTTCAACATTGATAATGACAATAAATGTTTCTTGAACAGCAAATCAGTATATTAGAGTGATTTCTGAAGGATCATGTGACACTGAGGACTGGAGTAATAGCTGCTGAAAATTCAGCTTTGCCATCACTGGAATAAATTACAGTTTAAAATGTATTAAAATAGAAAACTTATTTTATTTTGTAATAATATTTCACAATATTACTGTTTCTATTGTATGTTTGATCAAATAAAATAATGCAATATTTATATATGTATATATAACATTTTAAATTATATATTGAAATTTTGCATCAGAATCTTTCCTGCACGCATAAGTAAGAAAACTTGTACACAATTATTATTGAATGAGAGCCATTATGTATGTTCACCTGAATTGCACTCAGAGAATATATAAAAGGATTCATCTGGTAGTCCAAGATCAGGCAGTGGCTCTATTTTCAGATATATTGAGTTTTTTTTTTCCATTTTGATTTAGTAAGAGAAAGAAGTTATTATGAGTAATTATTAAAGCTGCAGTCCGTAACTTTTTTTGGTTAAAAATGATCC
>NW_015548214.1:1139962-1149695 GCF_001515605.1 Sinocyclocheilus anshuiensis | reverse complement strand
CGGTGCGGTGACTGACTGCCACACATACTCTTCAGAACATTAGATACATCCGAGCTGGAGCCGTGCCGCCGCACAACCCACGCAAGGAAGATAATTCCGCACACAGCTGCAATTGCAGGTTTTCAAACAGAGATGGCGACAAAGAGGCAAAACTTACGGACTGCAGCTTTAAGTAGTAGTTATGTGAAAAGTGTTCATCTTGTCTGGAAATGAGGCCTTGACTTCAGCAACCACTCAAATGTTTGCTGTCTGTTTTTGCAAAAGGAACGGGGACTGTTGAAGTGCGGCATGAATCACATAAATACATTTTCACTTATGAAAAATTACAATGGTGTTATTATATTATTTTACCATGGTAACATCATAGTTTCTAGACATGTACCATGTTACACCATGGTGTCGATGTCCCTTGGAGTATGGTATGCTATATGGGAATGGCATAGCACCATGGTTATCTATTGTCTATGGATGAACCATGATATTACCATCTGATACATCACTGATATTTTTTCACAAGGGTCTTTTCCATATTTGAGCTTGTCCGTTCCTCTAAAAAGTGTGTTTTCTTTTCTTATTCTGAAAAATGTAGTGAAGTGTAATAACATCCTGTTTACATGCCAAATTTTGCACCTGTACTTTTGTTGTTCCCCTGCATTTTAAAGATAATTTTTGTTCCTCTTTGCCTCTCAGACTTGTCTGAGACATCCTGACTGCGAGTCGGCACGGATCAACAAAGAAGCAGTCTTCCAACGTATGCGTCTGGCCCTGGAGCAAGTCATTGAGATTGTGACTGACACGAGGAGCAGTGGGGAGGCCAAAGCACTTCCTATCAGCATCTATGCTGGGATTAAAGACTTTAAGGTGCAAGTGTAGGCCAAGGGCTCTTGGATGAATGTCTCAATGGATAAAGTTTCTCTTTTAACGACTTGAAAAAAAAAAAAGTATTGTTCAACCAGTCAAAAAAAAAAAAATGCTACGGTTCAAAAGTTTGGGGTCTTTTTTTTTTGAAAGAAAGAAATTGATACTTTTTTCATCACAGACACATTAAATTGATCAAAAGTAACAGTCAATACAATTTTACAAAAGTTTTTGATTTCAAATAAATTGTGTTCTTTTTAACTTTCTATTCAGCGTCTTAGAATGATTTCTGAAGGATCATGTGACACTGAAGACTGGAGTAATGGCTGCTGAAAATTGAGCTTTGCCATCATAGGAATAAATTACATTTTAAAATACATTACAATAGAAAACAGTTACTTGAAATTGTAATAATATATTTCACAATATTACTGTATTTTTGATCAAATAAATGCAGCCTTGGTGAGCGTAAGAGATTCTCTCAAAAACATTACAAAATCTTGCCAACCAGGAACTTCTGAATACAAATTATGTTTGGTGCTACTATTGGTACTGAGATTACACGCTTCACTCATTAAGGTGGTCTACAAAATTTTGCAGAAGCAAAATAAATTTTGACTGATAGTGATAATTATTTTAATGCTACGAATGGGTTGAAAAAATTTAATATCCCATATAATATGAAAAATGCAGACATTAGCCAATGACTGGTATATCATGAATCAGTATCTCACCAGATGGTTGTATGTTTGTCTTTCAGGTTAAAGTGGAGGGTCTGAGAGACTCTCTGTACTGTGTGTCCTGTGAGGCTGTGGCGGCTCAGCTGGAAGCTCTGATGGAGAAAACCGAAGACTTTACAGACTCTGCCTACACCAGCCACGAGCAGAGAGAGACAATCATACAGCTCTGCCAGATCACACGTCAGGAGACCAAACAGCTCATCAACACATGGAGACACGCGGTAAGATGGAGACATACATACATTAGGGATTGCACTGACTAGTCATTCACCGCATGACTTGAGTCTCACTTGATGGTGGCAGCAGGAGGAAAACTCCAAACTGCATCCCAGTGTAGCTGTATGACGTTGATTTTGTGTCCTTAACTTGCTCTTATATTCATATCTTAACACAAACTTTTCACTTGGCTTGGACATCTGTCCTTCACGTCTTTGTTGTGCAGTGTGTGAAGGATGTTCTGCATGTCTCCCCTTCTGTGGAGTAGCTGTTAATGAACCTCACACCCTCACTGTGCCTCATACATTGGGAAAAATAAGTCTTGCAGTGCAAATCTATAGGTGTTTATTTTTTCCTGCTTAATAATTTTGAAATGGGGGCGCTGAGATGTTTTTGGGGGCTTTTGGTTAAGGCGAGTTTGCACCAAAGATGTATGAGCCTGAAACTTGCAAAAGAAAGTGTTCTGCAACGGCCTAACACCATCTCTACACTGGATGAATCAAAGCGAACTTTCCATATCTATTTGTCCAGTTAGCGCAGTAGAGCAAGTGTGTGGAGTGCGTCAGAAATAGAATGCGGCATCTGTTTACTGTAGCGCTCATTCAGTGACAGAATTACTGATTATAATGGGTTTTATGTGCGGTATAGTAGTGTTACTCGCCATTTTACACCAAGACGCTGTATCCTTTCCATAGCAACGACTCTTGACTTTAGTGTTCGCTCAGCTTTCTGCACAGTTGCCGAACTTCCCATCAAAACATTAGCTAGCATTCTGACACGATAAAGCATGATATGCTTTTTTTCTTGTTCTTGTGTGGAAAAATTAACATGAATGCTTCTTGTTTGCTGATTGGCTGCGATTGGTTTGAATGCCAAATACTAAAGAGTTTATTTAACGCTCAAAAATATAATTTATATTATTTTTATTGTTTTTTATTAATTTTTTTGCTTGTTGGGAAACTAATGATAATGATATTTCAAATCCAGTCAAATCAAATATCATGACGTGTCATGACATTTTTTTAATTATATATGGGCTAAATACATGCTTCAAAAGGGGGTCAGTAACATTTTCTACAATATTCAATTTGAAAGAACTGCTTTCTATTTGAATATATTTTAAAATGTATTTTTCCTGTCATGCTAAAGCTTCATTACTCCAGTTTTCAGTGTAACATGATCCTCCAGAAATCATGCTGATTGCTGCTCAAAAAACATTTCTTATTATTATTATAGCTGTTATATACAGTATAGCTGAAAATGCTTATGCTGCTCAATAATTATGTGGAAGTATTTTAATTTTTCACAGAGCAGAAAGACTGAAATATAAATATGAAATGCAAAATAGAAATGTGAATTGTTTGAAATAATTTAAAATAGAAATCTTTATTAAAATGATTAATATCTTTACTGTCATTTAATTTTTTAATTGCACATGTACAATGCAAGACAAGGAACATATCAACATCATAAGGCACACCACACTGACATACAAAAAAAGCAAGATTTGAAATTTAATGGACTCATGACTAATAAAGATATAAATCAGAACAGCACTAAAATAGTAGCTATTTGGACATTGAGGAGCATACCTTTCCAATCTTTCTACTTAGTTTTTGAAAGCACAGTTTGAAATATTCTCACAAAATCTAAGAAGTATAGTAAAGGAGGGTTTACATTTCTTCCATTTACATGTCTTGTGTAAATGTGATATTTAGCCACCAAAATTACCATGTTCAGTCAGAAAACACGGAATTCAGTATGGTCTTAAAAACAGGGTGTTTCCTTTTACTAAGGGATAAATATTATTTTTCATTTTCACTGAAAACTAATTGAAAACATCCACCCAAAATTTAGAGATAAATCACAGCAGTAAAAAGGGTGTTCAAAAGCTCCAGGAAAGGAAGAACAAACTGAAATATTTCTAAATAGAAATTTTTAACCAGTCTCTTTAACCTTTGGGGCAACTGGGAATGTCAGTATGTCAGTGTCAAAGAAACCACAACATAGCCAAATCACTGAAAATTCCCAACATGCTTAAAAACTCTGTAAATGAATGTTATTACACTTATTGTCAAATAATTTACTGTAAAAAAAGTCTGTCTTTTTTACTTTTCTTTTTTGATCAATTTAATGGACCCTTGAATTAAAGTATTTGATTTCTTAAAATCGTAATGACCCCAAATATTTGAATGGTATTGTAAATATAATAATAGTCCTCATTATAAACACAAAATAATAATCAACTTTAATATTCAGTGAAGATGATTAGACAACATTTTATTTGATGGGGGACGGTAGGGGCCCTGGATAATGGGTAGGGGGACCTGGCCCAAAAAAGGTTGAGAACCACTGCTTTAAACCATAGAGGGATGAAAAGAAAAGAAAGAGTCACAAAGAAGGAAAACATGGAAAAAAAAGAAAATATATGAAAAAATGAAGAACAAATGCATATAATGGTTTAATAGCAGCATTAATTTGAAGGTTGATAACTGACGTGGTATTCATTGCTATATACTGAATGGCTTGTGAAAGAAAAACCCTTTTCAAGGAAAAAGATTGAGTCACTGCAGTTTTTGACATTTTCTTTCACTTTACATATACAGGTAAACGTAAAATCTTCACAATTTAAAAAAAAAATGGAACGTTGAAATGTTAACTTTTATTCTTATGCATTTGTCTGAAGTGACTTCTGGTGCTTTAAATGGATTTCCTGGGAATCAAAGCCATGACATTGGCATTACTAGTACCGCGATCTCACAAGAACACATGGCGAATATAAATAGTAGCCAAAAAATATGAGTTAAAAATGTATGAAATGTAAATGGAAAACCTAAATATTAGGTCATTTAAAATTATTATTTTCCAGGCCTAGAAAAGTCATGGACATAAATCAAATCTTTAAAGTCAAGGAAAAGTTCTGGAATTTCTATTAATATAAGCTTTTCAAGTTATTTGCTGAACTATTTTTTAGGCTAGAAATTGCACTTGGGTATGTAGTAAAACTTGCTCACAAGCCGCAGTCTGATTTGCAACCACATTATTGAGTTGAATGATACATAGGGGAATTGGTCTGAATTCAAATTATTTTTATAAATTCAGAATTCACAGCTGACTGAAAAGGTCATGGAAATGTATTGGTCAAAATGTGATGTTTCAGACACACTTATCTTCTCATCTGTAGTTTTTGAGGACGTTATGCCTGCTTCTGATTAAACAGTTTCCCAGTTTTCATTAGTCTCATGCAGCCAGACGTTTGATGTGTGGTCCTCATTGCAGCTGATTCTGCCCCAGAATCGCCCACTTAGACAGGAAGAGACCAACATCTAAAGTGACAGTTTGTTTTGTTTTACATGATATTTAGGGGAGGATTTATCTGAAAGGGGTTAAACCAAAATAATAGTTTAGTGTGGAAATTTGAAAGAGTCTTTTAAAATTATAGACATTATGATCATAATTCCTGTTCCCCAAAAAGGAATAAATACTGTTTTTTTTGCCCACAAACAACTCAGAACACAAAGTGAAATATACGCTTCTGCTTGTAGAATACTAATTTGTTCATTTTCAGACAAAACACTGATGGCAATCTTACAAACTTCAAATCTAGTGATTTGTTCGTCCTCAGAAGCATCATTTATGGACTCTTTATAAACAGCCAATCGGCTCGGAACTGTCCATTTAAACAAGCTCCTGACATTTTTGAGTGCAACTGTCAGTAAACAGACCATGGGCATGAATTTGCCTCCCTCAAGCACTGCAATTTATTTCTTCTTTCTGTCTACCAGTCCTTGAATATTTACGACTATGTACATGTCTCTGCTGTCATCAGCCAAAACTTATTTAGAGACAGTGTTGTTTTTACATGGTAATATCTGGGTTGTTCCCCGCTTTACTTGTCCACCATTTCAGTGACAGGAATACTGTATTCAGAGTGTGTTCACTGAAGTTCAATGACTGTTTAAGTCCCAGTGTGATGTCTCAGAGTAAAGCACAGAAGATGAGAGCTCTTCAAACATTCACACGGCTTCTGTGGCGCGTTTATGTTGGCACCCCGTTGTAATCCCATCTGAAAGCAATCCCACCCACCTGTCTGCCTGTCCTCTGAAGAGAAAACTGTGGATAAAGACTGTCATGTCTTACAAAGTCCATCTTTCAGGTTGCTTGGGACACTGACCCTTGTGTTGAAACTTGACAGCTCTTCAACATGGATGGTGCATGAACAACTGGTTGAAATTCATCATGTTTGCAGTATATTAAATTCTCTTTCTATCTTTGTTTCTGTTTCTTTTCCCCTCTAGCAGCAATCGCTTAAAGCCAAAGAGGCCACAGATGAGATGGAGCTCTCTATTTTGAAGACTTGTCAGAGTGTCAGTGATCTCAGGCGAGAGGTGAGATTCTTGTGACAAGCTGTGTGCAGGGAATGAATCCCATGAGCCAAAGCATCTAAAACAAAATCGAAATCTTTCTTCAGAGGCGTCCATCCCAGTGTTTCCTGTGTCATTATGCTGAATTTACAGTGCTATGACATATTTACTCAAGTTGTGAATTGAATGTCATGAATGTCAATCAAGCCACTGTAGTCTGATTCACGAACAAGTGACTCTTATAAGGTAATTTTTTGGATGAATGGCTCAGAAAGATTCAGAAAATCCCGAGTTATCATTTTGTAATGAATCATTCACTTAATACATTAGGTTACTGAATCTGGTTCACTTACTAGTCTGCAAGTCAGCTTTCATGACTTTGAAGATGACTCGAAATGAAAGCTGCTTTGTGAAACTTAAATGAGCACAATTGCTTTTTTTATTGAGACATAACAACATACTGTAACAACATAAATTGTACAAGTTATTTGTTGACAGGTATTACAGAACTAAAGAATAAACAGTCAAAAAAACCCAAAATCTTTTAGATGCAAAGAGTTCAAAGAGGTTCCACAGTCTCTCGATATATGCAGAAATAAAAAAGTACTGTGTGTGGGGTCTTATGTCCTGTATATATGGCATAATAAGACCTTATTGGGAACGATACAAAAAATGAATAATTTATTTAAAATATATATTTATTTATTTATTAATTATTATTATTAAATGAGAGTACGCTTACACGACAGAGATGTACTAAAAACAGAAAAGTTTTTCCTTTGTTTTTGAAAAGTTTTGTGTACAGACGATGTTGCCAAAATGATCCTCGTTCACATGGATCTGCAAAAATGACTAAAAAGGCTATTTGATATATGCCAGGCCAGCAGTTTGTAAATAAACTTGCACATGCCTATAGACTGAACATATAATACGCATGCACATGACATCACCGTTTTCACAAATTCACGTTTTTGTATTTTGCATAGAGACAATAACAGTATCGTTTCCAAAAACTTGCATTTTGAACCCCATTTTCGAGCACCCAAAGCACCATTGTCATGTAAGTGAATGACCAAAATGCATAAGTTTTATATTTTTAGTTGAAAACGGTGTTGTGTAAATGCCCTTCAGTACAATTGCTGGCCGATTGTTCATACATAATTCATATTGCTCATTTTGCTCATAACAAATAAAAACATTGAAGTATGTTGCTAAAACAATATTGTCTTGTTTTGCATGTAATTAATACCAATACCTGGGGAATTTTTGTTCAGCTTCATAGGGTAGCGGTGGGGAGGGCCACTGAGCTGCTGAAGCTGCATTCAGATCATCTGGTGCTGCAGGCCCTGAAGGCCTCCGGTGGTGATGGAAACCTGGAGGCCGTGGCTGATTATGCCGGCACACTGACTGAACACAAAGAGCAACTGGTGGAGGTGAGCGGCTCAATTTAATATGATTTGTTCTGACAAAGATTAGATTACAAAGCAGTTTATCTTCAAAAATATTCTGAAGACACCAATGTAACAGCAGGGCCAATTTACACCATTGTTGAATAATGACACAATAATACAAAATTAAATTATTAAAATTCACTCAGTATTCAATAAACACAATATTATTCAATAAACTCAATATTATTATGGGTATTATTATACTTATTATATTCCATAATATGTGCATTCAATACTTATTGTCAGATTGATGCATAGCAGTGCGTTTAACAATTAGTGATCGACCGATATTGATATTTTATACCCGATACCGCTACCAATTATTTGCATGTTTATGTGCCCGATAACCGATATGCAGAACCGATATTTATTTACTGTTATAAAGTAAATAAATGACTGAGTGAAGTAAGTCCATACTTCACTTTGGTTTTTCCTCCTTTCAGTCATCTTAAAAAAAGTGTTGAAAATTAGCAGTCTTTCATGTTAAACTTAATCTTCATATTACAACAATGAAAAAACATTTTATTTAAAGCATCAGCAGCAACACTAATATTAACAATAAGCAAAATAAATGTAGAAGGTCTAATGTTTTCAAATGGAGAAAATAAATTAAGGAAAGGAGTCATATCAACTTCATTTTAAACTACAGTTTTAGTAGGTTTATAAGCTGTTTAATAGGCTAAAGAGTGAAGAATAATTCACTGGATAATGTTAATTCACTGAATAATATTCTCTGGAATATTGAAATATAACAACAAAAACATCGTATTTTATTGCATTTCCCAACTGGCATGTTTCGGCGTTTATCGGTGAATCCGATATTACAAAACCGATATCCGATTATTGAAAAATGCTTAAATATCGGGAAAAATATCGGTAAATAGATATATCGGTCAATCTCTATTAACAATACCTATATCGTATAATCTTCTAAAGTGTTTGAATTGTACTATAGGGTTAACTTCAATGTGGTGCTGTTTATTCTGATTTCAGACTTGTCGTTTGCTCTGCCACATTTCGGGGACCGAGCCGCTAGAGATCACCTGCATTCATGCTGAGGAAACTTTCCGTGTCATTGGTCCGCAGGTAAACAGAGAGAGGTTGTCTGCTATTAGAGCAGGAATCTGGCGTCTTAGCTGAGACCTTCTTTGTCAAGGCTTTCAGAGACTTACACAATCAGTGTAAGCCTCAGTTAGTGCTTATTTTTCAAAAATCACCAATGCTTATTTGACACATTTTGCACTGTTGTTGTTGACTTTGCAGCTCTGATTATGGAAAAAAAAACAGCAGAGGCAAACACACACACACACACATAGGCATACAATAGCAAGAAATTGCAATTAAATGCATTTTTTAGCTGGATGAAAAAACCAAATCATGCATCGAAATCATCTTTGTGGTTCAAGTCTTGCTTGTTTTCTTTTTCAATACAAAGAGTAGTTAACATGTAAAATGAAAAAGAAAAGGTAAGATTGGGGCAATACGCAGAATGTAATATTTAACTGAGTATATTTGCAGTGTGTTTCATCAGCATGCTTCATTAGCATATCTGATTGCATGCAGGAATGAGTGTTCTTAGAAAGGGCAACCTCACCTCACCAGCCAATAATGATGAGGCCTAAAGATCAGGCAGCCAATAAGAGCACAGCGGGTGAGCGGCAGCTTCAGGGGTGCATGATAATGAGTTGCTTTATCAGTAATTCCAAAAGCCACAGGTAATTACCAGCTGAATCCACACCCTCAGTGGAGACGAGCTCTGTTTCGCTGTGTTTGTTTTTTGAAACATCCTCCCAGTAAGCTGTAAATCATAATTATGCAGTTGCCGACAGTTAGATGGTGCATTTATGCTGTGGGACACTGAAAGAAACCAACGATGAATATTGATATTCAGATGTTGCACAAGAGTCGAATTATGCAGTCGCATCAAAAATTACACAACACTGAAGTTTTTGAAGGAAGTCTCTTATGCTCACCAAGGCTCCATTAATTTGATCAAAGTACAGTAAAACAGTAATATTGTGATTTATAATTACAATTTAAACTAACTGTTTTCTATTTTAATATATTTTAAAATGTAATTTATTCCTGTGAGGGCAATATGAAC
>NW_015548214.1:1094647-1139894 GCF_001515605.1 Sinocyclocheilus anshuiensis | reverse complement strand
TATTATATATATTAGCGTTTGATTTTTTACGTTTTTGAAAGAAGTCTCTTATGCTCATCATGGCTGCATTACAATAATATAATAAAAAAGTTATAAATAAATAAGTAATAAAATAACGGTTTTCTATTTGAATATATATAATTTGTTTGTTTCTATTCGAATACAATGCAATTTATTCCTGTGATGGCAAAGATGTGATAATATTTTTTTTTCAGGATTCTTCTTCAGGATTTTTTTCCTGATGAATATATTATAACAGCATTTATTTGAAAAATAAATATTTATTAAGATTATAATGTATTGTTACATCTATTAATGTACTGTTATATTTGATAATACATTAATACATTTTTGATAATACATTTGATTATCCATTTGATAATCCATCCTTCCAAAATAAAAGTATTGATAAAAAAAAATAAAAAATCACACTGACCCTAAACCTTGGAACTGTCTTATATTTAAAACTGAGTTAAAAATTAATAACCGTTTTATAAACGTTTTCTCTCAATTTCTTCTCAGATCATCTCAGCAGCACAGACCCTTGCTCTGCACCCCACCAGCAAGATTGCCAAAGAAAACCTGGATGTGTTTTGCGAGGCCTGGGAGTCCCAGCTGTGTGACATGGCCATCCTACTGAAGGAGATCAATGATGTGTTTGAGGGCCGCAGAGGTGCGTTAATCAAGCCATTCAGTCATGACATCAATTTGTAGGCCGACTTTTAGGACTACAAACTCAAACAGCTTCTTTTTCCAGCCCAAGATATGAAAGACGTTTATGTATTTTATGATATCTGCATTTACCACAGTACGTACCACAATATTGTAATATAGATTTCATGGGTGCTTTGAATACATCAGTAGCAGTTATTTTCAGGTGCACAAAATGCATTTGTTCATGCCTATAGGCAGGCCAGCGATAACAGTTTTTAAAGGTCTTTTTCCTTGTGGCCAGATTGCAATCTTTTCTAGCCACTAAAGATGTGCGGCTTTGACATTTACACTGCATCCACATCCCTCACATGAGGTAATTGAATAGAGGCTGGATAAATCTCTGTAGGCAAGGTTAAGGGTGCATTGCTGCGGCCCCAGTGAGATTACAGGTCTGTGAGAGTCCTTTCACTCATCTGTATTTGGACATAGCGCTCAAGGATGTATTTGAGCGATGGCAGCTCTTCCGGCTGAAACTGTGGTTTTCTCACGCAGTTCATAAAGATCTTTATGTGGCAACGATATTTGTCAGAGTCTGAAGGAAGGCATCAGTAACATGACAGAAACCCGGTGGCTGGGGAGATGTTTTTGTTCCAGACGAGAGGCTCCCAGTCATCATCAGTGCCAACCGAGATATTTCCCAAAACAAACTGTCATCCCCCAAGATCCTGCCTTTGTTTCTGTTCATCCACATCATTATCCACAGCCATTTTCAGGCTAGACATGTATTTGAGCCAAGTTTTATATTTTATATAGGGTCCTGTATGTAAATGATAATTATGTAGATATTTTTGGTCGTAATACTTAAAATGTCTTCATTTTAGGTGATAAGAAAACATATCTCTCTCTACCGAGACCAGGGGTGAGCCTTAAAAGCAATTTTTTTTAAATGTTATTACAAATTTCTCTTACCATATCATATCTTATCAAATTTACTGATTCATCTCTTTTCTAGAAGCATTCTGCCAGCCTGAAGACAGTCAAGGCTGCCAAACTTGACGCTGAGGTACAATTTCTCCTAATAAAACGTTATGTACGAACAAGTTGGAGTAATGAAATTTTTCATCTGTCAGTTTGACAGACTGGGTTGAATATTTTTCGTCATGTTCTATTCTTTACCTTATTTGTAAATTTTGTCCTGAAAATTATATAGATGTTTGCCATTACATTTCCATATGTAGATTACAATATTTGCATTTTCACTCCACGACCCCCAAAACCTAATTATTTTTGAGATAAAGTCTGTAATGACCTGGACTTGACAAAACATGAGCTACAATTTAAGTTTATTAGGATTTAAAGAACTAAAATGGACAACTGATCAGCCTAAGTGTGATGAAACTGGTTGATTTAGTTTGATTTATTAATTAAAATTCATTTGAAAGTCTAAACCTCAAACGATTGCATATATAACACTTTTAGAGCATGTTTAGTCTTACCAGATGATGTACAGTGTTATTTTCATATTATTTATATATACTATTATAGTATTTGTTAATATTTTAAATTAGCTTTTATTTTTATATTTTCAATTTTCATTTTAATTGAAGTATTAGTATGTTTGTTATGTGCCTTTGTCATTTTTATTAGTTTTTACTTTTTTAAATATTTCTATTTACAGTAGCTTAATTTATTTGACAAATTTTAATACCTTATTTCAATTAGTTGGCAAGGATTTTATGTTTTTCCATCTAATAATTATAATTGATTTTATTTCAGCACTTTCATATACTGAAAACAATTTTTAACAGGATTATTTTTTTAGTGTGGGAATGTTTTTAAAGCGTGGAAATGCAATATACCAGATGCATTATTATTTAGCTTTTTATAATATGGTGAGCGGTGGAAAATTCTCTGTTAACGTAACCTCTACGATACATATTTAAATGACCATTATGTAATATGTCAGTATTCATTTCGCCTAAATGTATCCTTGTGGCCATGATCTGAAGAGTCTTCTAATGTTCATTTATATAGGAGCAAACCACCATCGCTAAGCTGGGGCTGGAACTGTGTCTCCTCACCTCAGATGTGGACTCAGAGGTGGAGCGCTGGGACGAGCAGGACCACGAGATGGTTCGACTGTGTCAGATCATATCCAGCATGGCGTATTCCATGTACCTCTTCACCAGGTAACTCCCTGGAAACCTTTTCATAAAATTCATAGGCCATTTATCAGATTATCAGATTGGTTCCAGTAGTGTTTTATTACACAGGAAATTAAGGACAGCATGCTGGAAAGTTTAAGCTTTATGAAAAATATCTGTTCAGAAAAACTAAACCATGTTGTTGTTTATCTGCACTTTCTGTCAACCTACACAATCGGTTTTATGGATCTCCTGAGGATGTTTCATTAACTCTCTGCTGTTTTGTCATCTGTGATTAAGGGGGGAAGGCCTACTGAAGACAACTTTGGATCTATTCCACCAAGCTGAGGTACCAGCGTTCATTCTCTCTCATAGGTTTTTTAATTGAATCTGTTCGAGGTGCCATTAAGAGCAATGAATCCCCTGGAAAAGATGGATCAATATATTATTAAATATATAGATACTGTGATCCAGTGCAGGATGTGTGCTGTGAATGGGAAGGAAATGCTGATTAGACAGTGTGTCGTTCTATTAGTAGGGCACACTGGCCTCCATCCAAACACAACCTCTTATCTGACAGAGCAAGCTTACCTGCTCAACGTCACAGCAGAACAGCACAGCAAAGTTCCTTTAATACATCTGTGTACCTCTTTTTATGGCCTTTTTTGACTTCATGTTGCAATTCTCACAATTCTGAGTTTCCTACTAGTAAACCGTTCACGTAAAACTCACAATTACAACTTGGAAACTCATAATTTTAAGTAACATAAAGTCTCCAAGTTATCTCACTTGATCGTTGATTTCAACGAAAACAAAAGCCATTGACCATGTTACTTCATACATTACAAATTTTTTGTTTGATTTGCTGTTTTTTATGCCAATGTTACCTGATTTGATTTGTTCAAGACTGTGCAAGAGCGTAGAGAGGTGATTTAATATAACAATTAAGTATTTTGCCATGGTATTTATTTATTTTTTTACATGGATCAATTATGAAATTATGAGCATTGCCATAGTAACAAACAATTTCTGAGGATCTTAACTGCTCAGAAAAAAATCTCCTGGTAATTACGATCATTTTGACATGACACAGCATGACACTAATCGTTTCATTTGACTACTGAATGCCACTTTTGACATTTTCTTGAGGCATTTTCACTGAGACGTCAGTCCTCAATTTCATTGAAAATAAGAAATTGAAATAAGGCAGGCGAATTCTCTTAACATTTTTAAATCTCGCCTTAAAACTAATTTCTTTAGGGTAGCTTTTATGTGAATTTTTATATTCATTTTATTATTGAAGTGTTTTGAATGCATGTTATTTTCATAATTTTTAATTATGTTTTATTTGTCATGTAAAGCGCTTTGAGAAGTAACATTTAAAGGCAGCGCACTATAGAAAATAAAGATTATTATTATTGTTATTATTATTATCAGTGAGATGTTAAAGGCGCACCGAGTAATTTTTGTGAGTAGATGTCAGATAGATAGGACTTGGTATTGGACACTTGAAATAAATGGCGGGAGATGTTGCAAATATTGTAATAATCGTTCTAATTCTATGAGAATAGGAGTTATATAATGATATAACACGGAGTAATAAGTTTTATAATGATAATAACACAGAAACACAATATCATTGGAATACATTTTTTTTCAGCTGATGAATGATAAAAACATTGACAGCCAATCAGAATTAATTTGACTTTAAATAGCTTGAGCATTTAAAGTAACAGATGACAAAACTGTTGCATGTGCTAATAATAAACTGAACATTATCATTCTTGGTGTGAATGGGCCTTTATGTGGAATTAACTTAGGGTGACCATACATCCACTTTTTCATGAACATGTCCTGGCTGGGATTTTTAAATTGTCTAAAATGTCTGGGTTTTGGCTTTGTTTTTCAATTGACATGCTCTATAGGCTTCACATATTATGTGTACGTGTATTTGCATTGCTCTGACCGTTCTCTGTAGATCCCACCTTCTCACACGCCCTGAAGGACTGCACGCTATTGGTCAAACTACTTCAGCCATTACCTTCAGCAGTCTTGAAAACAATAGGGAAACAAAGCCAAAACTCATCCATTTTAGGCAATTTACTTTAATGCAAAAAAATCTTGATGCACCTTAAACTAGTTTGTGTGATTTGAATCACTATATTTCATAACCCTGCTAAATTAAAATTGTGTAACATTTACTCTGGTACAGAGTAAGGCCTTACATTATGGAATGTTTTCTAGGTGTTGTCAGACCAAGGTCTCCAGCTGTGCCACATCCTCCACTCTCTCTCCACACAGGTAACGCACCCACATGCCCACCAGGCCCTTATGTACCACAGTTTAATTAGACGCCTGTAAATAAAGGACTGTAATGACTGCCATCCATCTTATTGGGACCACAGAGACGTGGATCAGTGTTACTTAACCCTGCTCCGGCTGGGGCGGACAGGGGCCACTCATCCATAATCACAGAGCCTGACACTTGTGGTACACTGCACAGTTTGATTAATAATCTCAAACATGCCTGACCCACAATGCATTTCCCCAGCTGTAAGCAGAGTATAGCTAAATCAAATTGCTTGCGTCCATTTATTTATCCATCAGTTCAAATTCAGCAATTACCTCACTTTGGCAAACCTGTAATGTAGTTTTGCGTGAAAGTCTCAATTAGGGCTATTAGATTGTTAAATTTGTCCTTGCCACAGGAAGTCCTGAAAGGATCGTAGAAAGGAAAGCAATGCTATGTGCATAAAAAAACAAAATGCCACAATATAATAGTATGTGTATGTGTATGTGTGTATATATATATATATATATATATATATATATATATATGTATATTCTGTAATTTATGATTTTTTAAAATATTTTATTCTCAGAGTAATTTCAGGTTAAAAATAACTGTTTTCTATTTTAATATATTTTAAAATGTAATTTATTCCTGTGATGGCAAATCTGAATTTTCGCCATCATTAATTCAGTCTTCATTGTCAGATGAAAGCATATGCTGATTTAGTGCTCAAGAAACTTGTCTTATTATTATCAATGTTGAAAACAGCTTTTGCTGCTTAAGAAACATTTGATATATAGGTATATAATGAAAAACTAACTTTTGAAGCAAAATAAAGCCAGTATACAAGTGTAGTCTATCAGCTTGTTTTCCTTGAATTAAAAAAATTGTCAAGTGTCCTATTCAGCCTATGTCATGTTTATACTTTTCCATTTTTAAAGAACATAATAAAAAATGTTGTCTAATGTAGAAAACGAGTCTTCAAGCAAAAGAGCTGCTGTGTTAGTTTGTTTAGAGTTCTCATCTCTCAAGTGTTCTGCTTTAAATGCTAAGGCCACATGTTGTGTCTGTTATAGCTGCTGGATGAAGACAGAATCCTTATTCTATCTGAGACAGAGAAGCTGTCAGACGCATGTCAACAACTGCAGGTCTGTGCCAAGACTCCGGTTCAGGGCAAGAGTGCCATCTTTCAGAAGGTAATGCAGTATAACAGCTACAGACTCTTCTTGTACATCAGTGAATGGAGCAGATAAGACATGAGTAGGGTTTTTGTTTGTTTTTGTTTTGTAATGCACTTTAATTCATAATTTAGAATCTGAGGATTCAAATGATATAGATTCACCTGAATTTAGACATTTAAAGAGAACAATATAAACTAAAGTTTAAAGTCACAGGTTACTGCCACATGTGATTAGATAATAGATCTGTTGCTCCTGCAAAGACTCTGACCTCACTCTATTTCCTGACTCCATTTAACCTGATAAAATGGCATGCTGTCCAGGGTCATCCTTCTGTTTTGATAAAGCAAAGGTCACAGCCAGAGGCAGGTTTAAATAGGTTTATAGAGGCTATGTTTGTGTCGTGCTGTGGAACCAAGAAAACTATTTTTCTCCAGAAAAACAAGCTTAATCAGGATCTCCCAGCTTGTCTTCTGGAGCCCTCGCATATTATTTCACAACAACCAATTATATGTGAACCAGTCTATAATGTATAGATTGTTGTCGCTGCAAAATGATAGCTTTACTGAAATGTGGGCCCAAACAAGCAGCCACAAGGTGTACTTGTTAACAAAACGGTATTTTGGGTAGTTTGGTCAGCTAATGATCCATCTGTTTTTCTTGTCTTGTTCAGGTTGACTCATCAATACAGAATACAAAAGGCATCTTGACAGTGGTGGTCTATTTACTGCCCATCTGTAATAAGCTCATCAGAAAGGTAGGTAGCAACATGACGATCTAGATTAACTTTTTAATTTGATCCATATCGGTTGATGTTATATATTTAATTGTGTTTGCTCATTAGTTGTATTTTTATATTTAGATTACATTCAAGCCGTCATCTAACACTTACTTAATTTTTAAAAACTATATAATGATTTGATAACATTTTTAAATGTCAGTGTTAGCAAATCTCAAAAGGAATATCCATTTTTCATACTGTACATTATAATGAGACAATAATTATCAGCTTGCCATTGAGACAATAATCATCAGCTTATCAGTATCAGCCTGAATTTTATTATCAGTTGTGGCTGGTTAGGACAAAATCTCAGATTTACATGTAAAGGATCGCATTGTGATAAGGAACAGGGTTACTATAGTTAACTTTGTTAAACTAAAGTTAAAGTTAAACTAAAGCCATAAAAAAAACTTTAGATGCTGAAAATAAAATATAAAAAAACTTAAACGTTTTATTTCAGCTTATATTTCAGTTGTCACATTTCTCATTTTCATTTAATTTAACTTGATATACTAAAATAACTCAACTTAAAACTGAAATAAAATTAACAAAAAGTATATATAAAAAAAAATACATAAACACAACAAAATTCCTCAAATTTTAACCAAAATTAAAATGAAAACAGAAAATATATAAACAAAAACTAATTTAAATATAAATAAAAAATGAAGTAAAATAAAAATAATAGTATCTCCATGTTAAAATAACACTGGTTAGGACAGTGTTATGCTATTATGTCATTGTTACGGATGCACTGTTATTAAAATTCTAGCTGATTAAATTGTTACAATATTGAATGTTAATAATCAATTTAAAAAGCTTTAAATAAATGTTTCTTTTTAACTGATATATTGTGCATCCTAACTTATTATTTAATCAATGTTCTGGTGTGATTTATGTTCTGTTCCATCATTTAAAAAATGTGCATGATCAAGCTTTAGAGCATGTTTATATTAAACTCTATCTTCTACCTTTAATTCCAGTGTAAATCAGAACGCAGCTGTGTAGCTTCACCTCAGCACTGGAGGGAGAAGCAGTCGAACACGACCGTCAGCGAGGAAACTCTGAATGGCAAAGGCTCCAACGGCTTTGGGGTCAAATCCCTTGAGCAGCACATGGCCAATCTAACATTCCTGGAGAGCAAATAGCGCTTCTGCCTGTTCTCTCACACAGTGCAATGCACTCGCTCACAACGTGCCATTCTTTGTGCTTCTGCCCATTCGTTTTGTGGTGTACAATAGCATTACCAGCCGCATTCCAGACACCAAAAAATATTGAAGAAAAAACCCTTTATTGATTGCATGTGTTTGATCATTATGCGACTCTTTCAAGTGTAATGGCTGGTAAATAAGCTACGGTTTTAACTGAAACAATATTCAGCTGCGTTTCTCATGATTAGCCAACATTGAGGTGTACATGATAAAAGTTTTGATGCAAAAAAAACCAAACTGTAACACTGTATTTAACAAAACTGCCTCATGTACAATGCCAAATATATCCAGTTTTAATCATCTTTCTACACTGGTCTTGCCACAGGGCAGTCTGCTCAATGCTGAAGGAAATTCAGTGACTTTGGATATTAGTATGAGAAATCAGCATTTTGATTCTGTTTGAGAGTTTACAGCAGGGAATGTTACTTTCCAAAGAGGCATTTCTGATGGACGATAATGAAAAAGACAGTTCCTTTTAAAGGGATAGTTCACCCAAAAATGAAAATTCTGTTATCGTTTGCTTACCCTCATGTCATTCCAAGCCAGTATGACTTCTGTGAAACAAAAATAAGTGATTTTGAAGTCTCAAAAAACTCCTTTGTTGTTGTAGACCCACTGACTTTCATTGTATGGACAAAAAAGTTGAAACATATTTCAAAACAGCATCTTTTATGTTCCATAGAAGATCATACAGTTTTGGAATGACATGAGGGCAAGTAATTAATGACAGGATTTTCATTTTCGGGCGAACTGTCTCTTTAAATGTACTTTCGTAGGAGTGACAGCCTTGTAATATTATTGACTGCCTTGTAGGTCACTGTGATTTGTATTTTTACTTCAGTCCTAACAATGTAAGTCAAGCTTTGGTACATTAACCTAAAAGGTTACAGTAAAACGGTATATAAATCAATAGTTTAAGCTGTCGTGTACTGAAGAGCAACTTTTTAGTATGGCACAGATTAAAAGGCTCTTCAGTATTGGGTTTCTATTCACACACCAATTCTAGTTGATATTTTGCTAAAATGTTCCTCTGATTTATACTACAGTCAGTCAAACCATAAGCTTTAGAGATGATTGTGCAGCTATGACCTAAAGTTGTATTAGTGTTGGACCATTGAATGATTGTGAAATCAGATCAAATGAAATCTAAATATACATTATTTTTCTTAAAATAATTATGTCCGAGTGATTTATTTATGCACAAAACATGACATGCTTATTCAGTTTTACACATTTCTCCAAACTAACGACGTATTGTCTTCAATCAACACATTTATTAAAAGCACATACTAACATCAAAACTATTTAAATGTTTTCTGTTGGTTATATGTTCAGCTATATTGAAAATACATGTTTACATACACCAGTGTATGCAAGTTTTGGGTCAGTAAGTTTTTATTTTTATTTTTTAAACGTTATGTATATGAAAATGTTTGTCATGTTATCTGTGCAATCTGTTTGGAAAAATTACAAAATGTTCAGATGGCAGTTAATTGTTTTGAGAGCACTGACCTTAGTTTGTGTAAAATAAATTGACTGAATAAAAACATAACTAACATAAGAGCCAGTTGAAAATGCTCAGAAGGGAGCTGTTCCTTTATTTAGCATTTACTCAAACTATAATGATCTCCAAAAAGTTAGGGCTATAAGCAGTTTTACAGCAACCGGAAGGGAAATAATGTGTCTGCGAGGACACAGACCAGCTAATTCTCAAATTAAAACAGTTTTAATGAAACCATAAACTAAACAATACCCAGGACACATATATCTCATGAATAGTGGTCAAACAAAATGCACTCCAGTGAAATCCAAGACTGTTCTGGATCCAGCAGACAAGTCTTCATTCCTTCAAGTCGTCATTTTCTCAAGATGTTTTTTTTTTTTAATGTAAGTGGCACACAGCCATGATGCCACTGACGTTTTTAACCTGCTTGAAGCAATTATTCTTCAAAAGAGACTCAGCAGTCAGTAGCTTCAAAGTGCAGGTTGATCTCAGCAAGGCTCTTCTTGTTGGTTTCTTTTCGTGAGAACCTCCTCATATTGTTCTCTGGTCAGAAGGCCTTCAGTGACACTCTTACTCTCTTCAAATTTAGGTAATATAACTGCAATGTATCCCTCTGTGGAAGGCTGTGCCAAAAAAAAAGAACGCACAATTCACACATGTGGTCTTAAATTTGGAAAAGGTTAAAAGGAGATTTTCCATTTTATTTTTTAAGCTGTACTGTAAGTCACCTTTTCTAATAACAGATCTGGCTTGTTCAGAATGGCTTCATTTACTTCGAGGAGACGTCCTCTGATACAGCTGGGGAAATATGGGTTGAATTGACATAATTTTAAGATTATAGAAACTGAATGTTATGTATATCCAGCGGCTGTCTGTGTAACTGACCTGAATATAGTGTACTCCTGTTCATCTGTGCACGTTATTCTACACAGTGGCGCAAACTCTGTCAGGAACTGACCACCCTACAGAATAAATTATCCTTACTGATGATCAGGGAAAGTGTGAATCAAGATATACAAGTAATTAATCACAATCATTAGTGTATTGATTGATGCACTGACAGTGTGAAAATCATTCAAGGCAAAAGTACTCACTCGCTTTGACTTTCCAGACACCTTGTTCTTCAGACGGCTGCATCCATCACTGATCTGGTAGTTTATGTTTTTGATTTTTCGTCCGTTCTGAAGGATAGGATGAGACTCAGCAAGTGTGATGACGCATATCCTTATAAGAAGAAAGCAGAGTTTAGAGATGAGTATAGAGGGGCGTTTCTCCAACTATTAACACTTTTGACCCTGTGGACTTTCAGAAAAAAAAGAACAGTGGAAATACGGACATCGTGAACATTTGCAACATGGTGTCATTTCAACCTACATCTCAGATTATGTATTCAGCTGACTGTGTACAATTGTGTAGCAGCTGTAAAAATGTATAAAGACCATTTCATAAAATAAATACACATGACTGGTTTAGATAATAGTGGTTTAAAATGTGTAGTAGTATCTTTATAGTTTTTAAGATTGAAATCTGAATCTGGGATTTATGTACTGATTAAAATCTAGACATAAAATGCATTTGAAGTGTAGAAAAAAATACAAAAGTTTCTAATATAGTGATATTCATGTAAAAAGAAAAACGTTGTTGTCTGCTAATTGAAATAAGTTGACCTTGCAAAAGTGTACGTAGTTGAAGAAACACTTAAAAAAAATTACACAGTAATACGAATATATAGATCGAGAATATAATATATCTATCTACCTGTTGGAGTGCTGTAGAATGCAGTGATCCTCACATGATTTTCCCTTTAGATCTACATCAGCATTTACAACAAACCAATCAATCTCATTAATCAATCAGTCAATTAATCTTAAAAATGTATATATTAAAAAACGCTAATCTGAATATGCATTGAGTTGAAGTAAGAACAAACAATACTGATCAGAACATATTACCAGTTCTATACCAGCGGGTGAAATAACGATCGATCACTGATGGGGCTTTCTTTTCACTGTCTTCCATGTCAACAACCACCAATTATGTCAAAAAGAAGAAGAAAAAAAAAACTTTAGAGAGGCTGATACAGTCTGGTCATATCTAAACAGTGACGTTTGAAGCCGGACGACAAATTAAGTTACACAAAAATATTGTCCGCTCTGCATTTGCATCCGGTTACTCTATGTTGCGGTATCTGCCGGTGTTTTGCATAACTGTGTCTTGCTTAATTTACGTTATCTGATAATAAATGCTAACTAATTGTTATTCAATCCACTACAACTATATTTTTAGAGAAACGTATTTTTAAATAACTCTTTCAGGAACTACTATCGTGGCTTATTCTCCCGGTTATTTTTTAATTGTAACACACAGCAGAGTCGAAAATGGCAGCGCCCGGAATAGACACATGTCATGTCTCTTGTTGTGTTAATCGCACTCCTAATGTTGTGTCATGGGGCAGAGGAGGTCTTATCGCATTTGGGACATGTAATTCAATTGCCCTTTATAATCCACAGGTACTGACTGTATGATTGTTCACTTGATTTAGTTGAGGTGATGCTGATGCTCCGCATGTTATTACACTTACATATGCACTTACAAGTTCCGATTCTTTAATGCAGTGATGTGCAGACTAGACTTGTGCCGGTATTCGGTAATGCGATACATCACGGTAATGACCGCACGATATTGTTATCGTGGGCTCTTCTAAATACCGTGAATAATTATATATTACAAATAACACGTTGTTAAAATCGAAAGTTGCAACTGTATTATTTAATGAGCTAACATGAACTAAGACTTGTATTTTTTTTTAACAAAGGTTAATAACTTCTGTAGCAAATGTAGCTAATGCTCATTGTGAATGTTAATGCATTAACTAAGGTTAACTAATAAGGTCTTATTGTAAAGTGATACCTATTGATCTTTATAGTTCTTTTGCACTTTAATCTGTGTAAAACTTTTAACTTTATAATTTTTTTCTGTATTGCTTTATTGCATTTAAATGTTCAGTTATTTTTGTTATAAGAAAAAAGTTATTAAACCTGTTATACTGTATTATGACAGCACTTTTTTTAAAACTACATTTCAATATCGTGATAATACCGTATACCGTGATAAACGCATTAGCAATTAATCGCAACATGAAAATTTGATACCGGCATATCCATAGTGCAGACTGTGAACTCGAACCTGTGTTTAGAGTATACATTCTTCTGATCGAGTAGTTTCATAGTAAATGTCTTTAGTGTTTGATAAACTGTCAAATAAGATCTGTGACAAGTGACTGTGAAAGTGTGACAGGTGTCTTATCTAGATTTTGTTTATTAATTGTTACCAGGAAATAAGGGTTGTTGAGGTGCTGAATAAACACACTGGAAGAGTGAATGCTGTCCAGTGGGTTCATAAACAAGACTGCAGTAAGTCTTACTTTGACCATCATTAAGAAATGTCAAATAGGCTGTTGACAGATATTTCAATTTCAGAGGTTTGAAAAAGTGTGAAGTCTTTTATCTTCATGCATAGACATTATTCAATTGCCTGTCACTGTCAGACAAAATACAAACAAAGATTTCTGCAGGTCCGGAAACCCAGCTGGTATCCGGTGGGTCAGATAATCATGTTATTGTCTGGGAGAAGCAGGATGGGAAGGTATGTGTGTACAATAGCAACAGTAAATATGAACACTTATGCTGACAACATAATTGGGTCGTTTCTGTTATGCAATACATTGGATAAAATATTAAATAATAAATCAACAGCTTTTAAAGATTTGTTTTTAACATAAACTTAAAGGTGAATTTCAAGCTGCCTTAAAAAAAACAAAAAACTGGTCTTTATATAACTTTCCACCGGATTTCAATATCCCTTTCCATCTTTTGGAATATCTTTTGAATAGCAACCAGTTGCGACAAATCCCTTATGTTAAGATAGCCCTTGGTGATAACACTCTTACAAATATAACGTGATGTAACTAGTTGTCACAATTATAAATATTTGTAACTAATTGATTTCTTAACTTAATAGGTTTGTTGCAACGTGCCCAGATCCTCAATGGCATAATCCTCATTATTTCTGGTGGGAAAACAACAGCACAAGCGGTTTTAGCAATGGATTTGGAATGGAATGGTCAAACTGTTTGTCAAATCATCCTGTTTGATAAAATGAATTCTGCAGCATGATAAAACCCCCCAAAAAAGAACCGTAGAACAGGAATGACCCAGCTTTGTCAGTTATGGACTTCAAATCTGTGATTTGTAAATCTGTCTAAATGGATATTCACAAAAGTAAAAAAAAAATGAGTTGAGTTTGTCCCATCTTCTGCTGCAGCTCACAGCATGTGCAGTGTGTTCGGGACACTCGGGGCCCGTGTGTGCAGTGGATGCCATGTCTCTGTCCTCCTCTCAATTACTGGTGGCCTCGGCATCTTCTGACTCCACTGTTAAACTCTGGACGTGCAGCTATGATACAGGTAAGATAGGAAGTGAGATTTCTGTTCATCATAAGAGTCTAGATTTAAAATACTCAGTCAATGCAAGTTCTTTAATTTTTTTTTTTTATGTTTGCTTTTGAATAAGGACTTTTTTAAATTCTCCAAGCCTGACATCTGCTGGTTGGTTCTTGTAAATTAAGGAGAGTTTAAAATTCAAATTCAGTGCTTATAGGGTAGTTCAAAATCAGTTTATTTGTCATCACAGAGATACAGTAGAATTTGCCTTGGATGTCAGCAACCAAGATCAACAGAAAGCAAATAGTACAACAAATACAAAAATTCTAAATATGTGTATATATTTAATATGCACTACTGTACTCAAAGGTTTGGAAGTCAGTAAGATTTATTTTTATTCTGCAAGAATACATTAAGTTGACAGTAAAGACATTTTAAAGACTTTATGTCTATGGGTGAAAGACAAGACGTCCCATTTTGGTGTCTGCATCAAACATACAACATACTTGTTCTGACCTGTACTTAATAAAGTGTATAAAAGAATACATAATCATACTAAATTTTATTATAGTTTAAATGATTAAAAACTTCTTGCTGACAAATGGGTAAAACCTAATTGTTTGATGGATAGTGGTAAAGATTTAAATTGACAATGAATTAGTTTTTGCGGGCAGCACTGTGATCCTTAAACAGTCTTTTAATGTCATCTAATGATTCTTGTTCTAAACACACCTGACAAGATTTTTTTAGTATATGAACTAGAGCTGCACGATTCTGGATAAATTGAGAATCACAATTTTTTTTTGTCTCAAATAGAGATCACGATTCTCCCACGATTCTGAACTAAACAAAATAATGTGTGGCAAAATATGATTGCTGCATTCTATTTAAAAGTGTTTAATTAATTTGAATGAAGTATTAACCATTTTAATATACACTACCAGTCAACAGATTTTGAACAGTAAGATTTTTTATGTTTTTTAAAGAATTCTCTTCTGCTCACCAAGCCTGCATTTATTTGATACAAAATACAGCAAAAGCAGTAATACTGTGAAATATTTTTACTATTTAAAATAACTGCTTTCTATTTGAATATATTTTAAAATGTAACCATTAGGCCACGACTTCCCCCGTGATGATAAAGACATTTATAATGTTACAAAAGATTTCTATTTCAGATAAATGTTGCTTTGAAATCACAGGAATAAATTACATTTTAAAATATATTCAAATAGAAAGTTATTTTAAATAGTAAAAATATTTTAAAATGTTACTGTTTTTGCTGTACGTTGGATCAAATAAATGCAGGCTTGGTGAGCAGAAGAGACTTCTTAAAAAAAAAAAAAAAAAAAATCTTACGGTTCAAAAACTTTTGACTGTTGATATGTATTTAAAATATAATATATTTAATACTTCAATTTAATATTAAAATTATTAAAAAGTTGTTTGAATCAATGATTCAACGACTCACTCATAAACCTACTGGATGAATCAGCGTTTTTGAACGATTCTCTTGAATAAATGATTAATTCAATTATACATTTTGTATAATAATGCAATCGACACAAACGTTATGTGGCAGTTACTTTCAAACGCGGATTTGCTCTATTTTGGTCGCGCTACCATAGACATCAATGTTTATATCTGAATTATAAACTTTCATCCCAGTATTTCTGTGATAATATGAATGACTGTACCACATAAATAATACTGTGTAGTTGAAAAGACTGTTTGTGAAGCTGTTTCTTAAACAAACATGGTAACTGCTCTCTGTGTGTCAGCGGCAGTGCGAACGCAGATTTGAATGATCCGGTAAGACTAGACGCGGGAGAATCGTTGTCATTTAGAAATGCGATCGTGTTGTTGTCTGAATCGAGATCGCGATCTTTTAACGATTAACCGTGCAGCTCTAATATGAACTATTGTTACACTGAATGTTTTTTTCTGTATGTCATGGTAAAATGTATGACAGTTATAATGTTTTGCTCAGAAAAAGTCAAATTAAACAGGACAAAATGTAAAGCTGTATTAAGATTTGAAGGATTTTGTGTATTTATGTATAGTTCTTTCTTGTTTAATCAACATCTGATATGTCACCTTGTGACTCTTTCCTGATGTAATCTGTAAAGATGTAAACCAAATACACAGGATGGCTCTTCTATCCTGTCTCTCCAGTAGGAGGTCCTAATGGTATCAGTCTGTTGTTTGAAGGCCATTTGCTACCAGTGTAAAGTTCTGTCTCACAGACAGAACTCTGGGAGAAGCTAGGACTCTTACAAGGGTTAAGATTCTTTGAAGAACTACTGCCTTCAAAAATTATTCTCCCCACGAGAACTCTGGTCAAGCTTACTTATTTTATGTATTAGAGAAATGTAATACATTGGCTAGCCACCCAAACCTTTGCTCAGCCAACTACAGCAAAATCTAACAGCTTTTATTGTTTTGATGCTTGAAAACCCCTTTTCGTCTTTGACCCCTATATCTAATATATGTACCGTATACATGCCATGTGTTTATTGACTTTTTTGTTTTATACAAGTCACCATCACTTGTAATAAGAAGAAGCTCATCATGATCAAAAATCATCGTAACTCTAATTCTAATTCAATGTGTCTCCCTAAAGAACAATTAGAAAGCACAGGCATCATTTGATGATTCCTACTGCTTTATTTCTGATGTCCGTACTTACTGTTCAGAAAGAAAGTGATATTTCAGAGACATTTTAAAAAGTGTTGTGTGAAAGCGATATACAGTAGGGTAAATGCAATATTTCTGCATTGTTTTGACAGACTTTCAAGTCACACGATGATGAGTTGCATCATTCATCTAACATTCAAATGACAGTTATCTAATGAGCTGTCTGCCAATATGCAGAAACCTGCTTCTTTTGAGTGCATTATTTTTAAAATTAGCTCAGGAGATGATTTCAGGTTGTCAGGGTGATTGTCTAATTTCAAAATATGTTTTTGGATTAAAGGGGTCATATGATGCGATTTCAATTTGTCCTTTCTCTTTGGAGTGTTACAAGCTCTTGGTGCATAAAGAAGATCTGTAAAGTTGCAAAGACTAAAGTCTCAAATCCAAAGAGATATTCTTTATGAAAGTTAAGAGTCAACCACGCCCTCCTAAAACGGCTCATTCTAACATTCTGTTGCCCTTTCGGGCTTGAACTGATGGTAAAACTAACAACATTATTAACTGTCTTGATATTTACTTTGAAAGCTGACGCTCGCAATTATGGTAAGGGGCATTACATTTCCGACGTGTGCTTGTGGTGTTTGGCCAATCACAATGCACTGGGTCAGCTGGCCAATCAGAGCAGACTGCGCTTGTCAAAGGAGGGGGCTTTGTTGAAAACTACGTGTTTGAGAGAGGCGGGGCATAGAGGACCTACAATAATGTACAGTATTTGAAAAATAATGTGTTTTTTGAACATTAAAGCATGTCAGCATATTCTGTTACACAAAATACACAAAATAATGATCTTTAAAATAGCATCATATGACCCCTTTAATAATAGCCTAATTTAAAATACGTTTTTTTTTTTTTTTAATTAGAATTCATCATGAGTTGGACGGGTTCATTTTCATGTGAGGTGTTTCTGTTCTCTTCATTAGCTGAATGCCTCGAGACCGTATCTTTTGGGAGTGGGTTCATGATGGATGTCTCCTTGGCGTTGTTGCCAGGCAGCAGAGGTAAGCTGCGCCTGGCAAATCAACTGCTCCATGTTGATTTGCTGTATTGTCCAGCCCTATCATGTTAAAATCTCATTCTGTGCTTTAAATATGTACTGGGGCGACGTTAGCCTGCCTCTTACATTATTCACGTCTGGACTGTAGCTGTATTTCGCTTCTAGATGCCGTGAATAGACTTAGTGACTTGTCTGCTTGGTGTGTCCGTGTGAATGAAGAGGATAATTACATCTCTTGCAGTTCCAGTACTCGCCTGTGGGGGAGATGACAGCAGAGTTCACCTGTATGTGCAGCTCAATGGACAGGTAAGATTGTCAGGTGTACATTTTGTGTGTCATGTGGGTGTTTGAATGTTACCTGTGGGTGTGTTTAGTTTCAGAGGCTTCTGACTCTGACAGGACATGAGGATTGGGTCCGATGTGTGGAGTGGGCCACTAAAGGTAGGATCTCTAAATGGAATAAATGTGCTTAAGAAATATTGTATTTAGAGGAAGTAAAATGAAGCATGATTTAGGACCATAAGACCTCATGAAATCTACATTTGACCTTTGTAGCCTTTAGTCCTTATTGTAGCATTTAGTATTTATACTGATAATCAAAGGTTTGGTGTCAGTTTTTTTTTTATTAATACTTTAAATGCGTTTAATTCATTGAAAATGTCAGTAGCAAAATTGATATTGTTACATAAATTTCTATTTTAAATAAATGCTGTTATTTTGACCTCTTAATTGAAGAATCCTGAAAAAATGGAACATGGTTTCCACAAAAATATTTTCCTAAAGATTAGTTAAATAAATTGACTATTTAGTTGCTTCTTTCTGACTAAAAGATGTAATCAATTTCCTTTTTTAATTGGCGATAAAGCCACATAGAAAAGTAGAATGTGGTCTAGCACTTCTCATTACTGTGATGCAGTAAATTAAAACGTTTGTGTGTTTATGCACATCTTAAGCTGATTTTAATTGGCTCTGTCAGGACGATTCTCATTGCTGTATTACAGCAATAAACATTGTCTTAAGAAATAATGAGAATTACAAACAAACTCAAATGTAAAACATCAAAGCAATTGTGGGGTGAAATATGATGTGCACATGTTTTGTGAATTTTGGCATAAGAGTTGAAGTCACAGACCCATTTAATACATATGATACAGTACTGGCAGTGAAGTAGTCCAAGGATATCAAATGCACCATCCTAAGGAGCCAGTATTGTTTTTTTCACTCTCACATTCTTTTATAATGCATGAAACAGGCACTTGCTGCCAACTAAAGGCACCGTAACTGAAATATACAAGCGGGAAAGCTTCACATACTACTTTTTTCACTGCTTAATGTGTAGATGGAGAGCTCTGGCTAGCCAGCTGTTCACAGGACTGTCTGATCAGAGTGTGGAGACTGTTTGCCAAGACTGCCACTGAACCAAACCAGCAGACTGAGGCTGTTATCAAAATGAAGGAGAATGTTTTTCAAGTGTCTGGAGATGGTGAGGCTGGAGGTTTTGCATGATTGTAATTTAGTTGTGTGATGACTTATAGAATTTGGTTATTGTTGAGTTGATTAGTTGCTTGATTATCTGTTTTGAAACCATGTCTTGGCCTGTATAAACACAAAAAATGAAGGATTACGTATACAATGTTTTATAATCGGGGTCCAAAAATGAACTTGCCAGAACCAAATGCAAGAAAAAATGTTATTTGTCTAGTAAAGACTTTAAGTAATGAAAAATGTGTAAGGATAATAATCTGCTCCTCGTTGCTTATTTCTTTCTGCTTTAGAGTTTGCTGTGACTCTTGAAACGGTGTTGGCTGGCCATGAAAACTGGGTTTATGGAGTTCACTGGCAACCTCCATGTGTCAAAGGTATTCCTGCATGCTTTTATTTTGTGATCAGTGAGCATGAGCTGATTTTGTTTCTTTTGTTTCTTCATATCTCTCTAATGTACTGTGAAATTATATTAATTTTGATTGATATTGTTTGTATATTTTATTTGGATTTATCCAGTCTCTGTCGCTATTTTGTTACTTGATGTCTCCCCCTGCAGGTGACTTAGTGGAACAGCCCCTGAAGCTGCTCTCTGCCTCAATGGACAAGACCATGATCTTATGGGGGCCAGAGGAGGATTCAGGGATGTGGGTGGAGCTGGTAAAGTCATCTTGTTTACTAAATACTGATATTGGAAAAATGTAGAAGGTGGATTAGAATGCAGTAGAATGCGTGTGAATTTCCAGAAGACATATCTAAGGAATCTAGCTTCAGTTCCAGCCTTTCAGAGTTTCTGTATGTGTCCAATAAAGAAAGGGTGGGAAATTATGGGATAAAAAAAAAAAATCAAACCTTTTTTCATAAACTGTACAAACATAAACAAGTAACTGACACAAAATACAAGCAATGAAAATAGCATTAAAGTAGTTCATAATAAAAGTAAAATAATAGAATACAATAAAATAAAAATCAACAAAAAGAAAGAACATAAATTATAATGATGTTAATAAATAAAATAAATATAAATAATTGAATAAAAAGTTACAGCACCACATAAAAGCCAGACTAAATAACAGGGTTTTTAATTCATGTTTAAAAATATCAATATTTTCTGCACCTCTCATTTCCTCCGTCGGCATGAGCATAATGGCTGAAAGCTGCATCACCAAATAAGAGAGAAACCAGATGATCTGTGGGACCTTTGAGGTTTATAGACGGAAAGCATTTTTAAAAGGTAGTCTGGATGCAAGACCATGTAGTGCCTTATAAACTAATAAAAGTATTTTAAAATCATAATGAAAACTTGCATAAAGACTTTAAATTGGCACAAGATCTAGTTCTAGACTCAAGATGTCTCCCATTGCAGACCCTACGTCAATGGCTTCAATCTCCTCAGTTTTTTTTTTTAATCTGAGCGTACAGATCAAGCTCCTAGAAAGAAATAACCCCATCCTGAGGTCATTTCCTTTCTCTCTTTCATAGACTCTCTGGTTGCCAGTCATGGACTTCTAGAATCCACAGCAGCGGCAGGAAGTGCTGCACAAGCTCCTCTGCTGTTATGCTCTATGGGTAATGCGGGGAACATCTGCCCATTCTCTGCTAACTGCGTCAAATTTAACCCACACACTGAGAATTGCACAGATAAGCTTGTTCTCTGCCATCTGTGTGAGGGACTGTGAATGATTGGTGAGTTTCTCTCAGAAATGGGATGGCGATACCTCAGATAACCTTAAAACTATGTTTTTTCACTTCAGTCATAATAGGACTTTTTGATTGGCATTGCAGCAGCAGATAACAGGCTTGACTTCGTGGTTGATTAATAAGAGCTACTCACTTTGATCTTGGCATACAGACATAGGTGCACACTCTGGGCTCAGATCAATGGCTCCTGATTCTGACACTTGGCATGTTGTATGATGACGCACATGCTTTGTCGTACTAAGGCATGTCTTGAGTCCAATTAAAAATGAAAGACAGTGAGTTGTAGTTGTAGGAAGAAAGAGGTTGGTTTCAGGTCTTGTGTTGTACCTGGATGCAGTGGGGTTGTTCTGCATCTGTTATTTTCTGCACTGCATGTCTCTTCTGTATAGAGTGGTAAAGGGCATATGATAGGAGGTAGGTGTGAACTGGGTTATCAGATGTGGTTGAGCGCCTTTGAACTGGCAGATATTATATTTTATTTATATCTTTGTAATTTAATATATATAAATCTATAATTTAATATATATATAAATCTATAATTTAATATATATATACATTTATAATAACTTTATAATTTAATATACATAAATCATTATTGGGTAGATTTCTGCAACAGTGCAAATGAAGATTTCTACAACTGCACTTTACTCCTCTATATTTCTCAAATTAAAATGCACAAGGAAATACAAACATAAAAGTTTGTGCAAACGTCCAATAACTAAATAATACATTTAAAGAATACTATTTAATCTCACTTTACTGATTGTTTTTGCTGCTGATCTTTGATTAAATTCCATACATCACATTAGTTTTGCTATAGTTTTAATTTTTAATCTTGCATTTGGTGTGAAAAGGCTTTAACCATTGAACTTGCAATAATTACTTGTTCATAAATATGGCAGTTTATGTTAACTAAAACTTGCCTTCATGGCACAGTTATGGACTTACTGCAAGTGCCCTGCTAAGCAGAAAATGACCACCATCACTTTGGCTAATTAACGCATCCACAAAGAAGAGTCTCCTCCATAATGATTAGCCTAATTGGTCAGATTTAGTGGAGAGCTGGTTTGCAGTAGAGTGGCCAGGCAAACCGCTGTGTAAACTACACCCTCCTAAAAAGTCATGTTGCCAGTGAGCAGTGGGGGGGGGGGCTGCAGGGACCATTTTGAGACTCTGTGAGCCATTAGTGTTGTGCTAATGGTTTATTTTCCCTGATAGCCCAGAAGAGAGAACGGATGAGTTACCGTGAAAAATCTTTAACCTCTAGACCTCATGACCCACACCCACATCACCTAGAATTGACATACTATTGAGCTGCTCTCAGTATCCATCATCATAGTTGGATTGCTCACTTTCAGTCTCACGAATCCTCATCTCATTCTCCACAGGAATGAGTAAAGCATTAGTTTGTCCGGTAGAGATTACCTTTATCTTGTAGTTCAAGATAAAGTGCAAGATAATCCAAGTAGTCATTTAGCAAACGCTTTTATCCACAGTGACTTGCAGTATACTTATTGAATCACTCTGGAGCAACCGGTGCTAAGTACCTTTCAAGGGCATAAGGCTGATAGTTCATGGATTGCTTCTGCTGGGCTTCAAACCTACGTGTACCCATTTCTCATAGGTTCTATCTAAAGTGCTTTCATTTTTTTAAGTGGGAATCTTGCCATTGTTATTGATACCAGTTGAGCTACAAGAACCTACAGTCTTTTGGCTACCAGCCAAGATCTGTAACTTCTAGACCACATCATTGTGGGCGCTGTTTGATTTCCAGGATCCCAACCTCAAGAGTTTCGTCACTCCCCTGAATTGTTTGGTTTCGTACAAATCCCATCCAAAACAGTGTGGTTTGTGTTACAACACACATCGTGCCACAGATCCATATTGGTGTTCCTTCCCTAAACAAGAGTGATTGCACATTTCACCCATGAGATTTGGCCATGATATACGAGTAGCCATTTGGACGGAATTCAAAATCAATCTGGTTAATGTTGCATCACTCTTTCCAGAATGGCTCGCAGAGATCCATGCCATTCAAAGTGAAGGGCTCTCTTTATCGCAGTCATTAGTTCTGCCATATTCACTCCGTAGGATACGCCTGTGAAGGGCATCTCAAATGTCTCTTTATTGGTGTACACGGGAGCGTTAAAATGTTGATAGCCCTTACCGTTTGATGGTTTGTGGATTTAGTTTTGAATCTGTTTTCCAGCCAACGTGGCTCTGTCCGAACCATCCTGCATGTCTTGTGGCGGTGTTAAAATCTCAGCATTAGATGGCTGATTTGTCCATCTAGTGTTGTCGTTTTGATGAAGAGCTTAAGCTAGCCACCTTATCTGGCAATATCTTTGAGACATGCTCTGCTGGGCATGACAAAAGACTGTGAATCATTGAGTGGTGACACCCCTGAACGTGAGGAATCACTGCTGCTCTAAACACGGCTGCTGGAAATGTCTTGTCCTGCTCAAGGTCAACAGGAAACACCACTGCGATGGCTGTTAACTGAAATTTTCATACCTCCTTTTCACAGTTGAAAGTGTGATTTGATTAAATTACAAAATTATTTCTTCAGCCGCTGAGTGTGTATTGGCAATGCAGATGTTGAGGCTGGAGTATCAGTCTTTGCTTGCGCACAATCATAAATAAAAGTAAAGGCAGGTTATCGCTGATGGCATAATCATGACTAATTATCTTGTTTTATACAATGTTACCGCTTGCTCCGCAGTAAGACTCGCTTCCCCCATTACCGTGAGACACTCGAGCAGCATTAAGCATGTTAGACACGGGCCAGACAGAGGGCAAGCCGTGCTACAGTTTGCTGAAAAACAATTACATTGCTTTGGTATTCATAGCCCAGCCCAGTCAGGGGAGTTTACACTGATTCATTCTTCATGTGACCATTTTGTCTCCCAGCTTTCTGAGGCTCACATTTGATTTAATGCGTGCGTGATTACATTCAACATCACATTAATGCATTCAAAGGAAGCAAACACGATTTATTTCTCATTTAATAGTCTCCTCTTTGCATACATCGTGCTTTTCGCTTGTCGGCCTGATTAATTGGTGTCCTCAGACTGTTACTTAACGGAGATGGAGCACAGCTGTAGACTCTCAACTCAGATTGCTCAGGATTCATGACTACTAATTAGTGGCCTGCTTGACCAGCCGGTTTATCGGTGGCAGTGACACCGGCGAAGGCCTCTCTTATCAAACGCTCACCATCAAGAACATGATGGAGAGCGCAGAGTGTAGTTCCAAGGTTTTTGTTTTCATATAAATGTCCTCTTTGGGATCGTATTTTAGCCACCCCAGGCAATTAACTCATAACAGTCACAACATAATGTACAGTGGGTACGGAAAGTATTCAGACCCCCTTAAATTTTTCACTCTTTGTTATATTGCAGCCATTTGCTAAAATCATTTAAGTTAATTTTTTTTCCTCATTAATGTACACACAGCACCCCATATTGACAGAAAAACAGAATTGTTGACATTTTTGCAGATTTATTAAAAAAGAAAAACTGAAATATCACATGGTCCTAAGTATTCAGACCCTTTGCTGTGACACTCATATATTTAACTCAGGTGCTGTCCATTTCTTCTGATCATCCTTGAGATGGTTCTACACCTTCATTTGAGTCCAGCTGTGTTTGATTATACTGATTGGACTTGATTAGGAAAGCCACACACCTGTCTATATAAGACCTTACAGCTCACAGTGCATGTCAGAGCAAATGAGAATCATGAGGTCAAAGGAACTGCCTGAAGAGCTCAGAGACAGAATTGTGGCAAGGCACAGATCTGGCCAAGGTTACAAAAAAATTTCTGCTGCACTTAAGGTTCCTAAGAGCACAGTGGCCTCCATAATCCTTAAATGGAAGACATTTGGGACGACCAGAACCCTTCCTAGAGCTGGCCGTCCGGCCAAAAATGATTTTAGCAAATGGCTGCAATATAACAAAGAGTGAAAAATTTAAGGGGGTCTGAACACTTTCCGTACCCACTGTAATTCTTACTGTATAATCAAATGAACAAATAACCCTAAAAAGGGTTTATAACCACTTCAGACAGGATTTCAGAGTGGATGACAGTCCACAATACCACCGTTCTAAGGGACTGTAGGTAAAGATCTGATGTTCCAAAAAACATTGTTAGCTTAAAGAAAGTTCTGTTGTTACCAACATACTTCAGCAATTCAGTGTTTCCCAAAACCATAGTTCCAACGAACATTCATCAACAGCTTCAGAATGTTGTGTGGTTGGAACTGCAGCTCTCAGTCTGTGGTGAGAAGCACAGTTTCTTTTGGATCAAGCTCTTGAGCAAAATGAGCTATATAAATCAGACCAGGCAACTGTATTGCCCAATTTTGGTGAACCTGTGCTAACTGTAGCCTCAGTTTCCTGTTCTTAGCTGACAGAAGTATCACCCGGTTTGGTCTTCTGCTGCTGTCGCCCATCTGCTTCGAGGTTGCCTTTCTCTCAGTTTGAATCATTCTGGCCATTCTCCTCTGACCCACAGAACTGCCGCTCACTGGATATTTGCTCTTTTTGGACCATTTTCTGTAAACACTAGAGATAGTTGTGTGTGAAAATCCCAGTAGATCAACAGTTACTGAAATACTCCGACTAGCCCGTCTGGCACCAACAACAATGCCAAGTCACTTAAATCACCTTTCTTCCCCATTCTGATGCTTGATTGGAGTAGATTGACTTGACCATGTCTACATGCCTTTATGAATTTAGTTGCTGCCATGTATTTGGCTGAATTAGATAGATTTGTTAACGAGCAGTTGAAAAGGTGTATCTAATTAAGTAGCCAGTGAGTGTATTTGGAACCAAGGTAGTTCGATCAAATGGATATGTGATGAAGTTAATACAATTTCTGGATATAGTCGTAACTAGCTTGTTAATGTCTCCAACAATACATCATACTATGGTAGTTAAGCAGCAAATTACATTGTTGTATGAGAAACGCACCTCAGGGTGGGTAACCAAAATTTGAAGGTTTGAGTCCCTCAGTGGGTTACCAATTCACCAGGTAGTTCTAAGAAGTCCTACAAGAATGTTTCAGGTTTGATGTGTGGTGTTGTACACTATAATATGGATAGTTTGAATATTTAGTTTCTCCATTATTTCTCGTTGACTCCTCATTAAGGTTCGTGTTGGGGAAGTTGGAGGAAACACCCTGGGTTTCTATGGATGCCAGATGAGTCCAGACGGCTTTAAGATTCTGGCTCATGCCTTTCACGGAGTGCCGCACCTCTGGCACTGTGACAGCAACCAGGTCAGACGTAACTGACAACATCTGTCAGTAATGCAAAGCTTTTTATGCAAACATTCCTGTTTGCCTAATAAAAACTGACAAAATTCAAGTGTATTATGATTTATATACTAAATGGAGTAAATTAATATGGAGACTTCTGTTTTGCACAGGGAGAATGGAGGCCTAGTGTGGTCATTTCGGGTCATTTTGGCGCAGTGCAGGACTTGAGCTGGGACCCTGAGGGAGAGTTTATGATCACTGTTGGATCAGACCAAACTACCAGACTCTTTACACCCTGGACCAGAAAAGGATGCTCAGAGGTTTAAACATATGTCAACTCTTTGTTTTTCAATGATCATACATCGTTAAACTTTTACGGTTGATCAACGCTTTCTGTGTTTGCAGATTACCTGGCATGAGATCTCAAGGCCGCAGATTCACGGTTATGACATGCAGTGTCTGACTATGGTTGGGCGTTTTCAGTTAGTGTCCGGTGCAGATGAGAAGGTCCTGCGGGTGTTCAAGGCTCCAAGGAATTTTGTGGAGAACTTTGCTAACATATCATGCACCTCTGTGGAGAAACTGCTGGGCTGTAATGTAAGTACTTAGAATCATCTCATCTTTAAACTTTAATTAGTTGCATCAAATAAAACCTGGGTTTTAATTACTCTTTGCGCTGTCTTGGATCAGCGAGAGATTTTAAGATGAGTCTCACATTTTCCCATTATCTTAATCCTAATGTTTATGCACATGCTCTCAGATATATAGCTAAAGGAGTTTCATTTTTTGTAACTTGAGGTCATGGTAAATGAGACGACATAAATGGCATTCTCAATTCAGGTTGATCTTGTGTAATTAAGCGAATATCACGTGGAACGCTTTGGCTCTTGTGGAGCCAAACACAGCCGTGCTCCCATTTAGACCAGCATTTTGTGAGAATTTTGCTTTTATACAACAGTTGTTATAGAGTATTTTGCATTGCAGACAAAATTTGACAAGTTCACAATCTAGTAGAAGGGTTTATATAGAGAGGTATTTCAATGTGTCTGTGTCTCCTGGGTGTTCAGGAAATAGCAGATCTCCCAGAGGGAGCCAGCACTCCTGCCCTTGGCCTGTCCAACAAGGCCGTGTTTCAAGGTATGAACCCTTTGAATTCGTTGGCCACAGGAGAATTTGCATTGAGCTGATTCTGAGAGCGGTGAGGCAGTTACTAACCTTTACTGTGGCGTCTGATGTGTTTACAGGTGACCTCGCATCTCCGAGCTCTCAACAGGACAGTGAAGATTTCAATAGCCTGTCCGACCAATATAAAGAGTCCTACTTTCAACCTCTCAAACTCGTTGGTATTTATGTATAGTTTTTTCCTCAACTATTGCATTAAAAATGAACTGTGGTTGGTCATTTTTACATTTCAGTCAATTGGCCTGTTTATCTCCAAGTAGACAGTTCTTTCCTGAAACGAAATATAAAATGCATCAGACTTTATGGCAATAGTCAAAAACTTCACCAACACCAGGTAGACACTGTAAGTTGACAGTTCCTTGGTTATTCCATGAAAACACAATGATATTCTACATTTGTGACGAGCAGTTATTAAAGACTGTTTTCTCTGGTTTATTAATGTATCTGGGGCATGAATCAGAGATACTGGAGACAAATGTTATTACAGCATAAGGGGGGGATGGGTGGAGGGTGAGTGTTGAAGCAGGGGGGTTTATGCCGCTCTTGCTCCAGGCAAACAGTGGCAAACGTTGTCAATGTGATTGAAAAAGCTCCTTAATCTGGAATCATAATTAGAAAGAAGGCTTATATAATTGCAAAGTTAAAATATTGATGACTCTGGGCGATGGGGAGCGCAATGAGGCGGACACAGAGTTGTTAATGGAATAATACCACTCCCTCCATCTCGCTTCTTCTGGAGGGGCAAAGAGGGAAATAATTAAAATAAAACCGCAAACCAGGGATGAATTAAAAAAAAAAAGCCTGGTCTCCATTCCATTTCAATTGGGGCATATGTTGCATAAGTGTCTGTATATCTAAATGAGACAATATTATTTCAGGCTTGCATAAAGAGAGCCAAATTTGATTTACAGCATGTCGTAAAGCTAACATCCATTGAAAATTGTAGATAAAGCTGCCGTTGTTCCAAACAGCTTTGAGTAAATTGCTCGTCTGTGTATCTGTTGCTAAATTAAAATATGAGCCTATTGAAAAATACAGTCTATAGGTGTCTGCTCATCTCCCATAATAACTGTGTTTATATTTTGTGACTCTGTGTGTGTGTGTTGACAGAGCCTCCGACAGAGGACGACCTTTTGCAGAACACACTGGCCAGAGGTACAGAAGCTGTGAGTTTCCCATCAATTATCATTTGTGTTCGTCTGCCCTCATTGGCTGTTCTGCAGCCAGCACTAATGCTGCACCGCATTATTGCTTAATCGGCTTCTGTGATATAAATAATGCAGCGTAATAGGTATTTAGAGCTCATGACAAGAATCATTCATTCTGTATGCTTTGACACTATACAGGAAAAGCCTAAAATTGTTCATTAAATATATATATCTCTCCTTAACTTTCTACATCCAAACTAAGACACAAAAATACTGTATGCAAGTATGTGAATGCTAATGCTTCTGGTTATGCAAGTTCGATGTTGTGTCATTGCGCTCACATCTGAAATGTGTCAGACTGCAAAGGGTGTTATAATGGATATTAGAATAAACTTTAGACTGACTGATAGTAATAATAATAATAATAATAATTTTATTTTACAACCAGTAGCAATTATTTAAGTGTCTAGTAACCAATATGTAGCACTGATATTTACCAATTGTTTTATGCATGTTTTTTTTTTAAACAACAATGGAGATTAAAATAATCATTATTCTACAAAAGGCAATTTTGCAAAATACAATAAAAAAAAAATAGTTTTAGTTAACAAAAACAACACTGCACCAGTTTGCAGCAGATTTGCTTAAACTGTTCAAATGTTTATATCTGAATAGCATACGGATTAATGGCTCAGATATTTGAAGTCTCTATCGATCCCTTGTGAACTGAGGATAGTTACTGCCACAGCAATTCAATGGGGTGTTTGCAATGCATTAGCCAAGCATTTGTGCCAGTGTTTGCTTACTTGCATACAGTATTTTCTGGCCTAAGTTTCCCGAGCTTTTGTTAGCACAGAATAATGCCTGTGTTGCACTAAAATGACATATGACTCTGACATTTGCTGAAACTGTAGGCAATATACAACAGAATTGGATGCTTAGTGGTATTTTGCACTGGTTGGTGGGAAAAATGGGCATATTATTCACAAGAAGTTTTGCAAAATTATTACACATTGACTATTTTTCATGATTAAATATTCATTCCCCCCCCCCCCTCCCCCAAAAGGCATTTACAATCAATTGAAATGTACAGACTTGCAATTTTTTTTATCTTGCTCATAAGAATTCAAAGCCAGTTTCCTTGATACACAGGCGACACTGAATAAACTGTTATAATTTACATACACAGCTGTAAGCAGCTGAAGGCTTTGACAGCCTGGCTTGCCGAGCTATTCATCCAGTGCTGGAAATTACTAAGCAAATCTGCTAATAGCTGCCAGAGTGCATTGCTTTCTTCCACTCCCATAAGCACAGGCGAGCACGCACGGCAGCCCTGACACACCAAGCATCCGTCGTGTTTGAATCACCGCCCCGACTGTCTCTCTGAACCTGTCACGGTGCTCAGGCTTTATTTGTGAGCAGGTACTGACAGAGCCCTCATTAACATACCCTCTTTCCATGTCACTCTCTCCGCAGGTATGGGCACGGCTTTGAGATGTTTTGTCTGGCATCGAATTCTGCGAGGACTGTGGTGGCTTCAGCATGTAAGGTACAATCACATGGGTGACCAGATGGTCATTAGTGTCACACAAATGTATCCGTGGACTGTAATAACAGAACACAGTAGAGCATGCATGTGTGAAGCTGCACCGATCCTTAAGTGGTTTTAAATGTTTAGTCATTTGCCATTTTAACAAGCTCGTGTCAATTTAGACCCTGAAATCCATGTGTAAGTAAATTTTCCTTCTCTTTGATGTAATGAGCCGCATGTCGTATTAAAAACACATTGAACTTGCATGACCAGGGTTGGTTAACCAGCCCTACGTGCCCTCCGGCCTGTGTGACACATTCTTGAGACAGTTGAAGGGAGATCATTGGTTTGTGTCCCAGTCTGGCCCCCGTGGTTCTGCCAAACCCACACTGATCGCGCACAAAGCCCTTCCGAATGAAAGCACATTCTGCGTGTCACCTGCCATTTTTCACGCTCGAGCGGAGATTGTGAGGTTTATTCGGTGGAGCTGATGGCGGCCTGCTGTTGGGGTCCTGCAGGCTCAGGTGACTTTGCTGTGGACGTGAGGTTTATTCTCTAACACTGCTGGCTGAGCTGCAAATGCTGCGGTGGGGGGGCTCTGCAGTTGAGGTTCAGAAAAAGAGCACTAAAAGAACGACTTGCTTGTGGATGCTGGTGTGAAAGATCTACATGATCAACATGTGTCTTGTGTCACAGGCCTCTAAACCTGAACATGCTGCCATTCTTCTGTGGAGCACAACTTCCTGGAAACAGCTTCAGTCACTGCCCTGCCACAGCCTGACCGTCACTCAGATGGCATTCTCCCCGAATGGACACCTTCTGCTCGCTGTTTCCCGAGATCGCACCTGGTCCCTATGGAGACAAGGAAACCCTGACTCAGATACAGGTCAGCACACCTCCCCTTATCCCTTATTCATCTTTGTTCCCTCATAGACAAGCGGTCAAGTTGAGTGTATTTTGTATATAATTATGTATAATAATATATACATAATACATGTATGTATGTATTATGTATAAAAAATATTAAACAAAATAAGAAATATTACCATTGTAATATTTTACTGTAAAATAAAATGAGTATTTAAGAAAATATAATAATATAATAATAATAATAATAATAATATCAGGTGTCATTGATAAAAATATAAAATCTAAATATTACGATTGTCGTATTTCATTGTAAAATAAAAAAAGAGTATATAAGAAAACTAGCAATAATAATTTTATTTTAAAGTACAACTGTGCAATTACAATAATAATTCTGACTTAATTACTTCATTTTTAAAAATGTTAAATCATCAAGCTTTCAAATGAGTGAAAACCGCAGGGAGCCCTTATAGCTTCTCTTTTGTTGACAACAGCTGATTTCTCATTACAAGTTTGGGAAATGGTTGGCGCATGCTGCGTTTCCAAATGCACATTATAAGCGTGCATGAGTTTGAGCAAACCGAGCTGAACGGAACTGAGCCGCTCAGAGACACTGAAAACTGTGAATCATATCGCAGTTTTTATTTTGATTAATCGTACAGCCCTACGTAAACCGCCCCATAGAAGTAACATCCAATAAGATGAATGGGAACACTAACAGCTTCCTCCAGGGTTTATAGACCTCTTTACTCAAAGACAGCTTTTACCTTCCTCCATTTCTCATTGTCAACAATATAAGTTTGTGGACTGCTGATGTTCGCCCACTGTAAGATTCTCCTGGCATTTAGAAAGAGTCAGTTAGCGCCTCCCAGTGACCGCACTGCAGTGTTCATGTGTATTCTGAGCATACACATCTAAATCACTGTTGACACAAGGTAACCACAGGAGCGTCTGTTTTTCTTTCTCTATTTTCTGACGTGTCCGAGGCATCGCAGGCCGCTTAGGGACGAGGCACGCCGCAGTCCGTTCTCTGAGGCTGGTATTACGCACAGCCTGTATGCTGCAGATGTGGAGAGGTTAGTCATTGTCACAGCTGATCAGAGAACAGCCCAGCATGGTGGTTGAACAGTGTCATGCGTGGAGAAATCTCTGTCACAAAGACATGTTGCCTCCCCTGATGCCTGCCTGACTTTTGTGTTTCTGGCTAATGAGTTAAGACTCTCCAGTCTGTGACTGGCCATTTGTGGTTGCTTGAGCTTTAATTAGCAGAGCAAAAATGAGCAAAATTACAACAAACATTGAGGTAGGGCTGCACGATAATGGTTAAACTGCATTATTTTGCTCAAAAATATAAGTATGAATAATAATCATGATTATTGTCATTGTAATTTTTTTTTTTCCATTTCATCAGCATAATTGCAATTTCACAAGCATAAATTAAGAGGACGTCAACTCGCATTGGTTGCTCTCAGATTTAGTTGCAGCACAAACAAACGTGAAAGAAAACAGACTGGCTAGCTGTATTACTTTTATTTGAGCAAAATATCCCAATGGACTAAAATGGAATTTAGTAATAAATTAAGCTAAATACAGTTGTGAATATTATGTCTTGTATTTTTAGATTTTACCTTTTTTTGTTTGTTTGTTTCTTTTTCCAGAGGCAAGCTTTTCTCTACGCAAACACTAGTAAGGACACAGCGGTTCACACACGCATTATTTGGTCATGTGACTGGAGCTCTGACAGCAAGTACTTTGTGACGTCAAGTCGAGACAAGAAGGAATGATGGTGTATAAAATTGATTTTAAGATAAAAAATTAGACGACAAAGAATGAACTTGACGGAGCTCAAACTCAAAACACATGGCAGCAACAAACAGGAAGTGACGTGAAAAAAGGTCCAGTTTAATATGCATTTAGCAAATGTTGTAGGACTGGTGGCATGGCAGTCATTTGAACTTGTACGGCCATGTAATGGTGTGAACGGAGCAACACATGAAAGTTTTCAGTTATCGATACCTTTGTAGAAAGCTAAAATTTCCAATAACTGGGGCAACGCAAAAATAAAGGGAGAGGTATTTAGCTGGTCATGGAATTTCAATGTGTCCACCCCCATAATGAGAACCACTTCATGCAAAATAAAACTGCTGCTATCAGGCTACTGATACTGATTACTCTGTGTGTAAAACATTTTTAATGAGGGAAAAAGGACTGCATGCAGCATTTTTTTAAGTCCAAGTCTTTCCTGCGGTCTAAGCTTTGACATCTGACCTTGTTGTGTTATTGTAGGTAATCATCTGGGGTCATCGTGTTTCTGGAGTCAGTGTCGGTGAATGTGAGGGTGAAAGCGTGACCCCCTGCTCTTCTGTTCTGGATGTCGGAGATTCAGCTACTGCTGTGTCTATCTGCCCATATCTCTGTTCAGACCAGAGGTAACGTTATTCACCTGTGGTCTTTATGTAACACCATCATTAGAATTAGTGCGATGTGTCTGGGACAAATATTGAATTATACTTGCATTTGTGTAGTTTTTTGCTGGCTGTAGGTCTAGAAAATGGGAAGATTGTGCTGTATAAATGGAGGCCATTAGAGGATTTGTCTTCTGGATCAGACTGGAGCAAATGTGGAGAAACCGATGCTTGGTATCCTTTTTCCTGCTCATATTCTCCACTCTTTTATAATCCTGAAATGGTGAGTTTGAAAACATCATTGTACTCTAGCTAAGAGGTGTGATTGATAGGCCTGCACAGAATCTGCACTCACATAACTAGAACTAAGAACTTGTGAAATCAAAATTGACTTTTTACGTTATGCCTGTGGATGTTATTTTAAAGAAAAGTTTTTCAGTCTTCGTAAATCTCTGTTTAAAGCATAATTAGCTCTGCTTATCAAAATAAGACTAGATTTCTTGTTTTGTGTACTGTTTTTAATTTAGTAATAATAAATATAATAAAATTGTAATTACACTTTTTATTTTGTATGTAAATTCATTTGAATATGTAATCACAAAAAAATTGGCCAAACTGTGCAGTGGTACAAACAAGTACAGCACACCTGAAGCATTTTAATCACAATTAGTTTAGAATTTTATTTTTTATTTTTTAAGTCAGCACAGAAAATTTGACCAAAGCAAGCAGGTTCTTTAAAGCTGTTTGGTCAAAAATAATTAAGAACTGTTAAAATGCCTCATAAGCCCCTATAAATAATCTCACAGTTTCACAGTCTTCCTCGTACCATCTCAAAAAGTGACGCGATCTGAAGTTAAAAAAGACAGTCATACCTCTACCCAGAGACCAGTGATGGTGGTATAATTGACAACAAAAGGGGCCGCATGTATCTGAGCTGGCCACGCTGCTTGGGAGAAGCTTCAGATTGATACGGGGGCTCCCGTGGGCAGGTTTCGCATTGATCCGTGAAGAGAGAGAATGAGGTGTCAGAGAGTGGTCAGGCCATGTTGTGCATTCTGTTCGCACCGAGCCCTCTCGCTAGCTATCTCTCTCTCCCCCACAGTGGATTGAGTCCCGACTGGCTAAACTCTCTCCTTCTGTAGGTGTAATTGATAAACCGTCTGTGTAGGCACTTACACATCTCTCTTACCCAGAAGTCACTCACCTTAGAAGCACAAGAAGTGAAAATTTGCCACGTATTGCAGTGAGTTCTGAAAAGCAAGATTGATTCGTGTGTTTATTCGTCTGCCTGTGTTATTTTGGAAATTGGCAAGTGTGTATTCACCCCTGGAAGTATTTGGACAGGCAGAGCTGAAGTGAAACGGGGCGCCAGAGACATCCAGACAGTGTGCGAGGGGAGATTTGTGTAGCCTTGAATCAACGTCGTGCTTGTGGCTTTCCTTGACCACCCATCACAGTCAGTCTCACACTCTGACGGTGAAGAGGCTGCGCTGGAGGCCGAGGCTGGGCCGGGCAGGCCATGGCGGGAACGAAGAGCGAGCTTGGGTTCAGCTAGCCAGCGCTGGTGCCGACCATGTCGTCAAAATCTTCAACATCAAAATATCAGCCCTGTGACTTCACGCTGCCTCTGGTGATAATCTGCAGTGCGTCCAGCTGATATTCAGTATGAATGAATCACAGTCACCTGAACTGCTGTGAAGTCTTCAGCTGGCCAGTGCGGCTAAATGTGCTGCTGTAAACTCCGTTTTTCATGGGGGATTCTGGGAGCAGTTTTCTCATTCCCTTAAATCAGCTTCTCTTCTTCAAATTTCAGCACTATTACTCATGACCTGTAAACACGAACTAATGTACTATTTATGATGTATAAAAAAACATATTGCTTTGTATTGTAATAAATGGCTCTTTTCTAGTAATGGAATGTCACAGTAGTGATTTATCTCAAGCTAACTATAATTCTTTTATTGGCTGTTTTAAAGCATCCCACATCCCATGAACGCCAAATCCTCTTGTAATAACCTACAGCCGTAAGTGACAGTAAGAGAATAGAAAATCCGGCACATATCCTCTCGCTTCCAGTGCCTGAAGGACAGATGAGCATTCGGATAAGATGTACAATGAGCCGTGAGGGCCATAGACTCACCAGGCGTGAATCATTCACAGGAGAAATAGTGTGTTTCATTTAGGAAAAGTGCTCCTTTTTATTGAGCGCTTCTTTTATTGAAACCAATGACATTCATCCTTGTGAGACATTAAAGGAATGTTTTCTGGATTCAATTTAACTTAAGTTGTATCAACAGCATCTGTGACATGCTTTCGATTACCGCAGAAAATAATTTAGACTTGACAAGACACCACAGTGCTGCTTAAATCATAAAAATACTCACTGTTTTGGAAGTATTGCTGCAAGACATTGATAACATGGTGTAATATAATCACTTTCTAACTTGGTTTTTGCAATTTGTCAGCCTGTCTTAACAGTAATTCCTGTAAATTTCCTATTATATGTATCCAGAAAGGGACACCATGTAAGTATCCCTAATGAACAGATTTTGTTACTTCAGCTACACAGATTTTAACAGACATGAACACCTTGGAACAAGGACTGCAAGCCAGGCCCGACTTACCAATGGCAAGCCTTGTGAACATCGTCAAAATTAGTTTACCATTCTAAACTTGGGCCTAAGGCCCAATCCCAATTCTACCCCTTAGCCCTTCCCCTTTCCCCTGGTGTCTCGATTCTCTTTTGGTTGGAGGGGGAGGGCCAGATAGCCCTTCAAACGAAGATTTTTTGGGACCACACTTCAAATGAAGGGGTATGTATGAATTATTTCAGCGTAAACCGTCTTCAACGGCAACATGGCTACCCAAGCGAACAAAAAGACACATAAATGTAAGCATTTTTGGCATTAATAAAGATTTGAACGAAAAGTAATTATTTGTTTTGTTACTTTAAATCGTGAGTTCATATTTACGGTCATGTTACTCAAAGAAATGTTTGCAAAAAATCGCTAAAGTTTGCTAACGTCATATCATTACAGACTGCACGATAGTGCCACAACATATTTTCATGTCTGATCAGGGCGATAACCACCATAGACATTGAGGGGGGCTAGTCCCCCCAATAATTAGAAATCGCTAAACCCTTTTCTCAAATATTGCCAATTGGAGAGCGAGAGAGAGAGAGACGAAAGTTGTGCGTCTGTGTGTTTCTCTTTTTACAGTGAGTTTACTTCAAAAACAGCTATTTTGTTGTTGCTGGAAAATATAATGTAGCGATTCAGTATTTAAACTGTTATTAATAAAAGTCGTGGGGTAGCGTTGACAAGTATCTTTGCTCCTGGATGTGTGAGCTGCGCGATCTCTGATGTGTGTGTGTGTGTCAGTAAGCAGCGTTAATATAGAACGGTAATTAAAGGCTCTAATGCTCACCAGCATAGGTGTGTGTATTGTAGGAGCTAGACGACGTATGATGACGTGTGACAGCATAGTAGTGGTGTCCCAATTCTTAGGGGAATATTTTCACCCCTACCCCTTGACACTCTGTTTCAAGAGACAAGGGGAAGGGGTATAAAATAGAATTGGGATTGGGCCATATTAATCTGTTCTGTTGAGGTGAGCTGGTTGGTTGTGTGCTATATGAGGACACCAGCGAAAAAGCGAAAAGGTCTTCTGTATTCTGTCTAGTACTGACATGTTAAATATTTGAGCATTTGATGGAATGGGAAAGCTGACTGTGACATGAAGGCTTCATCCTCTAACATCCAGTTTAGCATCAAGTCCTTGCACACTCAATTTATACTCAACGTACAGAAGCGCTCGTTACAGATTCATCTGCCTTGCCTTTCTGTTTTGGTTATATGGCTGTGTAAAAAGTTTGTGAGAGAGATCAAAACATTGCAGTCCAGAGTTTTTCAACGAGCCAGTGTCAGAATGAGAAAGTCCACTCAAAAAGGTCAGTTTTGTTATCATTTACTCACCTCTCATGTTCTAAATCTGTATCGCTCTTTGGATTTCTTGATTCTGATTAGTCTATCGTGGTCTCATATAAGTCCGCTCATCCTGGGTAACTGAAACCGGTGCTACTTGCGTATCTCTCATATCACAACTTGCGTCTTTATTGATTGTTGTGAAAATGACTTAAGAATATTAGTGTGAATATTATAATGGACTATTTTTACTTAGTGGAAGCTTTAAGATAATTACAGGTAAAATTATAAAATACCATCAACTCAGTAGCTATGACCCAGTAGGCAATTGATGTTGAATCAAATTGTTGGTGTTGACATCAAATTAACGTAAAAAAAAAGGCATATACATTATACCAATTTCAGAGTTGGATTAACTTCCTATTTTCACCCAATTACCACTGGAAGAAACTGCCGTCCAAACTGAATTTTAAATGATGTTACAGCATCTTGATCAAGTCTTGACTAATATTTGACGTCAAAAAGAAAAAAAAAAAAAAAAAGAAAAAAAACCAAAAAAAAAAAAAAAAAGCAGTAAGTCTTCCAGCACAGAATAAATAGCTTGTATAGCGATGTGTAAACTTGTAGACAGCACGTTTTCACACAGTGGCAAACAGACATACACGCTCACTGCTAACATTCTGTCTTTTTTACGTCATTTGTAACATCCCCCACTATCATTGTATTATACCTCTACAGAAAAAATAAGCTGTTTACATTATATACATTACAAGTGGTTGTTCTTTCTCCTGGGGTGATGACAGGGCCTTGCTATTGTTTGTTACATGATGCAAAGATAGACCAGTTCACACCAGAATACACATGGAGTCCAGCCCAACAATTTTCTCAAATCTTGTAGTCTGTATTCATGAATCTCTTTGCACAAATGAGTGTTGTCTTGCTTTAGAAGAACACAACATTTAGATCATTTTCAGTTTTTTAGTTAACATCACAGATTTAAATGTCCAACACATCAGCTCTTGACTTCATTTCCAAGGTTATTGCCAAGACGATCCTAAACAACCAGATGTGCATTCCACAGACCATGATACATTTAGCAGGTTAACCTTGTGTTTCGCTTGATTCACAAACACATGCACACACAGTGATTTGAATCCACAGTATAGAACATGTCCAAAAAGAAATCATATAAAGCACTACCTTGGTCTTTATTCAGTTTTTGTGTTTTTCTAGTGATTTCCTTAAAATGAGACTACATCACAAATTCACTTTTCCCATAATGAACAGTAATGACATGAATACATAGACGGACCAGTGTTTACCTTTCCATTTTTAAAAGAACAGTTTATGGTGCATGGTACACTCTGAATGTCTTCATGTTTGTTTTTAGTACACTTCAAAGTGTAAGAAATTAGTTAGGATTGTACTGAGGAGCATGATCCCCATGACTGATGAATTCCTGTGCAATGTCAACATTAGTGTCATAACTATACACCAAAAGTACAGGTAGTGTAAAACATATTGGGATATGATTCTGCCTTCCAGCTTAATGCACCATCGGGAACATACTGTAAATATACTTATTTATACAGTTAGAATGAGCTTATTGCCACTTTCATAATTATATTGTGCATTTGTCAGAAATGACTGAGTAAAATTATTTGCAAAATTAAATCTATAATGTATGCATAGGATACCATGCATGAAAGATTAAAAAATAAATTATTTTAAATCTCATACATTCTTTATGTATACATACTTTACCATATGACTGCTCTGAATAAGGTTTTTAGAATCTCTTGTTAATAATTACATTTCATCAGGCTTCTGTAGCCTGGACTAATTCATATTATGGTCATCATTATGATTTAAAAGTAGAGTAATGATCATGCCCTCTCCTTGAGCGGATAACTTGTAAACATCCCATTCACTTGAACTCAGTCTAAAAGACACTTATTTAAAATAGATATTTGAGTTGCTCCTTTGGATGATGATGATTATTTATTTTTTTCATTTGAATACTAAAGTTCCTGTTTATGCCTGGAAGTTTAAAACCACAGTAATCAGCAGCTTGAAGATCAAATAGGACCAGTGGATTTCAGTATCTGCCTATTTTATGACATTAAGTTGTATGAAATAATGCTTTTATTGAATCTATACATGTCAGATATGCCATATACTGTAAGTTTTTAAATGAAATATGTAAATGTGAGCTAGCCCTTTTACTTCTACTGATTCTCTGAGCTGAATTCTAACACTTCATTTTCATTGTTGCTTATTACCCTCTATCTTTCCGTAAAAAAATACATCGTTACAATCTTTTAAGAACATTATACAAGACAGATCATCAATTTATGTCAGTACATGTACACATTTTGTTTTTCATTGTGCATGAATTAATCGTAAGCATCATATGTTTGTTAATGACATATTAATGAACATTATTGTATATTGTTACCATAACAAATTTTAACAGGAGGTTAAAGGGCAATGAGAAACAATGAACAAATAAAGTCAGTATGCTTATAAACTGGATATCTTGATTTGTATTGTACATCATTTTCTGTGGTGTTGATGTTTACATTTTTTCTCTAATATTGGACATTAAATGTGGTGTTCACATATGCCAAAGATGTTTCATATTGTGGGATACTGACTGCTGAACGTGCCAAACAACATATCATAAAAACATCGAAGAATAAACAATGTTGAAATGAACTTGGAATTAAGAGCTGATTGTAGTCATAATGAAAACTCAGTCATAGTCATAAGCTGCAAAAGTCAAGTCAAAATGTAGACAATCGCCTCTGTGTACTGAAAAACTCAATGTCCATTAGAAACATCAGTCTAGGTTGTGGCCGTCATACTAAGACAAGCTCCCGTGGCGTTGTGGGATTTTTGCGTATCTGTTTGTTGTATTTAAAGGTCTTTGTTATCGTGACTTATTAGTGAGCGTGAGGTACTATGACAACTGCTGTTAGCAAACGCACCTCTGTTGTGTTTCAATCTCCTCCTTTCCCATAAAGCTGAGTCAATAAATACCCATGAATATCACGTTATCACTAAATAACAGCCATAGAGAAGGTCTTTAAGTCACGAGTTAAAGAAATTCTCGATGCATTCGCTTCGTAGGGATCATATGTGCAGTCACTGTTTTTGTCACCCGGTTGACACAATTCAGTCCATCAGGCTCCAGTAAGACACACACGTTACAGTAACAAATCTGACAGAAACTAAAACCAAGACACAGACGGTGAGATATCAGCAGAAACTAACTCTTGCCTTTAATATGGATGAAACGTAGCTTATTTCCAATAATTCATATTTTGAGCACATTTCCAGATTTACAAAAGTAGCTGATGCTCCCTAGCTCTGTAAGACATTGTGCAAAGTTCACTGCACACAGTAACATTTCTATAGCAACTATGAGGTAATTTCACTGTTGCTAAGAGCTAGGTGATGTATTTCACAATGTCACTGATACTGGTGCAGACCTCTCTGCCATTTCTCCCCTGGAACAGGCAAACGTGTGCCCTCCACCCGAGCCCTTTTAGCCCAAGCTACAACCGTAGGGGATACACACATGTTGGGTTTTTAATCAACCAAAAGAAAATGTAAAAAAGCAAGAAATAAACAGGGCGGATAAACTGAGAGACCTCGCCGCAAAGTCAAAACGAGGCTTTGTTCATACGTGACTCACTCTTATTAAGTTAATTACACTTGTGCTAATTTTTCAGTCCCGCTGTTTAATACAATATTGTTCTTCTGTCTTGCTGTGTGGACCACTTCTTTTGTGTAACCTCGCAGCTTTCTGTGAGGATATTTTGGTTTTGCTCTGCATGGAGTGCCACTTCCCTGTTATTATCGCAATTTGTGAGTCTTCTTGTTCTGTAACAGCCGGTCACGTGACGGCTATCGTACATCCAAAGCATAGGGCTGCATCTGCGTGTTTCAGTCCCGATATGCAGGATCAACTCACTGGGCTGTAATGGAAGACTGACCCTCTAAAATCGCTGGTTTTGTCTCTTACGTCCCTCTCGGCTGGACCTGTGGCTCTTTGATGTTGCACTCGCGCAACCTCTAACGTGACATTACTTACGATAAATCAAAGTAGTACTTTCGATACTCTGTTACCAGGACAGGCCTACATGAAGCTAGCTGCTTTTAAAGAAAAACAATGTGCGGTACACGTCTATCCAGGTGAGAACAGTTTGCCCGCGTTACCCTGAAACACTCCCTTGTCGTCTTTAGAACAAATTTAGATGCTTATTTACCATTAACCACTTTTTCACACCATTGGGACACTGAATCAATACAACAAATTCATACCGATTGCAACGGCGTACGTGTCTCTTCCTGGTTCGTTGACTGTAAAGTTCTCCGAGCACCAGGCGTCATCAGAATAATTAATTTCACAGCATATTCAAAGCTCACTTTGATGTTCGAATATGGTATTTACATGGCTGTTGACGTGGTGAATAAAGAGGTGGAGTCCTCGGTCACATACGCTGCCCATTTCCCGCAAGTTCCAGCAGAACCAATGTGCACGGATATCGTGGAAAGGCTGCTGGCGGAAGCGTCTCTTTTTTTTTTCAGGTAAGGCTACAGCTCCTGTCCTGCGTTGATCTGCACTGCTGTTTGGGGGGGTGTTGAGTCCATCTAGTTAGGAACGGGAGGTGACGGGACCGAGAGGATGGGAGTCTGGGTTGGGTTGCCATGTGAGGGCCTCCGGTCACCTCCCTCCTAGCCTGAAAGGTCAGTTCTGTTCTGATGTGGCCATGGATGGTGGGAGGGGGGTCACGAATGCATGAAGAGTTGGACCCCCCTGGGTTGCTCACACGCTTCTGTTAACCACTGATATTGCTCAGTCTGTCTTAAAATAAAAAGCTGATCGCTTCCTTGGAGTGCAGGGCAGGCGGCGGGCCTCACAGGCCGGACACCATGACCCTGTAGGAGGGGGGCATGTGTCTGTGGCGTGGGCTGGAGGCTGGGCTGCTCGTGGGACTGCTGCAGCTCGCATCCACCCCTCCTATGGAGGGCAAATAGGCGTGATGCAGGATAGGCAGCTGCAGGGACAGCCTGCGCTGTATGCTGCGAACACAAACCACAATCAGTTGTCATATATAAAATTCCTCATTTTCTGTTATGCTCTTTAGTGATTGTGTTTAACATTGGGGACACTCTTGCATGCATGTAACAGAAGTTCATCTATAATTATATCACATATTCACAGGGCACATTTAAACCAGCAGTGACTTTGCCAAGTACAGTGTGTTCCCTTCTCAATTAAGAATTCAAGGTTTAGCTGGTTAGCATGACCTCTTTAGTCCCTGCTAGATGATATACTACACCATCTGGACATACACTACCGCTCAAAGTTTGGGGTTGGTAAGATTTTTTAATGTTTCTCAGCAGTCATTACTTCAGTTTTCAGTGTCATTTGATCTTTCAGAAATCATTCTAATATGCAGATTTAGTGCTCAAAGAAAAAATAATTCTTATTATTAGCAATGCTGAAAACGCTAGTGAAGGGTTTGGGACTGTGCTTGTTCTTGTGGTGCCATCAATCCAGTATGCACCTTACTGTGTGGATCACCTCAAATAAAGTCCATTTCATTCCTGTCTTGTGTCAGATTCAAACTGCACCCCAAGAGGCCGAAGCCCTATAAATCCATTACAGAAGCCGAATGGCAGTTATATAAAGCACAGACACCACACCTCTCATGATTGGTTTTACGATTGGAGTCTCTTTGAGTTATTACTTTCAATTAAATATTAATTTCATACATCAATTAAGGAAAATGTCTTCTGTGTTTAGAAATAATTAACATCGATTAGCCAGATGTTGCAGGTTCACATGCAAAAAAAAAAAATGTGAATGTCATTAAACTAAAAACTTATTTGTTTATCCCTTACTGCAGACATAGAGAACAGGCTCAATAAATTACTCATTGCATATTCCCATGGCAGAGATGGTGTTATTTTGCAGGGTCAAGGGACCATCAGCTACTGGGGTAAGTGTTGTGTGTGTGTTTGATGAACAGAGACACTGCAGAATCGCTCCTCTGTACAATCAAACATTCATGTGCTGGGACTGCCTGTCGTCCTCTAATTCTACTCTCCTGTCTATTTTCAGGGTCCAGTGCCTTCCGCTCTCACTAGAAATCACGTTATGTAACCAAAGCGCCCCCACCCCCCTTTCTCTCTCTTTTTTCTCTGTCCCTGAACCTCTCTTAAGTGCTTTCATTTTTTTTTTTTTCAGTTGTGGGTGGTTTTGCAAAGAGGGGTGTTCTCATTCTAGAAAGTGTCTGATTGGATAAAAATCTTTGATATAAAACAGTAGTCATCAACATTTTTTGGCCTGTCTTCCCAAGAAGAATGCATGTATCTACTAGGATGTGGAGAACCTTTAAACAAACAGACAGTCCCTAAAACGTAATTTTGATTACGTTTACGTTTAATTTTGATTTGATAGGGTGAGTGAATGAATTTTGTTATAGTGGCATGTGCAAACAAAGCTTTTTCTTAGACTCATACTTTCATCTTAATTTTTTACAACAAAACATGTCTGTTTTATAATGTAGAAGCAAACACATCTCTTGTCAAATATTATGTTTAGAAAGTATGATTGTGCTTCTTAACATCTTAATAAATTTTACTTTGTCTGATATTTTGTTAACAAACGTAATTCATATATTTTTAGGTGTCACACATGCCGGTGTGTGAACTTACTGTTCTGGTGAGTTGATGTCGTCTAGTTGACCTCTGCTTATCCTTGAAGGATCCATGGATCCCCACTGAGCCTGGGGTTTTTGTTCTAAGTGGTTCTTCAGAGATTTCTCTCCATCTGAAAACAAGGGCATGATGTTCAGAACGCTGCCTTTCCATCAAGATGTCAGTTGTGGATTCAGCTGAAGAACTGAGTCAGAACTTGCACCTTATATGACACTTCAGCTTGACATGTTTGGGGTGAATAATGTATAACACTCCAATAAATTGTTCTTTTTCTCTGGGTGACAGTAACAGAGGAAGAGTGTGTCACAAACTGAAATGAGACGCCAACTGACAGCTGTGTGTGATTGACAGGTGAGGAACACGGGGTTTAATATCCACTTCTCTTACCTTTGCCGTCAGTGAAGTTGCGTATGCTCAGGATATTGTTGACATCTTGGTAGTGGTTTTGTTTAATGTATGGAGTCTTTTCTGGAGTGTCCTGGAGTTGCATGGTAACCTCTTCCAGTTCTTTATCCAGCTGTAACACAAAGTCCAAAATTATTTAATCGTTTAATTTAATAATTTAATTCCAGGTTCATGAAAAAATGAAAGGATTTTTTTTCGTGATTTTTAAATACACTGAACAAAATTATAAACGCAACACTTTTGTTTTTGCCCCCATTTTTCATGAGCTGAACTCAAAGATCTAAGACTTTTTCTATGTACACAAAAGGCCTATTTCGCTCAAATATTGTTCACAAATCTGTCTAAATCTGTGTTAGTGAGCACTTCTCCTTTGCCGAGATAATCCATCCACCTCACAGGTGTGGCATATCAAGATGCTGATTGGACAGCATGATTATTGCACAGGTGTGCCTTAGGCTGGCCACAATAAAAGGCCACTCTAAAATGTGCAGTTTTACTGTATTGGGGTGTCTGGGGGGGTCCGAAAACCAGTCAGTATCTGGTATGACCACCATTTGCCTCACGCAGTGCAACACATCTCCTTCGCATAGAGTTGATCAGGTTGTTGATTGTGGCCTGTGGAATGTTGGTCCACCCCTCTTCAATGGCTGTGCAAAGTTGCTGGATATTGGCAGGAACTGGAACACGCTGTCGTATATGCCGATCCAGA
>NW_015548214.1:1087099-1094324 GCF_001515605.1 Sinocyclocheilus anshuiensis | reverse complement strand
GGACCAACATTCCACAGGCCACAATCAACAACCTGATCAACTCTATGCGAAGGAGATGTGTTGCACTGCGTGAGGCAAATGGTGGTCACACCAGATACTGACTGGTTTTCGGACGCCCCCGGACCCCTCAATACAGTAAAACTGCACAATTTATTTTTCAGCTCATGAAAAATGGGGGCAAAAACAAAAGTGTTGCATTTATAATTTTGTTCAGTGTACAAAAAATGTAAAACATACAATAATAGGTTTCATTACTGTAAAATACCTTCAGTAGTAAAAACATTTATTGCTATCACAACAAAAATGCATACTGTTTCTCCCAAAAAATGTAACAGTCTTTATATAATAATATATGTCTTAATATATATTTATACTTAATCTAATATAGGGGGCAGTGTATTTTGATTTGATAAATAGATTCTTGTTTACTTGTTTCAATAATTTTTTTTTTCACAGCATTTGCTATTAATATATAATTTAGAGGGAATAAAGTAATACTACACAATTATAAAAACCCTTTAATCTGCATGGTGGTGTATTAGTAATTTTTAGCATCATATTAGCATCATTTTAATAACTGTTTAAAGTAGATTGTCATTCTAAGTATTTAATAATTTTGTAATTTATGATTGACGTCAATCACCTCTGTAATTCTCATTCGGAGGCGGTGGTTGTCTGACTGTAATCCATCCAGACGGGAAGTGTTGGCCTGGTTAACACTGGTTACTGAGGTGGACGTCTTGGAATCTTCCTTCTTCTGGTTCTGGGTGAGCTTTAACCTCCGGTTCTGTGTGGCAGCATCCGGGTTTGTTCGCATTGAGACAAACTAACAAAAGAGAGAGGACAAAGACATAGGCAAAGGCATTGATTCTGTGTAGGATGTATTGGTTTAGAGGGAGAGTTGAATCTTTACAGTCTTTCAAATTTCAGTGTGTTTATTTCCAGAGAGCTCCAGGGGATGCAAAGTAAGCACTGTTCTCAATTATATGCAGGTGAACTTGCTAGGGATTTGCACAAATCAAATGCCAGAATGTGCCTTTCGTTGACCTCTACAATTCTTTCCCCATAGGGCTGGATCAGGCCTTACATTGCAGTACTTACTTTTGGCACAAAAACCAGACACAGGCAGTACTTACTTTTGGCACAAAAAGTCTCACACTAACCTTGGTGCTGCAGAAGATGATGACCAGTGCCACGATGCAGAACTGCACATTAGGCTGATCCCGGGTCAGGAAGGACACTGCTGCTCCAATGATACACATGATGCCCACATTATACACACTCATGCCGATGTACTTGCTGTCGTTCAGGGCTGGAATGCTCACGTTTCTGGTCTCCCAGGCCAAGAAACATCCAAACAGCTAGACAGAGAGAAAATGCAAAGAATTACTTACCATTACAGGTATAAGGGCAGTTCAAATCTTAGGTGTGGCAAACTTTAGGGTGTGCACAGTTACATGCAAATGTATTTTATGTCAGATCTAAGGCAGAATAAAATTACTGGTTATATGACATTTTCCACAGACAACCATTTTCACCTTCATCACTGTGTGCAGCCCTCAGTTTACAGTGATGAATCATAAAGCCAGAGAGAATGAAATGTGGCTGACTTATTTAGCACCCTAATGCCTCTAAAGTCAGCTAACAACACCTGCCCAACTTTCTCAGGAAGTCAGAGCAGTAATCAAAGCACCTTTGTGTGAGACTAGAGTGAACTCTGAGAAATATGACTCAGCTAACTCAATGACGCACACTCCGAGATTTGATTCTGCACCCACTCGCCTCAAATCTATTCAATCCTAATCCAATCACAGCCCGTCTCACTCTTTTTCCTCGTTCACCGACCCTCTCATTCTCTCTTTCTTCTCCTGTTTTACTGGAACACGTCGGCTGTAAGTGAAGCCCTGCTGATTTAGCAGCAGGTTTTCAAACATGACAAGAGGAGAGTAGAGGAAGTTCTGAAATGTCACATATCTGAGAATGAGAATGTGAGTGAGATGGCATATTCACTTGTCCACTATTACGATTTGATGACTAGTCTCATACTATAGCTTCAATTTAACATTGATCACTTCTTTCCCAACACGGCCTCCCACCAAATCTATCACAGACGAGAAGAGAGATGAGAGGTAATGGCCTGCCAGTCAACGGAACCACCTGCCGCTATTGCAGCAAGAACAAACTGACAAATCATTTCTACAGAGCACAAAGTTAGTAGGAGGGCAGGTTTTTATTGGAGGATGTTGCCACCATTGACTCAGAGATAATGGTCAGTGCTATGGTCAATTAACTGATTGGAAACATTTTGGTTTCTGGGGCACCTTACCAGTAATCTAAAGTGAGGTTAATTGGAAAGAGCAATCTCGCTCTCCTCCTATGGGTACAATGTGTCAAAATCCAGTCAGTGAGCTTGCTAGATTTTCATTTCCAGTAGGAAATACCTGTGCTTGCAAGGCAGCAAAAGAACAAAGTTAAGGTTTTCAGCAGTGTTTTTTTTTTTGACTGCAAGTCCACCCATTTTCAAAAACACAATATTTGAAGGTCCACCAATATACTTCTGGTATTATCCTATAATGACAAATCTGTTCATTTTCAAACATTGTTTAAAGAAATCTGGAGTAGTAATATAATAAATTAATTAATCAAAATTCCAGAGGTTTCAGTAACTCAATGTTCTTAATGAATCTGAGTAATTTGTGATTACAGGGTTGTTATTTATGTATGTATGTACATATGTATGTATGTATTTATTTATTAATTCATTCATTCTCACAAATAACACTTTCCACAAAGTAAAATCATTTAGAGCTTGACATATCTAAGAATTTATATTCATTATAAAAAAATATTTGAATGCCTAGAAAAATGCCATGGAAATCACACTTTTAAAATTCTGTGGTAAGACCGTGGGACTCTTAAAGCGGACATTGTATGCAAAATTCCCTTTTAAATGTTGTTTGTATATAAATGTGCCTTAACAGTATGTGGACACAACCACCCTACAATGATAAAAATCCATTCACTCTTTAATCCCCCCAAAAAACCTAAACTCAATTATCAAGCCGTTTTGATTTTCTGAGCAGCATGATGTCATACTGCTCTGTCCCCGCCCATGACCGCTGATAGACTGTGCCGTATTAGCATATTTCCGCCCTCAGCCAGTTGAACGCTGTCTGACATTTTCTCCAAGCTTGAGTAGCTGCAGTGACAACAATGTCTCGGAAGCGATGCAGGTGTATTGTAGTTGGATGTAAAAGTGAGCATAAGAGTCTTCATTTTCCCCCAACATCTGAGGACGCAGTGGATTAGTTTTGTTTTTGATGGTAATGCACCACCAAATACACACACAAAAAAGAAGAAGCAGAAGAGAGGGGTGGGATGAACTGCAGCTCATTATCATTTAAAGAGACATGCACCGAAACGGGTCGCTGCGAACATAGCATGTTAATACATGTAATGTCAGTTTACATCTTACATTTGCATTATTTTAAATCATTTTAAATCATTTAAGCAATCTTGCTCCCCTCTTGAAAGTTTGCTGAGGCCTTCTTGTGGGCCTCGGCCCCTGGTTGAGAACCAGTGATTACAGTAAGCTTTGGTTGTAGACTTTGGATCAGTTTAAACATATATGCAGACATACAGACAAAAAGACATATTAAAGCAATGAGCCGCTTGAAAATGTGTGTTACAGTGATTTCGTCATTGTAAGGGGTGTTCTTAAGCCTAAAACCCACCTAACCGTGATAAAGTCATACTGCAGACCTCAAGTGGCTTGCCTTTTTTTTCATTTTGATTTGCAGCTTTAACACAACAGTGGCAACTTCAATATGAAAAATAAAACATTGTTCCCTAACAAATATCCAAGAACTCTAATTTGTGTCCACTGTTATAATATCGTCTATAGGTAATGAACATTAGTTAACTGCAGAGAAAAAAGAAAGAGGAATATCAGTAGAGTGTTGCAGTGCAGGCATGGCATGGCATTTGTATTTCCTGATTTACCACAAGAGACTCAGAATCCAATATTGGGAATGCATTTTCATGACAGTGACTGTGAGGTATTATATGTTATAATTTACCAAATATAGAAGGAAGCGGTAGAATATTCAGACGCCGTTGTCGGCGGGAGCAGATGGCGATCATGTTGACGCTCTCTAGAATGTTCTCACTCACCATAAGGAGGCCTTTGTAGGCATAGACAATCCCCAGCCAAATGGTCATGTGCGTGTTCTCACAGTGCTCCAGGAAGGGCCGGATTGCGATGTCTCGTCCCTGAGGATCCGCCTGTGGAGACACAGTGAGGAAACCAATGAGTGGAAATAATCCTGGCTTTAAAAACACCTTTGTCACTAACAACAATAACATTGAGCCCGGGTTTATTTGCCTTAACATAAAGGTTGATTTGGGGTTGAATTTATTAAGAAAATCTGCATTTAGAGTTAGAAGTAAATTTGCAAATTGCATTTGTACACAGTACCAATACTGAGGCTAAGGGCATTATGGGAACTGGGATCATTTAATCTCCCATGGGAGACCAACCTTAATGGACTTTCACAGAGATAGTAAAAATAATATAGTCACCTCTACAGGATACCACTTGAGTGTTAACGATTAACAATAACTCTTTATGGGACAGGCATCGATTGCTTGATATTGATCGAGATATTTACAGTCCTGATATGCAAAGCAGGTCAGGACTGGACTCTTAAAGGAGGCATGTGAAAGAGAGAAGACCTCGACTGAGTTCCCCTCAATGTACTGGGTCTAAAAGTAGCCAAGCTCTAACCCAATTTCTGCTGCCCCAGTTTGGAAAACCTCAAGCTTGCCATGCAACAACCCGGACACAAAAATCGACAGGGATCCAACCTCCAAACGCATCCCTAAGTCTCCCAGTTTAGTCAACACCCGCGGCTTTCATCCGCCTCTTGTGTGGCTATATTTGCATGATTTGAGCATGGCATTAAGGAGTTCACCGCTCAGAAGACATCTTCACAAAGTGACAGAAGGAGAAAACTGGGCCAGTCAATGCAAGAAGCTCCATGATATATTCCATGAAGCGATGAATCCTAGAAGTCAAACTGTCAGACAATTTTTAAACTCAGCCAGAGAACAGATCAAAGAGGAAAAGCTGATGACAGACCTCTTGAAGTCTTAGAAGTAGTTTACTACATGTTTATGGGAAAATTGTTGATGTGATGTAAAGATGCTTCTACAATAGCAACAAAAGAAATAGAACAAAGTAATGAAATAACTTAAAGAATAGCTGCCTATTAAACTGACTATTTTGACATCAAAACTTAAAATAATAATTTATGCATTTAGCAGACGCTTTTATCCAAAGCGACTTACAGTGCATTTAGGCTATACATTTTTACCAGTATGTGTGTTCCCTGGGAATCGAACCCATGACCTTTTGTGTTGCTAACACAATGCTCTACCACTAAGCCACGGGAACATTAGCAACAAAATCAAATAATATATTTCCCTACACAAAATTGCTTCTGTTAAACATTCAAGTGTTCCATCTGGCCTCAGAAACCCACAACTAAAAAGATAAAATTTGCTTAAGAAATGCTTATTTCCAACTGCACAATAACAAGACCTCCACTTTCATCATAGCTTAAGCTGTAGTTAGTCGAGCTGTGTGGTGTTGCCAGGCAACAGTCGGTGGGTTGGGCTTAAAGAGAGTGCTGGGCGCTCTGTTATTTTATATATATATATATATATATATATATGGTTTGGGGTCGATATGTTTTTTCTTAAACAGTTTTCTTTTCTTATTTTTTTCTTCATATCTTATTCTAACTAAAGCTGCATTTATTTGATCAGTAAAATGTCTTGGTTCCCTGAGAAGGGGAATGAGACACTGCTGAGACACTGCCTCCGTCATGAGTCTAAGCACGACAATGAACTTGACATTGGCAAGCGGAAGCCTATGACGTCACAACTGGTGCAGCCGAGAAGGGGAATGAGACATGGACTTCTCAGGGAACTCATGGTTCCCTGAGAAGGGGAATGAGACACTGCTGAGACACTGCCTCCGGCATGAGTCTAAACACAATGAAATTGACATTGGCAAGCGGAAGCCTATGACGTCACAACTGGTGCAGCCGAGAGTATAAAAGAGCACCTGTGAAATACGTCATCCACTTCTTGTCTGAAGGAGATGTGCAGGAATTCCTGAAGCAAGGCAAAGGGACACAGCGTCTCGTTCCCCTTCTCAGGGAACCATCGTTACATGCGTAACCTGAGAGGTTCCCTTTCGAATGGGAACTCGTGCTGCATCCCCTAGAGGGCACTATGGGGAACGGTATACCCACACCGCCATGCTGAAGGGATTAGTGCTTTATTGGCTGAGCTAAGTCAAAGACCCAAAGGAGTACCCCTGCACCAGCAACGCAATTATAGGCCGGCAAGAAGCCTAAATACGTTCTTATTCAGGCCAGCATCCAAGGAGGCTCACAGAGAGCCTAACACTCAGAGCTAACTGGCCTGCAGGGTGGAGGCTTAAATACAACATACATACACATAAATACTCAAATTAGAGGCGGCCTAGCAACACTCCATACTAAGGTCAGTAGCCAATAGGGATGTGCATCTCATGACTCAGGCCGATACGATACGCATCTGGATGCATAGCCAACGATACGATACATTAAAGATACATATGAAGCAGCTACCGATGCGATGCGATACGATTCACCCCTATTACAATGCAGTGCGATCCGATTTCGATTCGATTCAACACAATGCGATCCGATGCAATATGATGCAATGGAGAAAATATGATCACTTTTAATGCCTCTAGGCCTGCTTCATAAAACAAGTTAACCAAATAAGCCAGGCTTATTTCAGTTAGTGTGACTCATTGTCAAAGGACTTGGTTCCATAAAGCAAATTTAACATAGGCCTAGATCCAGCTCAGTCACTGTGGCAACTTATGCTGGGAAACGAACCTGGTCTAAAGCAGGCTAATTGTCAGGCTAAGCTAAGTTCCTCTACTGACCAATAGGAGCACAACGATATTACCACTGTCTCACATACTATTATTTGCCTTTTTTTTTTTTTTTTTTACAGTTTCTAGCCAAGCAGAAAGGCTGTCTCTGGTTTTATGACAGCTGTACCGTTGCAGAACAGATAGCAGAACATTAGAACATTACAATATAAAATTGCTCTTTAAAGCATTAAAATAACTAAATTAAAAGTTAAAATCACTGAATTAAAA
>NW_015548214.1:1080216-1086947 GCF_001515605.1 Sinocyclocheilus anshuiensis | reverse complement strand
AGAAGTACATAAAGCCCATTTCTGAGAAGTACATAAAAAGTAGACTAAAAGTATACTTTCCTATTTTTAGTTTAAAATAAGTATACTAATAGCACACTTGAATAAACTTCTTTTTCGTAAGGGTAGTCTGACTCATTGTCAAATGATTTGGTTCCATAAAGCAAATTTAACATAGGCCTGGATCAAGCTCTGACTCTCTCACATACTATTATCTGACTTTCTTTTTTTTACAGTTTCTAGCCATGCAGCCTTTCTCTCTGGTTTTATTACAGCTGTACCTTTTATAGTTAGCAGAAAAGATAGCAGAACATTAGAACAAAATTGCTCTGTAAAGCATTAAAATAACTAAATTAAAAGTTAAAATCACTGAATTAAAAATGAAAATAAATAAAGACAATGACTACATTTTAACTGCTATAAGAAACACACATAAACTCATTTGAGCTTAGTAATTAGTAGGACTGGGTTTTGACACAAATTTCACGATTCGATTCGATTCTCATTCACAAGCTTGCGATTCGATTACCAATTCGATTCGATTCGATTCAATATCGATTATTTTGGATATATATCAGGTACAGTACATGCCAAATTTTCTCAAGGAAAAAAATCTCTCAACTAATGCTGTAAAATAGTCAGTTGGTACTACTTTACTATAATATTGAAGGTTAAAATTGACTGATTTGTTGAAATTACACTTAATGAAGTTTTTAAAATAATAATGTTACAATTACATAATATTTCTACTTAAATTCTTTTTTTTATTAAATATAAACATAATGGTGGCTGTCATAAAAAATATGTTTACTATGAATATTTAATATTCAAAATTAAACCTGGAAGAACAGTAAAAATGTATAATGAATATGTTATATAGTGTATATATTTAGCAAAATGCCCCTCTCTACAGTTTATTTTTCTATCTGACTAATGAGTTTATGGTCACCAAATATGTTTTTCTGAGGTAAATGTGACATTACGTGACACATTGTTTACAAGCCGTTATATTGATGTCTTTGCGCAGCTGAAACATTGATTGAGTGATTACATGAGATTACATTGAGGATGTTTAGTCATGTTTATTTTGTGCTGAAACTGGTATTAATGTGGAGGAGATGATCAGTTCACATGTGCCTCGTCTTTTGAACTGAGGCGCTACAGCGATCTGTCACTCCACATTAAACAAAGCCAAAACGGCATTTATTGTTTGAATACTGCAATACAATGGACAGAATTTGAAATCTGAGATTTTACCAAAGCACAATGCTTATTGCGATATATTGGATGGGAATTGCCCTTCAATGTTCTGTCCATTAACCGAAAACAGGCTAGACTAATCGATTCTTGGGATTTAAGAATCGATATCGTTCAGTAAAAATGATAATTGATTAATATCGAGATATTTTTTACCCAGACCTAGTAATTAGTAGCATATAGCTTACATTTGATTTACCTATTACAATAGTCCACTTACAGTTACTGCTATCATAAAAAATACACTTTATATGTAGGTTTAAAATTCTACAAAAGACACATTTAATGTCCAAAAACAATTTTTTTTGAAAAATGTATATTTTACTAAGAATTATTGCGCTCCTACTCGATTGCGCTCAGTCTGTTTAGCACGCATGCGTGCACTCCCTCAAGAGAGAGTCGAGCCTGGGTGGAACCAATTACTGCGACCGCATCACGAAAAGCGCACATTTAACCTCAAACATGCTCGTTCAAACGATAGATTCCAACGCTCTGAAAAGAATCATATGAGAACAGACACGAATTAATTGCTATGAGTGCTTTAAACCCCTTTGAGAGCTGAATGTGCTCTTGCAAACGCTAACTACCCAGTCAGCAAACAAATTTGGCCCAGATTTGGCATGCATCTGGCACAGCTGGCATTCATCCGGCACTGGCATACAGCATGTGGGCCAAACATGGCCCGGGTTTGGCAGAGATGGTACCGGGTTTAAGACGGCACACAAGACATGGGCCAGATGTCAAATGTAGTATTTGGCCCAGATGTCAAATATAGATATGTGGGCCACATAAGTATGGCCGATCTTGACCCACATTTAAAATCCATTTCAAATATTTTTTAGTAAAATCCCAATGTTTTCCCATACAGAAAGGTAATATATTCACATATATGTGAAACACTGTTCAGTATGTATGTGTTTCTTTTTTTTATTAAATAATGCAAAATACACTCCCATGACTGGCTAAAGTAAATTTTGGACAATGTTTAGCACTTTCCTGTTTACTGACTGAAGGCAAGAGTATCTCTGTGTGGCTCCTCCAGGGTTACATCTACCTGCTCCAGTTTGAGGATGAACCTGCAGCTGCATGCTGAGGCCCTGCAGATCTGTCTCCCTCTGGTGTGTGCTTATTTTTGGAGTCCACCGCTCTAAACTCCACTTCAAATGCGGTGACTTCAAAGTAGCCCTGCTGCAGTCCCTGCGGCTGAGCCTGGGAGCAGCCATCACTGATTCATTACAGGCTAAATGTATCATTAGACGAGGAATCTAACCCCCGACATCACATGCATTTAAATATGCAAATGAGAACGTGCAGTGCCGTGTTTCAGATTGCCTTTGTTATTGCAGCCTAAAATGCTTTTTATTGACATCATTCTTTAATCTAATGCTCCGGAATAGCTTGGTTTTAATCACAACTCGCATCTGCTGGCTCTCCGCGAGTCTCCGATGCAAATGACTTTCACTATGTTGCCATCACATGACTGCTGTACTGCGTACCCTTAACCCTACACAAACAAACCCACTTATGAACATGCAGCTAATTTGTGAATAACAACCTTCATAAATGGGGTTCGAGCTCTCACTGTCAAACGTTATTAGAGCTCACGCATGGGCAAACATTTGAATCTGGTGACTACTGGGATTATACTGAGGTATTCACACAGATGCGCTCTAATGCCTGTGTTAGTATTACAGTCACGGACACACAAACGCTCGCGTGCACTCACACACTCGCCATTACGCTTACAGCTTGTTTTCTTTTCTGAGGCACAATCGAGATTTGTGACTCGGGTCGTCTATACATCTTGTTGAGTCAAGGACACTGAGATGTCCCGCACATGATAAGCCATCAGTCCTGATAACTCATTAGGAATGCAGTTTTTTTCCTCAATGAGGGCAGGCATGGCAAACTGTGAGTGATGGAAGACGGCTGCTCTCCATCATGGTGTACTCTGCTGCCCTCATGATTACTGAAGTCACACGCACCTTTCTGTGCTGCGGTCATAAGGGTACGGAAAAGAGTAGATGGGTGTTTGTTCGACTGTGGGCACTTTTGACACTGTGGACTGATTAGAAAATGAAAAACAATCTTAAAACACACCTTTACACTCTCATTTGTCATCTAAAAATGTCCAACAGTGTTTATAAATACACCACAAGTCATGAAAATCATGAATATTTCCACCATATCTCACATCTCATGCTGCTTTTCTGTGATGGAAATGACCGTGGTGAAAATGAAACATTTCTGAAATGAAATGGCTGACTTGTTTCCACAGCATTTCAAATAGCATAGCATGTACGGCTTCATTCATAGCTAGCACTTTATCCATCCTTGATACACACTGTATTTATATTATTTTTAATCTCTCTGCATAATTTCACAAAGTAGATGGGAAATTACATACAATGTAAAACATAATTGTGGTATTCACCTTGGTTTTCCTGTTTTCATAAACACATCACATCCAATATTTCATCTCAAGCCTTTTACTGACACTGTTGTCACTTTGGTAAACAAGTAAACTTTTTTTTCCATTATTGTCATTATGGAAATGACACCACAACCAAAATGCTGTTGTAATTCGTGTAAAATTCATATGAATTATTATCACATAATATCAAAATAGCTTAACCGTCATGGGTCTGGGCTGAGGAAAAACAATAAAATATATAGATAGATAAATCGGGACAATTTTTGCAATTGAGATGACTGGGAAAAATGTCCCAATTATCCTGAATTAACCCCTACATTTGAAAAGTAGAAGTGAAAAGAGATAAAAGTCATGATAAGACATTTTGACATAACCATCACATAACAAAAAGAAAAAGACCCTGGCTGGGACTTGAAAGTGTCTGTAGCTGAAGAAACATCCATATACACTACTTACTAAGAAAAAAATCCTGACCACCCTTCCAGTGAAATTTATTGAAGTGCTCTTTGAACCTATCAGTGAAATGATAAGTTCAAAATGGGCTGTACTGGGCTGTATTATGCAGACTATAGAAAGTACAGATGGGCTGCTTAATAGCAGGAGACTTATGCTCTACAGCATTCATGGGTAAGACTGATAATGTCACTGGTCAACAATTAACATTTCCCAAATACTGTTTTAGGGCAGATGGAACCATATAAATCAAGTCACAATGTGTTTTATACATTTTTTTTTTCATGCTTTTGATCCTACTCGAAATGGACACACACCTAGGCCTATATTTAAATATCACTTATTTTTAGAGGGGCCCACAAAGGTCCTCTAAATATCTTAACTAAAATAAATGTATACTATAACTGTATAATATCTGGTTGCTCTGTTAATTTTTTTTCTATCCATCCACACCTCACAATTACCATGTTAACAGCTGTCATAACATGAGCAGACAATGTGACGCTTGCTTGTTGTCTTCAGGGCCAGGTCACCTGACATGGTCCTCAAGCAGGTAAACGCTGCTAAATGTGATCATATGACTCTCTCTCTCTCATTTGTCTGTTCTCCTAGGCAACTCTGAAGCTGTGAGCTGCATGACAACTGTGAAGTATGGTATTATACAGAAATGAAGGTTTTCTTTGGCCCTTAACTTGCTGCTAGAGCAAGAACACAATAAATTACCACAAATGATACAACGATACAATGATAGATAGATAGATAGATAGATAGATAGATAGACAGACAGATAGATAGACAGACATACAGACAGACAGACAGGGACAGTGGGTGGACATTTTGTTGCTATGCAGCCCGAAATGAAGACAGACACAGTTTTTGTTTTATCCAGCTGTATTTGCTCAGTGCAACATAACATCCAAGTGAAAGATATAACACCAACATGTCAGAAAAAAAAAACATAAAAAAAACAGAATCATTGAGTTGGAAAAAGGATCATCCCCTTGTGTCAGCATTTTGTTGAACCACCTTTTGCTTTAATTACAGCCTTTAGTCTATTGGGATATGTCTCTATTAACTTTGCACATCTAGACTTTGCAATATTTGCCCACTCTTCTTTGCAGAACTGCTCAAGTTCAGTTAAATTTGATGGTGACTGTTTGTGGACTGCAGGCTTCAAGTCATTCCACAGATTTTCAATGGGGTTTAAGTCAGGGCTCTGACTAGGCCATGCAAGGAAATTCACCTTTTTCTTTTTTATAGATAGACAGACAGACAGATAGATATACAGACAGACAGATAGACATAGATAGATAGATGGATCTGAAGTATGATGTACGATGGATAGACAGATCTGCAGTATAGTATGATCAGTATATCAGACTAAGAATGATCAAAGAAACCACCCATAATAGAAAAATCCATCACTGTAAATTACACAAACTGTCAACGCTCCTTAATGCAGTCAAACGACAGTAACTCCTGGATGTCATGGGATGGCACATGCTTCTGATATTCTCCTGTAGCCCAGTAGGCTGAATTATGTGCCAGTGAAATTCACTGGCTTCAGGACTATTGATGCACTGCCACACCAAACTGCTCTTTTCTGCCTACTGCACATTGCACATTGTCTACTGCACATTTTCAGGATGTAGACGACTCTTGGTTTCTGTTCCCTAGCTCAACTCACTGCCAAATTGGATTACCGTGGTTGTAGGTGGCCATTTCAGCCAAATACTTTGCACTGAGTTCAGAGAGACTAGAAGATAAAAAATAAAAGAGGATACACGCTTGGCTTATGCTCTGTTGCATTTGGAAGCATGTTCAAATAGGAGCAGCCCACTGGCATTTCTCTGAGCGGCAGCCACGCTCCCCTCCCATCGGCCCATTTAGACGAGCCGAGAGGCCAGCAGGCTGCCTCTTTAACTAAAAAGAACAGGCAAAGGGAAATGCTTTTGGAAGGACAATTTCTTTGGCATTCTGATGAATCCAGTAAATCTAGGAGTAAGAAGACAGAAATGTGATGTTGTAGAACATCATGAAGAGGAACAGACTGTGTTTTTGCAGTTATATTTTGAACATTGTGAACATCTCAACTTATCAAAAAAGAACAAATTCTTGAGTACATTTTGACGGTTGAGTTTTAAATTAATCTAATCCGTGTGTGTGCACAAGAAAGAGAATGGGAGAATGAGAGAAAAATACAGACAAAGAGAGATCTTAGCCTGACAAATGACTTAATGATTAATAGTATGGAACTCTATTCATTTGTTTCCATGGATACAAATGAGCAGCTCAGTTCTGAGTCTGTTGGAATATTCTGCTCAACACTGATAACGGGTCTCTCCTGGCTTCACTTCTTATGATACATCGAACTACACAGACAGCCAATGAAATAATCCCGCAGTCACGCTCCACACATGCAATTATGCATATGACGAGATGTCTTCTCGTTTTACACTCTTTCCTTTCACTCACACTACATTTGCATTCACGTTAGTCACGCTGCTGCCCGTACCATGAGACTTCAGATCTGTGGCGTATGTACTAAATGTGTATGCGTGCATGTACCTGTCAGGTTTTTGCAGGTATG
>NW_015548214.1:1075659-1080054 GCF_001515605.1 Sinocyclocheilus anshuiensis | reverse complement strand
TTGCGTATATGTGTGTGTGTGTGTGTGTGAGTGCAGGGGGTACTGATGCCCGCCTGACTCTGCTGGACGCTCTCCAGGCTGTGGGCTGGCAGGGTGTCAGAGGGTGCAGTTGAAAACGAAAGAGGGGGGCTCTGCTCCATCCGGCTGCCAGGCAGCCTGTCTTACTGTCAGATGGTCAGAGCTGGTTTGTTATCGGGTCTCAGCTGCTCAGACTGGAAACTGTGTCAGTCGGCAGGCCTGCGCCACAGGCGGTCATCAGCCATCAGGGGCGCTAGAGAGGTTGAGTTTGAAAGCATTCACATACCGAGAAAATGTTCTGTATCTCTAGCAATGAAGCCACATATCTGTACACAGCCCTTCTGATATGAACTTAAAACTCCTGACAATGTCTGAGATCACTTTAATTCTGTTGCTTCTATTGCATTATTTAGTAAATATTTTGAACTATTAAAGTTTATATATATAGTTTATATATGTGTGTGTGTGTGAATTAACATGACATATTAATTAACATGAACATATATTAATATTAACTATATATTAATATGACATTCAAAATTTAGTAGTATTTGATGCATCCATTTTTGCTTGCTTGCTTAATTTATTTATCTATCCAAATAATTTCGAAATAAACTTTTATTTTGAATTTATTTAAAATTTTTGCTATTACATTTTTTTGTACTCCACATATTTTCTTTTTTTCCCTAAATTTTTTTAATTCCTTCCAAATAATATTCTAAAATACTTTAATTATATTTTCTTATTTAATAAATATTTATTCCTTACAAAATATATTATCTGTATACTAATGTTCTCTTAATTTATAGAATAAATAAATAAATAAATAAAATATTTCCAGCTACATAAAAATGTATTTACAAAATGTAAATATTTTATACCATGTGGTTTTTGGGATTAATTTGATTATTTTTCCAAATTTCTTCCAAATAAACCTGTCTTTATAAAGATTAAAAATAAATTGATTTTCAACATGGTCTCAGACTTTCAGACCCCACAGTATTTCACTCCTACAGCATTGCATAAATGATCTAACAATTTCTCTCAAAGATGAATCTAAAACACAAAAAACAAAATCGGCTCATTTGGAGTCGTGCGGTAATGACGGACCACCTGCAGCCCATCACATCGATCCAATCACTCAGATCAAGCTGCAGCACCTGCCTCTCATATCGGCCAAATGACACATTTCATTCTCACAGAGACTCAAGTCTTATGAGAGTAATGAAGAGCTGTTCGTGGCTGAGTTATCTGGCTCAGTAGGTCTGTGCGGTGCCAGCGCTATCGACCCACGCTTCAAATCACCCTCTCTTCCACACACAGAACCATTTTGGGGGTGTGAGCTTCAACACACAGCTTCATATTAGTGCTGGAGAGAGAGAGAGAAACTGTGCTACAGGGTGTAATACTCAGCGTGAGCATGTTGTGTAAGAAGTTTCTTCTCTATAATAATTTTTAGGGCTAATAAAACACAAATATAGCTTGTGCTCACATCCAGCTAAGAGACAATGTCGGAAAATAAAAGCCCATCAAATAGGTTAATCAAAAAAGCTGTTCCTGCAAGTGGATCTGAATGGTGCAGTGATCTTGGCACCATTAAAAATACATGCGTTCTCCAAGCTAATTCATCATGAAATCTTAATGAGAGCAGACATCACACACAAAGTAGCATCAGCAAATAATGGAAAAACTCAGAACCTCATCCATAATGCTTACAGTCACCAAAAAAAATAGATTAAAAAAGATTACTATCATTGTAGCGCAAAATCTTTCATCTGTTCTAAACCTGTATGACTTTATTTCTTCTGCAGAACACAAAGGAAGACATTTAGAAAAAATTTTTTTCATCCAAACAGTGAAAATCTGTATGGTACAAAAAAAAAAAAAACATTAGAAAGTAAAATCTGGAACAACATGAGGATAAGTAAATGAAGACAGACTTTTCATTTGTGGGTGAACTATCCCTTTGCATAGGCTACAGCCTGATATAAATGACGCTGATCTTGCACAGTTTGCCAAGGCTTTTACCCAAGATCACACTGGGGTCATACAATTTGACAAGCTACAATTGCAAAGGACCGGAAAACTTGCACCGTGTGCACCAAGCAGCACTATCAGATCTGGATCCCAAAAGGAACGAAACCCATTGCGGAGTATAAATTCATTACAGCTGGTCTGATTGCAGGCCAAGTCTGTCGAGATCTCAGAGCTGATGACAGGCAGACAGTCTGTGTGATTGCATAAGAGAGCAGACTGATAAAGAGAAAAGACACTCTTTAACACTGAACCTGTAGCATTCTAGTCTATGTATTATAGGATTTCAATCATCTTTGCAAAAGCAACCAAATTCAAATCGCCCATTGAGCCACTCTCTAGATAAGGACGGGCCAAATCGAGATGGCAGTGCGGAACAAATTACAGTCAGAATCAATACTTGTCAAGCTCTGATGTGATCATTACAGTGTGTGTGGGTGCTATGGACCATTCTCTCCATCCAGCTCCTGATCATGCATGATTAGAAAAACATTACCAAAAAGGACTATGTATCAGAATAAAATGTGATCTTTCCCTGATCTAATGTGTGGTTCTCAGTAATGTGTGGACAGCAAGTCGCTGTCTTAATGAGCCAGGCGTCGCGTCATTCATTCATTCATTCATTCAGTAATGAAGCAAAATGCTGTAGTTATAAATGGGTTATTAATCACTGACTCTCTGAATTGTTCAAAGCCGCAGATTCGTTCACTAACTAAACACCGCTTGCTTGGAGATGCATACCAGATGATACGGATTTCGTTGGAACTATTATTTCATTGCAAAATAGAACAAACAACAAAAAAAGGATACATTTAAAATGTAAAATGTTCACTTAATATTACCTTTATTTGTTGAACTGTTGTAAAAATTAATGGCACATTTGGATATTCCAAATTCCAAATGGGATATTTGCCATCATTTGGATATTCGGAGAAATTTGCATTCTTGCTCATATTGTAAACATGAAAACAATAACACGCACAGAGTGTGTCTGTATCGAAGAGAGTTTAAATCGATCTCAGTCCATGTCAATATTTGCTCTTCATGCTATTAAGTGAAGATCTACTTTAAAGATACATTGAACAGCAGCACGATTTGCTAAAGCAGCATATTCAGCGGGCATCCTATCACATGCATGCTGCTTGTGTGGATGCAGTCAGTTTTGACCACAAAAGATGAGGTAAGCTGATTGGATATCATGAATTTCACCGTTTACGGCACTCCCATTTTCCTGTTTTTACATTAGAATTAATTAATGTTACTTTAAGTTGGGGTAGAATTAAATGAATGCCAAAACTCAGAATTTTGTTCGTGTACCCCCCTCCGTCATCTCGCGTACCCCAGTTTGAGAATCACTGGTCTAGTGCACAAATGTCTCAGATGCCACAAAATGTCCTGGGATTTGAATGCAGTCCAATTCTGCTGTGCCACTTTTAGAAAGACCTCTTTCAAAAACAGTTTGCTGCCAAGTGTTAAGCAAAACGTCCATCTAATTTTAATGTAAGAACGGGCTCAACCATTTTTTACCATGCGAGACTTCCAATGTCAGCCGCTTTCAGTTATTTTAGCTGTACAAAAACAGTCTGTTATGATTCTTGAGGTTGCAAACTGGCATTTGTTATCATATTATTTAATTTTATTATCATAATCATAAACACACTAGTTTGTTGCGCAAATTGTTTTACTGTTTAATCGACTTCTTCAGTCATGTAGTTATTTACATCACACATAGTATTTAGTCTTCCACTGTAACAGGAAATAGCTTACTTTCGCATTAAAATGTTTTTAGAAAGGCTGTCTGAATCAAACTGAGAAGACACATTTTTGTAAATACGAAATCACGTACATGATACATATAAAAATGTAAGTGACTTTGTCATAAAAAGCCTGTTGCCTGGGTTACAATATGTTATTAATAGGTGTTTGCTTCAGAGGCCCTTTGAAGCCCTTTGATGTGGCCTTGTTCTGGCCCCGTGGAGCTGTGCATGTGAAGGGCATCAGGGGCCAAAGACCTCTCTGATGTCTCCTTTGCCCTGCCCACTTGACACAAACATCTCTACCAACACAAACACACACAAAATAATTATGCAAGAAAAGAAAGAAATGACAATTTGGCACTTTAACAAATCATAACAATAGCTCCAAACACCTCTTACATCATGCAAAATCCTAAAAAACACAGTCTTTCTTTGTTGTTCTGAAATATTTACAGAGATACAATCTTAATAACAGATTTGGAAGATGAGCAGAGACAAACACTTTCACGCTCTCTCTCTCTCACACACACTCATACACACACACACACACACTCTCTCTCTCTCTCACACACACACACTCTCTCTC
>NW_015548214.1:1065376-1068340 GCF_001515605.1 Sinocyclocheilus anshuiensis | reverse complement strand
AACACTTTCTCGCGCTCTCTCTCTCACACACACACACACACACACACACACACACACACAAATACACACACACACATACACACACACACACAGGCTCCTGATTGGCCCGTCTCATCGCAGCAGTGTGTTGTGGCATGCAAGTTAATGAATGTGCAGATGGTGGTCAGGAGGGGGGCTGCGCCTCCCTCCACTCCATCTCCCCTCTTCTCTCGTTCTTCATGTCTCTCCTTCTCCTTTAACATCTCATTTATCTACTTTATTCCCACCCTGTGGAGCTTCGCAGCTCACTCTGCGATCACCTGCTGCGTATAGCCGTTTCTCGTGTGAGTGTGTGTGCATCCTGTAAGCAGAAAGCACAACTGATTTCACAGCTTTCCTAACAAGGGTTTCGGCAGGGCGATCACAATAGTATTATTACTGCTTCCTTGCCGTAACTGGGGACAAAGGCAGGGTTAAATATGTTTGGTGGGCACCTGCGGCGTGGATCGCGGAAGCATGAAATCTCAGGCTAAACATGTCCTGAAGGACAGAGGCTCTGTGCGGGACAGGGCAAGCGAGTGGGGCGAGGAGCGGTGATTAGGAAGGCAGCCGTGCATGAGTGTGTCGAGGAGGATGCGAGGGAGAGAGCAGACTTGTGTATGGACTCCCACGGCCCGCTGCACTAAGTGACTGGTGTAGGGTTTAATAGTGCCATATGGTTTACATCTCCTCTCACACCATGTCTTTCCTCCAGTGCTCATGTGCGTATTGATCCTGAGGGCTCTTTCGTTCCCCTCCTCCTTGCTCTTGCTCTCAAATCTCTCGGTTTCCGGACCGCAGAGAGGATGGAGGCCTCTGCGGCAGACTGATGCTGATAAGAGCAGGAAGCAGAGGCGCTCTGGGCAGAGACAGTAGACGACGTTCCCACCACACTGAGATATCCATCTGTGATGTGCATTGAGTTCACTAGGATTGTTTTTAGGGAATAAACAGGCTGATCGCACGCAGTGATTGGTTTAAGACTAGACGGGTAGCAAAGATTCATTAAAAAATTAAACTGTACAAATATTTAAAGTTGCACTATGTATTATTGACAATTAGTGGTTGAAATGGGTACTGCAGTCCTAATTTAAAATATTGGAGAGAGTCGTTTCTAATGCTCCGTTCTCCTCAGACTCAACGATCATTCGGGTTGCCAGATTGAGGACACACAACAGGAATGAGCACAGTTGGCAGTCAGAATCACACAGATCAAAACAAAAACAGACATTCCGACACAGAACACATATTTCAAAGTAGAATGACTGGCTGTAGTTTTGTTTTTCAGAGAAACATGTATGTGAACTTAGCATGTTTCCTAAATATCTGCCTAAATAACATGGTATGGTATTTTTGTGCTTTAGTACAGTCAAAACAAAGTTACATACAGTACCCACTAGCAAGAGTGCTGTTGTGAATTTCAGCATGTGCCATCAATTAAAATAAAAAATAAAAACAGCTGGCATTCAGTCTTACGCAGACCGCTTGGAGATACAGATGCCGTTAGCTCTCATAACATTTAGCCTGCTATTCGTAATCTTGTCTCTTGCCTTCCAGCATTTGTAAATACTGCAGTTCTTAGTCTGGTCAATAATTTTCAATATGAACTGTTTAGTAGCAGTTTGCGAAAGCAGCTTTTGGGAGCAACTAAATTCAACTGATAAGCGACATCTGTGCTTCTCCACTCTGGATAAGCACCAGCCGCCACTGCACACATCTGATTCTTAAGGCCTCTTAAATGTAATGAACTGTGGGGCACAAAGAAACACACGTTCCCCTCACAGCTGGCGACAGATTATAAGTGTGTCTGAGCAGCAAATTTCCATTTTCTGTTTCTGGGTCAGTGCATTGTATAATTAAACTACATTTTTGTATTTTCTGTAAAAAATGTGAGTGGTACAAAACCAGCCATCATGATGCTAGGCTATTCTGAAAGGTTGCTAGGGCATTTCTGTGCAGTTGCTAAGTAGTTCTAAATGGTTGCTAGAGCATTCTAGATAGTTGCTAGGGTGTTGCTATGCAGTTGCTAGGGTACTCAGAATGGTTTCTGGGGTGTTGCTAAATGTTGCTAGAGCATTGTTATTAAGTTACATTGCTAGGTGGATTCTATAATGTTCTGGATGTTGGTAAGGTGTTGCTATGCAGTTGATAGGGTGTTCTAGATGGTTACTAAGCTGTTGCTAGGGTTTTCCAGATGGTTGCTAAGGCATTGCTAGGGTGTTCTGGATGGTTGCTAGGGTGCTTTGAATGCTTGCTAGGTGGTTGCTAGGGTAATGTTTTTGTTTGCTAGCTAGCCCAAAGTCTCTATGACAAGACTCTTCAACTTTGGTCCTGGAAGGCCACTGTCTAGCAGAGACAGTGTATAGGTCCATAGGATTTTTTGCCTCTTTTATGATCTTCCACATGAAAATCATAAGGTCAAACACTTTGAAAAGTAATAGCACAACAAACCACGTGATTCTAGGTATCATTTATGTCTGGTGAACAAACGTGAGGCGCAGTGTTAATTTTGTCAACGAAGACGACGACGAAAAATATTCGTTAACGAACATTTTTTCTGTGACTAAGACGAGATGTTGACGAGATAAAACTAATATCTGATGATAAAAACTATGATGAAAATTATGCCGCGTCTTCGTTAACAAGACGAGATGGGACTATAATGTTATTTGAGGACTACCGGACATTCAAAATACATCCTATAGGCTACTGTCTTGTCCTTCAAAATGTGCGTCCCTGACAATTGGATTGCAATCGGATAAGGGGCGTTTGCATATCTAGTCTCAGTATGGCAGCCGCAGTGGATGGATAGGCTACCAAAATGCGAACTAGCAATCTGAAACAATGGCCTCAGCACCCGAAGGGGTAGGCATAAGGTAGGGTGACCATACGTGCCATTTTCCCAGGACGCGTCCTGGCCAGGATTTCTATATTGGCAATATAGGC
>NW_015548214.1:1059664-1064491 GCF_001515605.1 Sinocyclocheilus anshuiensis | reverse complement strand
ATCCTGGTCCTGGAGAACCCCCAACACTGCACGTTTTTGGTGTCTCTCTTATCTGACGCTCACATTTGAGGTCTTGGAGTCTTCACTAATGAGCTGACGAGTTGAATCAGGTGTGTTTGAATAGGGAGACATCTAAAATGTGCAGTGTTGGGGGTTCTCCAGGACCAGGATTGGGAACCACTGGTGTAGAGTATCTCACGTAAATACAGTCAGTTATGGATTAAGTGAACATAAACAGGTTGGTGAAAACTGAACGCGTGTCAGTATTACATGCATGCCTTCTGTCTTAAAGGGACAGCATTCCTAATTAAGTACCTATCCTTGTCATTAATGTTAACCAACAAAAGATGTAAGTAAACCTACTGTATCTGAAAAATGAGTTTAATTTGTATCTCTTCCGTATTTGTCTTATTGTCTTAGGCTACGTTCACACTCCGATTTTTTCTCAGATCCGATTTTTTTGTATAGCTGTTCACATTGTTGTTTTAAATGATGCCAATATCAGATTTCCAGTGTGAACAGATCATGGCCCAATTCTTTCTCAAAACTAGTCCAAAACTAGCCCAATCGTTTTCAGGGAGGTAAACATCGCGTTAGTGGGGTTGGGTCAACCCACGAAGTTGAAAAACATCCCGCGGCAACAGAGGAAGAAGTAGCCCAATTCCGCGGGGAACTGTGGATTTGGCAACACTTGCGCAGCACGCCGTAAGTAAACCTACTGTATCTGAAAAATGAGTTTAATTTGTATCTCTTCCGTATTTGTCTTATTGTCTTAGGCTACGTTCACACTCCGATTTTTTCTCAGATCCGATTTTTTTGTATAGCTGTTCACATTGTTGTTTTAAATGATGCCAATATCAGATTTACAGTGTGAACAGATCATGGCCCAATTCTTTCTCAAAACTAGTCCAAAACTAGCCCAATCATGTTCAGGGAGGTAAACATTGTGTTAGTGGGGTCGCGTCAATGATTTGGCAACACTTGCGCAGCGTGCTGTCATACGGAAGTAAACACGGAGGCTACTGTCTTGATAACTTTGGGTATGTAAAATCTTTGAAGTGTCTCTCGTCAGCATGGAATTATCATGAATGTCATCTAGAGTGACGTAAAAGCCGCATGAAATCCGACATGACCGCTCACACTGCGGTCGCATTGCAAAACATCTGATATGGATCGGATTTAGTACTACATATGGAAGTGGCACAAATAAGAATTGAAAAGATCAGATTCCATGCAGTTTGTGCTGTTCACACTGTCATGACAAAAACAGATCACAGTCACATGTGAGCAAAAAAAAAAATCAGATTTGGGCCACATTTGCCTGCAGTGTGAACGTAGCCTTATTCTGCTTCTTTTTCAAAAATTATATATATTATATATGAACAACTATATTTTTATTAGTTGCTCCCTTTTCACTACTGTTAAAGGGATAGTTCACCCAAAAATGAAAATTGTCATCATTTATTCAAGTTTTTCCAAATACAATCCTTGATTCAAATTTCTCATAAGCTTAATTGATTTGGTCTAAAGAGAGAAGAATTAATGACTATTTTTGTTTGAAGACTACATATAAAATAGCTACCAAAATAAATGTTGGTAACTGCAGTTTGATTAAAAGTAATGACTAAAAGTTGACAAAAATGCAATGACTTTTCGTCGACTAAAACTATGAAAGACTCAAATGACTAAAATGTGACTAAGACTATTAAGCATTTTCGTCTCAAGATAAAGACTAAGACTAAATCAAAAATGCCTGTCAAAATTAACACTGGTGAAGCGGGATGAGTTACATGCCAAAGATTAATACTTACGGTTAGTGTATAGTGTGCCTTAGCAAGCACCACTAATAATGGTATTTCACTAATAATGGTATTTCAATGGTATTTCCCATCATTTCAAGGATACCAATTATGAAGCTCAGATTACGGCCACAAATCAGAGCAATAAAACCTCAAGGTCCGCTTTTTCCCGGGAGTCACAATTCGTTGTCGATTAATTTAAAGTTAGTGAAGGCGGGATAGGCGGAATCGCGCTGATAGAAGTGCTCTCTCTTGCGCACGCTCCACTTCTTCAGTTCTCATATACAGCGCGTGATCAGTTCTCAGGGCTCAAATACACACGCAGCAGTCCAAATGTCTATCGTGTAGAGTATCTCATGTAAATACAGTCGGGTACGGATTAAGTGAAACAGGTGGGTGAAAACTGAACGTATGTCAGTATTACATTCATGCCTTCCGTCTTAAAGGGACAGCATTCCTAATTAAGTACCTATCCTTGTCATTAATGTTAACCAACAAAATATGTTAAATAAATGTACAAATGTTAAGTAAATATACTGAATCTGAAAAATTTGTTTAATTTGTATCTCTTTCGTATTTGTCTTATTGTGCTTCTTTTTCAAAATGTATAAATTATATATATTATATATGAACAACTATAATTTTTATAAGTTGCTCCCTTTTCACTACTGTTAAAGGGATAGTTCACCCAAAAATGAAAATTGTCATCATTTATTCAAGTTTTTCCAAATACAATCCTTGATTCAAATTTCTCATAAGCTTAATTGATTTGGTCTAAAGAGAGAAGAATTAATGACTATTTTTGTTTGAAGACTACATATAAAATAGCTACCAAAATAAATGTTGGTAACTGCAGTTTGATTAAAGTAATGACTAAAACTATGAAAGACTCAAATGACTAAAATGTGACTAAGACTATTAAGCATTTTCGTCTCAAGATAAAGACTAAGACTAAATCAAAAATGCCTGTCAAAATTAACACTGGTGAAGCGGGATGAGTTACATGCCAAAGATTAATACTTACGGTTAGTGTATAGTGTGCCTTAGCAAGCACCACTAATAATGGTATTTCACTAATAATGGTATTTCAATGGTATTTCCCATCATTTCAAGGATACCAATTATGAAGCTCAGATTACGGCCACAAATCAGAGCAATAAAACCTCAAGGTCCGCATCCAAGCCCTTGTACAATACCTCTTACCCAGACTGCCACTTCCAAAGAAGTGAGGACTGTTTCCAAATCCAAAGCAAATATAATTAGAAGATGCAGCAGACAGGATCACAATTCAACCTGAGGTCCCATTCATCACCCTGATAGTAGCCAAATAAACCAACACCCACACTTCAACACTACCACTGTTTTTTACAATGACATGATGTATGGATGAATGCATAAGTGTCTCGTTGCAGCACTGGCCTCAAGGGACAGTGGCCACCAGCGACTAAGGCGACCGTGAGCAAACATTTCTTCAGAAGAGCTGCTGTGACTCAGAGAGGGCAGATCGTATGAGCGCTGCTCTCTGGTTCGTGTCACCAGCTGTGTGCGTCATTATGCCCAGGTGGGTTGGCACCCAGCCAGCTCCCCTGCCACCGCCAAGGGTTTAATTAGCTGAGCCTCAAGGCTGCAGAGTCCCGAATGCCTCAAGGGATGGGGGAGGGTGATCTATGTCACACGCGACGGCGTGACGTTGACCAGCCATGACACCGTCGCTCAGATGAGATCTGCCTTGAGCATCGCCTTTTCCCCATGGGAGGAGGAGAGAAAAGCATCTCCTCAAGGACTCGAGGAGTCAATGCTGCTGTGTGCCCTGCATCTGTATGCACTCTGCCACCACACTGCTGATGCAGCAAGAACGATGTGCACACGAGGGAGCAGAATGCAGCTCACACTGCTGCCCTCGCTACACTAATGAACAGCCAGTCCATCGGCCTCATATGCATGTTATCAGAACCCCATGCCATTATTTTTAGATTTTTTTTTTATTAGAAACACACATTTACTCAACACTTTCTTAATAGTAGTGCTGAAATACCCACCTGTAACAATCATTTGTATTTAACAGGCCCATAGTTTCATAACTTCACATTATTCTGCACCACAGCAAAATAAACTGTATTGCAGATTGCAGTCTGAACGTGATGATATAATGTAAAGGCAGACTTTTCTTATGCACTGGCTGCACAATAAACATGCATTGAAACATTATTCATGAATAGATGAGTCAGTTCTTCTAATAAATTACTTGAGACATGTGTTTGAATCAGTCTGATGAAGCCTTTACTTAATGAACTGAATCCATCAGAACGGTTATTGAATAACCATAGAAAAGACTCAGAAACTCACAAGTTATTGGTTTGAACCAGTCTGATGAATCCTTCACTGAATGAACTGACTGAATTCATCAGAATGGGTATTGAATTACCATCTGACTCACTTACTGCAGTCTTTCAGTCATATCTGACTTGAAATGAAGCGGTTTTGTTCATTTAAGGTCTGTGAAACATAGTGTCATTATCAGAAAATAAGTATTCAAAATTATTATAATTACTAAATTGTTAGTAAACTGTAGTTTTTCCAAAATTATTAAAAACATGTATTTAAATTTAATTTAATTATTTAATGTTTTAACATGTTAGTAAAATCATATTTTATGGATAGTAATTAGTGGGGGGATTGGGATGAATTTGGGATGCATTTACTATGATATTTTGGAAGTGCTATATTAAACTATTAAGGGAATGCAGGAATCTACTTTTTGTGATTTATCTATGGGTTTTACTACAAATACTAGTGTGAACCTAGTCACTATACACTATACAAGAACTATGGTAAATACTGCCTGGTAAGAAAGGCTAAACACCATACATGCCCACAGACACACACACACTCAGAAACATCCATCTGCGTGATGGCATGCTTAAAAACAGCTGTAGTGGAGGCACATGGAGGACACAGAATTATTGAAGCTGTGTTTCTCTCTCCATCTTTCTTTCTATTACGTGCCCTCATGTTCGCTCTCAAAACA
>NW_015548214.1:1043527-1059554 GCF_001515605.1 Sinocyclocheilus anshuiensis | reverse complement strand
ACTCACACTCACACACACACACACACACACACACACACACACACACACACACACACACACTAATGGATTTTCTTCTTTGTGAGGAGCTGTAGAGCTGAGTGTAATGGATCTGTCTGGGGCCGTGACTGAGAGTGTCTGTTCAAGACCAGAAGAGACCGAGAGAAGGAGAGACAGAGTAAGGAGTTCACCATATTCTTCAAGATTGCTGATTTTTTTATTTATTTTATTTTTTACATTTATAGTATGGTAGTAATAAGACAGGAAATGATGGGGAGTGACTAGTCTGAGTACTTGAGACTTTTTTGTCTTGCTGTTTTTTTTTCAATGTCTCAAGATGTCATTATTAAATGCCCTGTTACAATAGATTTCTAAACATGAGGCATCATTGTTTTCATGGTCACTCGTTCTGCTTTAAAGTGCTGCATCTCTAGATAACATTGCAAAAAAATTACTTTGTCAGAATTTTCATCTTATTTTCTACATTAATAAAACAAGAAAACTAGAAGCAAAATTATGTTAGATATTCACATAATTTATTGTGTTTTTTGTTTTAAGCATAAACCTCACTAAAATTATTTAGATTTGTGCTTGAAAGGAAAACTGGGCTAAGAAAAATAAAGATAATTCTCAGCAATTTAGATAAATTTACCTTGTTCTGAAGAAATGTTTCTTGAGTACCACAATGATTTCTGAAGAATCACGTGACACTGAAGACTGGAGTAATGGCTGCCAAAAATTCAGCTTTGCCATCACAGGAATAAATAACATTTTCAGGGTATATACAGGAATCATGGAGTTAAATTTAATACCTTTTAAGACCTTTTTTAAGACTCTTTCCATACATTTTAAGACCTCATCGCCACTCCAAATTACATTGGCGACACTTTAACTTACATTTACTATATACTATTTGTAAGATAGCACAACTAAACAGTCTTACTTTGTGATAACTCCTCCTCATAGCCACTTCAAGTTTTAACCAGTTACATTGGTGACACTTTAACTTACATTTATATATTGATTGTAAGATAGCACAACTAAACAGACTTACTTTGTGATAACTCCTTATAAATACAACATAATTCAGAAGGGGGGAACGAAGCACAAGATAATTAATTGAGTGACTAACCAATGCAACCCAAGAAACAAGAATTAGACCAATAAACAAAACAACTAACAAAACTTACCGAAGAGGGAAAATAAAGCTCTCTGAGCTAACGGGACAATGAGTTCATACGGTATATTCAAAAGATGTATTTGTAACATCAACTCTTATAACTGTCTGCAAACCATAGCTCTTTTGTGGAACACTTCTCATGACAAACACCTGACTGATCAGACAGTTTACCTGTGATTACGGAGTGCTTGATTTGATGCAGACTTAACAGAGTGTCAGTACTGCACCTGATCATGTCTGAATGATCATGGAAGGTAAAATAATGATCACAACTATTACATCAACCTGATCGTGTCTGAATGATCATGGAAGGTAAAATAATGATCACAACTATTACATCATTTTAATTGTGCATCCCGTGCCTGTAAAAAACAGCCCAAAGTAGCGCAATGACCATGTCCCGAATATCAAAATATGTCATTTCCATCCCTAAAATACATATTTTAGTCACTGTTATGCACATTGACCATAAACACAGCTCAAGGGCTTCCTACTAGTGGCCCTCCTTCACAAAACATTTAGCAAAGTTTTATTACAGGTAGAATGCAAAATGTTTTAGTAAAAGCATTTCAGTCAAATGTAATTTATGCAATATTTCAAACCTTTAACCCAATGGGGAAAATCAACCCATGGCAACAGTTTAAAAGCAGCCCAATTCCATGGAAAAAACAACAACCCTGCATCCAACACAAGCTGCAGGAGTCAGATTTGACTGATCACAGGTCGAGAGTAAGGAGAGATGACTGACAAGATGTTGGAGGATTTGCTCCTCAACAGATCCTGAGCTCATTGACAAATATCTTATATCGTAAAATGTGCTCCCTTTATACAGTGCGTGCACGATCGTGAAATCGAAAGTGAACTGCGACAGCTAGCGCTCATTTCAAAAGTGATTTAAATACCCCACATATTGATAGCGGCTCCCTGATGCGTGAAAAATTATATACAATATTAGCGGGAGCGGACACAAAAATCGCGAGAGCGGGCGGTAATGGTCAGATTTTCAGCGAGAGCGGGATCAAGTAACAAGTCCCGCGCAGCGGCACAGTCAGTCAGTGAGCACAGAAACAGATTACGTCTATAAATAAACCACACAGAACCCCACTATTCAGACAAATACACATAATGAAAAGATGTTACAAAATGTAATACCTTGGAAAATGGCATTTAAGACTTTTTAATAGTTTTTAAGGGCCTTAATTTTCTCTAAATTGATTTATCAACTTTTAATACTTTTTAAGACCCCGCGGACACTCTGATTTTAAAATACATGACTAAATAGAAACCAGTTATTTAAAATTGTAATCATATTTCAAAATATTACTGTTTTTACTGTATTTTGAAAAGCAGCTGCATAAACAATGCCATCTTCAGTGGCAGGGGTCTCAGGCCCTTAACAATCTGTACATCAGATGGCCCTGACGGACAGCGCTCCTTTCTAAGTACAGGAATCCTTGACACAGTCTTTAATTTAGAAGGCCTCTAATTGGTAAATTGCATCCCCCTCATGCTCAATCAGCAGTTGCATAGCAACAGTGACCCGAGAGACAGAGTCTGCTTATCCAGACCACATAAATGCAAAAGACAATGGGAAGACAGGATGATTTAAGGGAAATGGAGAGAGAGAGACACTTTCTTGGATCACGAGGAGCAAACTGGATTTCATAAAGCTTAGCGGTAAGGCCCAAAACACATGCATCTAATAGGACCTGTCGCATTAAACATTCAACAAAGACACATTCAGGATTATGTTACATATACACTCAATAAACTGCCATCAATCATCTCCTGTCTACTACAACTATACATCTTAGGCACCATAAGCAGAGCCTCAACCAGCTCCTGCTGAAATGACTGATGGCTACGGCAGACAATAACAATGTCCACATGATCCGGTTGCTCCTGAAAGCAAGGTTTTCCCTGCTGTTCCTCACACGTGATCAATGGAGGAGTGAGGTGGGTGGCTTTTCAGCCCTAAATGACCCAGTTTGTTTTGTTGAGCCATTGATTCCTGCACAAACCACAGCCGTTTAACATAAAGAGTCTTACAAGGCCTTTCAGATTACTGAACACACACACACACGCTTCTGCAAATGTCCAAACACATCATACAGAAAAAACAGGCTGAGGAGGACACAAATGGACAGACGGCTTTTTATCCCTGCATTACGAGCTCTACCGAGACATTCTTAAAAGTGAATAAAAGGATGTTGTTCCAGGCTACATAAAATATATAGTGGCTTACCTACACTGCTGATACATAATGCATGTGGTAACCCATTACAAAAAAGCAAAGAAAACAAATAAATAAAAAAAGACCTGTCCGAGGGTCATGTCTATGCAGTACAAGCCCCACTGATTTTTGAGTTGCTTTTCTTAGTAAATTCTTGACTTTGATCATCTAACAGGAGTGTGTGTGGATCATTGTGGGAACCAAATGTCCCCAAATTGATAGTAAAACCTCAAATCACCAGTATTTTGGGAACCGGCCAACATTATAAAAAATAATAAATAAAAAAATGAATGGATAAATGAATAAATACAAATTTTTTTTTTTTACAGCTATTTCGTTTTACAATTTTGGTATTTGAGCCACTTGAAGTCTACATGAGTCTCATGTAAAATGTGGTTCATAAAAGCAAAACCAACCACTGAGACTAACTGATTTAGATGGATATAAGGTTATTATCTCAATATAAAATGAACAGAAGTCGATCAAATGTCCCCAAAATGCTATGTATGCCTATTCATTATGTCCCCTGCCAGCAAAGTGGATCTCTCCCGCTGTACAGTCAGAGCGGACCCCAGCACACTCCAGACCTGTGTCTAAATCACTCCATAATGGAAGCACACGTTTAGACCAATTATTTCCTGTATTAAAGGTTCCTCTTAAAATAAGCATTTGCACATGAAAAGACCTGGTGGCTCATGGCTGTCTGCCTGTCCTCAGTCTGACACAGAGAGTGAGAAAACTGGGATTTGAACACTTCAGACAATTTGACAGACGGCTCACTTTCACTCAGGAAGACTAAGCAGCAAGTGAGCAGTAATACGAGAGAGTGACTTATTTCATGTAAATGTGTTCCTGTGTTTTTCTGTGTTCAGAAAACTGGACACAAGATATCATTTCATCCATCATCATATTTTGATGGATTACTGTTGCCATGATTGATAGTAAATGTACACAAACGTCTCTTTTAAATAGTATTCATCTGTTTTCTATGAGCAGGAATGGCTCACCATTAATTACAGCGGGTAAATAGAGCTGACTTTTGTGAAAGGTGCTATAATGAGCCTAATTTACATAGAAAGCAGGTATGTTTGTGCTAAAAAAATATGACAGTGCAGCAATATTTCAGCACATTTTGCAGCTAGATAAACTGTATTGTGGGTGGTAACTGAATAAGAAGTGGGTTTTTGCACTGGAATATTGCATGAAAAAATGCAATAGTTTTGTGAATTCACCCTCAGAGTAAAAGTATTTTATTCTTTAGATTTCGAGAATAGGAGCATATTAATCTATTCAAAATTTTTGCATTTAGTTTGTTCAAGATACACTGAACATCTTACACAAATTCTACCTACTTTGCATGTCATCATGTGTGTGTATTTCTAGGTACCTGTCATTCCAGCGCCTGTCCAAAGCCTTTCTCTGTATTTTTGTCTTGGCGATCAGCAGTGACAGCGCTGGTTTATGGGTGTCAGAAACCTTGGCTGTTGCCATGGCAATGCCACACTGCAATACTGTGTGCAGGCAGACTGTGCTTGCTGCAGCATCGACACAAGAACAGGACGGAGAACGGTGAGCGTTGCAGGAGAAACCTGCTGAATGCTAATCAGCCCCTCCACAGTTTGTCCTTCATCAGACCAGAGAAACACTGAGGATCTACATTAAACTTGTGCTCCCAATCTATCTCTGTTCTAGAACACATACCAATATCCACAAGGAGAAACATTTTGTTAGGCAAGCTACCAGTATTTATGCTATAAAATCTCATTTTCTCTGAGAACTTGAACTTTTTTTTTACATCAAAATTTTAGGATCAGTTCTACAGATATTTAGTTGTTTCATACATCTATTGATTTATGTGATTTGTTAATGTTGAAAGAAGTGTCTTTTTGTGGGTAGTTGACAAACAACATGTCAATGAACTTTTTTCTTTTTCTTTTTTTATATTAAAATTTTAGGATCAGTTTTACAGATATTTAGTTGTTCAGCATCATTACTCCAGTCTTTAGTGTCACATGATCCATCAGAAATCATTCTAAAATGCTGATTTGCTGCTCAAGAAACAGCTGTGCTGCTTTTTTTTTCAAGATTCTTTGATGAATAGAAAGTTCAAAAGAAGAGCATTTATTTGAAATAGAAATAAATGTATTCACTGTCACTTTTGATTTAATTAATTTTTTATGGTACTTGGCTGTTCACATAAATCGCTTTAAGAAATATGGTGTGAGAAATTCTATTTTAAAGTTCAAATATTACATGCAGTCTTTAAATTAATATGAGGTCCTAGAAACTACTATAAAATTATACATGAATTAGAAAAAGGTTGTTTAAAATAGTTTTGGAAGAAATAAACCATGTCACACTGCAGGGCACTGCTATACATGTCAACCACCCTCATACATTTTAATAAAGAACAGGTATAAAACTTTAAAAGTCCTCTGCTTGTTCTTCTTTTTTTTATTACGCCAGTGCTCTATGCAGGGCATATGGCCCAGTTTTTATTTTTTATTTTTTTTCAAATGTCTGCAAAGTTTGAGTTCTTAATCTGGATCAGAGGAAGCTGAAATGGAGCCTGTTTCAGCAGAGCAGTTTGTGAATCTCTAAACACAGAAGTTTGCCTCACGTCAATGCTGTCCGCTGCGCTCAGGTCGGTTTACGTTCTTCTGTTTCAAGTTCCTGACAGACTGTCCACTGAAATTGTCTCCAGCCTCCCACACATTACTTAATTTTATATAAACACATACTCAGTGTATACAGCAGTGAACAATGGTTTATTCCGAAGCCAAAATTTATACAGCGATTCTTCAAAATCACATTAGCTTTAAAGATGCATTGGCACTGACAGAGATTCAACTGTTAACGGGTTGCCAAATTGCTACACTGCTGGTTACTAATAGTTGTGCCTTGAACTCAACAATATCAGGCCACAAATCATTTGAGATTCACTGTCTCCAAAAGTCACTGCTAAATATTGGCATCAGACAGCTAACTTTCATTGAAAATGAATGACTTTTAAACTCTTCATTGCTAAAAATTGCTATCCCTGTGAATGCCACTTAAATGGCTTGCTTTAAGCCCAAATACATGGTAAAATACAACCATTCTCAACCATTTGACCTCTGAGAAATGCTTATGGGATGAAATAAACTACATATACAGTAGATGACAGGGAAGAGGAGGAAGGAGAAGCTAGTCTAAACACCCTAGAGTGATAGGAAAGTTAATGGGCCCTTTCCTAGTACCAATCAATCTGCGCTAATCTTCCTGCCGAGGGTTCTCCAGAGAGATGGCGGCCATGATTCAATTGGTGTGACGGCAAAGTCCACTCAGCCACATCTCCTGTTAGTCGCCAGACGCTTTACTCTCTAACACACTAAGTACAGGGATCATACACCTCAAGAAGAGACAGACAGATGAAATGGAAAGTTGGATGTCATTGAAAACATGCCTTTAACACTAGAACCGCCAGGGCTTGCAGTATACCTAAAACCACTCATGTGCGTGGGTAAATTTTACCCACGCACATGACAGCTGTTTCTGAATGGCTAAAGAACATATTATTTCACTGTATTACGCTACTGTCTTCACAAATAAGTGTCTAGAGTCATGAAATGATTATGTCTAGTCATCAACTATATTTTTGTCCTATTGTGTTATGTTCAAAACTTTTTTTATGCAGGCTACACTAGTCACTTTCCATAACGGTCAATATTAAGCTAAACGAGCCTGCACTGACAACGAGAATTAGAAGGAAGTAAATACATATTTAGGTGGTGTAACAGGCTATTATAATACAATGTCATTAATTAATATATTAAGATAACCTATGTTATTTAAATTACTAAAATAGCCTATAGACAATAATGAGCAATATTAATTCACCACATTGCATAGGATGATGCGATGACAAATTCAAGCGCACAGCTTCACCTAATTAACTATTTATTTGTTTAGTTATATCCTTTATAATTTGAATTATACAAGAAGAACACCAATAAACTTCAGGTAATTAAAAAAAAAGGTTTTATTCATTAGCCTACATCAGATCGGATATTTTTTCTTCAGGAAACAGGCAGACTAGAATAAATAGCAACACAGAAGCGAACAATAAACGATAGAAATGGCAAAACAAAAATGTAATAATCCAAATTTTGAACAATTATGAGAAACATTAGTATAAAACGTCTAAATATGATATATTGATCGCCGTCAGATGCTGAGCCGACAGGACACTTTACTTAGCTCCCCACCATCAGACTCTCCATCGCTCATGGCATTTAGTGCTTCTTATACCTCTTCAGCATTCATACATCGCCTTCTTTTAGCCATTTTGTCTTTATTTATGAAACTGATAACCGCTAATTCAGTGAGTGAAAGGTGTTGCCTAGCAATGTACTGTTAAAACATAAGCAGCACGAAAATGACAGCGCGAACATACAGGCATTATATAGCGGGTAAATTTGACCCGCACTGGCACTTATAGGTATAAATGCCCCGTTTTTTGATCTGGTTTTATCTAAACAGTTTTTAACAACAGGGGATTGTAAATCACACAATTTTAGTAAAGGCCAGTGACTGGGAGACGTGAATGTTTTATTAAAAATATTTTATGTACGTTTTAAAAACATTCACGGGTAAAATTTACCCCGTGGCGGTTCTAGTGTTAAAGGGATAGTTCACCAAAAAATGAAATTTCTGTCCTTCCTTTGAAAGTCCAGGTAACCAAAATGAAATCCATATGAGTCAAGTAGCCTAATCCAAATTCTGTGAGATTTAATTTAGGTTATTGTTTTAATTATAAACTCACATGCATAAAGCACATCAAATATGGTTAACATGGAAGTTTAAAATGAACACTTAAAATGCTCTTTATTATAAATTAATTTTACAATACATTTTGTAAAACATTGCATTGCACACATAACATTGCAAACATTACACATTGTATCTTCAAAGTTCTGGTTACCTGGACTTTAAATTGAGGGACAGACAGCTTTCAGGTTTCATAAAAATACCTTAATTGGTTATTCAAACATTAACCAAAATCACATGGGTTTGGATCGACATGAAGGTGAGGAAATGATGACAGAATTCTCATTTTTGGGTGAACTATTGATTTAAGTAAAAAACCCTATAGTGCACAACTATGTACTACACAATCAAGTCTGACATTGTCCATTTTACCTTTGCTTCCACCTCAACACATACAATCATTTGCGACAGCGTTTGACTAAATTGCATGAACACACATGACTAAATGCACATGACTAAAGCAAGCAGACGTTCCAAATGCCCAGCCTATTTTGAAGCCCTGCTCAATCACACACTTCCCTCTCTGTGTGTCAGCACGGGACAGGCTCGTCTTTTTTCCAAGCAATTGTGCCAATGTCCCACATTCCAGCTGGCCTGCGTCCCCAACCACCATAGATGTGGGGGCGGTGCAGGACGTCTCACTTCCTGAACTAAAAATAATGCAGATGGTAATAAAACCTTGGCCTGCTACATACTCCCCAATGATCCCAGCTCCCTGTGACTATGATTTAGTTGGGATTGATTAACCATTATGACCCAGTCAAGGGATTCTGCTGAATCATTACATACAACATTAATAATAAGCAATCAGACTCGCCTCCAAGCTGTACTCTTCCACAGTTCTCTTCAGCGGATCCACGATCTGCCAGCATATGAGGATGCACAAATCAATCAGCAACATCCCACCCACGATGATAAAGAGCTTCTGGTCCTTGATAATCTGGAAGAGAAAAAAAAAGCAAAAGCAATGGATGAGGTGATTAAGGGATGAGAAAAAGGAAGAGATGGGCAGGAACCATCAATGGACTGTTCGTTCAATTCAAACGCATGATCTTCTCTCGCATTCTGAACCTTTGTGGATGAAAGCCCTGCTCCTGTCTGATCTTTTTCTCTTTTCTTCTATTTAACAGTGGTTGACCTGAACAGAACCCAAATCAAAGGAAAGGTCACCACGAGGAGGCCTGCGTGTATTCTAGAGGAATCAGACGGCGGGAATGGACAAATTCTTCCGTGATTCAGAATAGAAACGCTAACTCGTTTTGATCTGATGTCTTTTGATGGCTTACCAATGGCCAAAACCTTGCGTCGTGGGAAACAAGCAGGTGGTGAGTTACTCTGTGACCATTGAGCACCATGCTGAATTCTATCAGAACAGATGCTCTTTATCTTCAATAAAACAGAGGTTGATGGTTTCATTAAATGGCAAGACATTTGAAATAACACAGGATCATGATACTTCAGAACACATCAGCACAATCACTGAAAGCAATGCCGTATGACCACTGAACTTCACTTTATTGCACAAAATCTCCTTTCATCTCGGCAAACGGAAGGTGATGATGGATCAAAAAAAGCGAATAGCAGTCCTAAAATCCCCCCTCCACACTTTACGGCTACAAATATCCCCTGAACTTAAGGCAGAGGTTATTTGCACTAAGTGCAAATAACGATAGAAGCTATTTACAGTAAGTAAAAATAGCAACATTTTCTTTGCACAAAAGCTATTTATACTTAGTGTAAATGGTGTCAGATACTCTTTGCACCTCAGCATATTGGGACCCTATCGAATGTGGGTTGTTCATGTCAAAAGGTAAATGAAATGTCCTGACTCTTTATACCACTCTACCGGAGTGGTTTCTTTTGTCAGCCTGTCTGGCCCCACCAGGCAATTGTGGGTGGAGTTAGTGTACACTCTTAAAAATAAAGGTGCTTCAAAAAGTTCTTTAAGTGATGCCATAGAAGAACCATTTTTGGTTCCACAAAGAACCATTCAGTCAAAGGTTCTTTAAAGAACCATCTCTTTCTTACCTTTTTATAATCTGAAGAACCTTCTTTCGCCACAAAGAACCTTTTGTGAAACAGAAAGGTTCTGCAGATGTTAAAGGTTCTTTATGGAACCATTTAGACAAAAAGGTTCTTCTATGGCATCGCGGAGCACCTTTATTTTGAAGAGTGTAAATAGCCTCTGCAACAAGATGGACTATTTGTACTTACAATTTGCACAAAAATAATTTGAAACAACTCAAGTGTCTAGTCAGAGGTGCAAAAATAATAGTAATGGTTTCCCAAAAACTAATTTTCACCCCTGTTTGCCATTGGTAATACCACACCAAACACAAGCCATTGGCAGCGCTATTAGTTGACATGACAGACCAATTAAAGGGACAGTTCACCCAAAAATGTAAATTCAGTCATCATTTTCTCATCCTCCTCATGTCGTTCCAAACTGCTCAAAACTGTCTCAGTGTTTTTTCAATGAAACTCAATGGGGTCCAATGTTGTTTTAAACCACACTGACTTTCATTATATGAAAAAAAAAAAGTTTTGTTTCTTATAATTTCCTTTTTGTGTTTTGCAGAATAAAGTCATACAGGTTCTGAACGACATGAGGTTGAGTAAGTAATGACAGAATTTACATTTTTGGTTGAGGTATTCCTTTAAACAAACACTAACACAAATAACTTCATTATAGACATCTATGTACATTAAACTGGGAAGTGGTGCTTTAGCAACGAAAGAATGACACACTTCACCTTTAATGTCGCTAATTATGAGCTTGTAAACCAATAACATTTAGTTTGAAGACCCAATAGCTCTGCTTAAGCTTTTGTATTCATGATTCAAATTGCTCACCATTTGTACAAGATTATTGCTGCAGGTCTACAAGAGCATGTGGTGCATTAGTGTCAGATTGTGTTTGTGCTCAGTCTAAGTTATGCAGGCCATCATGTGTTTGTGTCTGATTGAATTTACAGATGCACAAATCTCTGATGCCATCTATTTGTGACACTGTGTGTTCCATAATGCAGTCCGAGTCTCTGAATGATGCATGATGCAGTATGCGGGTGCGCATGCAGGTTTTTGCCACACAATAATGAATATAACTGTGTATATATGCTGTAAAAAGGAGAAATCAGACTGATAGACCAAATAAATTCAAGGCTTAAAGGAATAGTTCACTCAAAAATGTGTGTGAACTCACCATCAAGTCTTTCAAGCTTCAAAAGGAATTTGTAAAAGCACCATAATTTTTTTCCAAAAAGCACTCCATTTGACCTACGCACTATATACTAAGTATGAAGTCATGTGACAAACAGAAGATTAATAATGGCCTACATTTTTCTTTGTTTTTCACACAAAGCTATCACATGAGTTCAGAAGACTTGCACACAAGTCATACAGACTGCTTTTAAAGCATTTTCATATATTTTTTGCCTTTTTCAGTTCCAATTTAATGTAATTGCAAGGAAAGGAGCACCCAGGAAGGTTTTCAGATTTCATACACTTTGAAGAACATTTGAACTGTTTTTGTCCATGTGATGAAAGTCAATGGGTCCAAAACAACACTGGACAACACTGATTTTGAGGGTGAGTAAATGATGACAGAATTATAGTTTTCGGGCTGAACTATCCCTTTCAGACTAATAATCTGTGGCCCAACTCATTTTACAGAAGATAAATACATCTTTATTCAACTAAAATCTGCACAATAGAGAAATAACTAAACAAGAAACAAGCATGACTGTGTGCCGTATAGTTTTGCATGCGTGTTTGAGTGTGTATCTGCTCCATCTCCCTTTGTTCCTATCTCAGATTTAAATCTAGCAGAGGCAGATGTACGACCCATCGAGGTGACTGACATAGCCCTCGCTGAGCCCCAAGGCAGGGAGAGACTGTTACAGACCCCTCGGACTGCCGGACCTGCATTGAACTGCGGCTGATTTGCCACGGGCTGTCCGTGGAGTCACATACTGTGAGACTGCTTCTCAGCTTGATAAAGAGATGGCACACCCACATGCAGACTCACAAAACACAGTCCTGACAGCAGCCATCGCTTTAGAGTGCCAAAGCCCAGCAGTCCATCACTGCATGGAGCGGGAGTCAGCTCACTGCCAACTTCTTGCACACTGAAGTGCCAGAGGGAATTAAAGCCCTGAGCCTGGGCATTACCTGTCTCTGAATTTATTTATATGTAGCGGGTCCAGTTAAGAACTGCTAATTGAGTAGACACTGGGGGGAGGGGGGGGTGACTTACATGAAATGTATCAAGCTGGAATTACATCACAAACTCCTAAACCTTTGTTCTGAACTCCATTATCAGGGAAAACTGGATTTTTGTTGCTCCTTAATTCTAAAATAAATAGAAATAAAAGATTTTGACATACTGTGTATACAATGTAATGCACCCCACTTGACTGCACATTTCCAGAGTAATACTGAACAAGATTTTGAACTTATCTTTCTTTACTAATCATTTGATCAGAGTGGCAAATGTTAACACATTTGCACAAAACTGATTCAAAGATGCAAAATATCAAAATATCAAACTTGGTCCAAAGTTTAGCTTCAAAAAGAAGGGTAAAAACTGCACTACAATAATTAACTAAATTAAAAACTACATTTTGATGAAACATTATCAGTGGACTTCCAGGAAAAAAGAAAATGCTGAAAGTGTAGAATATGGCCACTTAAAAATAATCTTCTGGGTTCAGTGAAGCTCTATTGATATCGTCTGGGAAATAAAATAGGCTAACATAAAAACTTTCAATACGCCTCTTACAATGGAAGCACAATAAACATTAAAATATACTTTCCACAGTTTTAAAAGTAAAGCCTTAAGACTTAAATGGGTGATAGAATTGCTTAATGATCACTTGGAATGCTTAGTTACCTCAAAACTTTTATACTTAATAAACAAGCTTTAACAAAAATACAAGTTTTGCATTTCAGCATTTAAAAATATTTTGCCTGGTTTACTTACATTGTAAATATGTCTTAAAAAGCTGGAAAAAAAGCTAAAACCTATGGTAATCAGCATGCCACAAATGCTGTCAATATTGTCAAATATGTATTGAAGCAGTGCTGTAATTGTTATCTAAAACTAAAACTATTACTATTATTTGTTGATTTAAGTAAATCAGATATAACATATAAATATTAGAGGAAAAACTTGCCTTAGCAAATAAATGAAATAAAATAGGTTTAAGTTTACATAAAAAAACTAAATTAAAAATAGATAAATAAATTAATTAATTAAAGCTACTGTACATAGAAATATTAAAAATAAATAAATAAAAACAAGTAAAACCAATAAAAATGACAAAAATCTAACAAAAATGAAAATAAAAACTGAAAATATAATATAAAAGCTAATTCAAAATATTAATAAATACTATAAAAAATCTGGAAGATTACTTTGAAGTTATGGCTAGTTCTCTGCATCAATGTTTATCACCCTCTGTCTTACTTTCTCTTTCTGTGTATGTTTCACTTGATCTCACCCTACTGATTCTGACTGCAGCAGTGGAAGTAGGCTGTGAACTCTATAAATAAAGATGGCCAGCAGGGCGCTGGAGCTGTGGCTAGCCATCCTTTACAGCACTGTCATACAGTATCAGCTGCTTCACTCGCCACATTCTTACACTGCACTGAAAAACAAGAGCAGCGAGAGAAAGAGCGTATGAAAGGAGGTCAGTGTGTATGCTTGAATCTGTTGTGTTAAAGAGCTGCATGGATGCACTTGTGCATAGCTTCTGTTCAAAAGAAACCCACTGAACTATTCCCCATAGCAGTGTGATGCTTTTTCTTGTGGAGGAAATTCACACACAGACTTGTGAAGACTGTTTCTAGCAGAGCAGGAAGACTCTGTTCTTTAGAAGAGATCAGAGATTCATTGGTTAGCACCGGCAGTGCTGGCTGATTCTGGATATGTCAGGAAACTGAGCATGGAGACAGCAAACTGACCTTAAGTGAAGACAGCATTTCTATATTTTAGCTTTTTGGCAGTCGAAAAATGAGACAGCTGACAGCCCAGTGGCAACGCTGCTTTCCCATGATGTTTTAAGCATGGAACTTGTATCTCCTTTTTTAATTATCTCTCTCTTTCATTAATTCTCCATCTCATTATCTACATTTCCATTACAACATCCATGTATAAACTGCAGTATTCTTCTGTTCTGTTTTTGGTATTATAATTCTTCTGCATAATAACCACCATTAAAATGCACTGAAGTGTGACCATTATGTGTCAGATGACAAATTATTCCAGTTCCTGTGTGCTCTGCCTCACTGGAACCCAATCAGTTATGCCATATGACTAAGAGTAGACACTAAAGGTGATGATATACACTGCTGTTCAAAGGTTTGGGGTCAGGACGATTTTTTCAAAATAAAATTAATACTATTATTAGGCAAGGATGCATTAAATTGACAAAAAAGTGTCAGTACAGACATTTACAATGTTACAAAAGATTTCTATTTCAAATCATTTTCATCATTCATTATTTTCATCATTCTAAGCTCAGCTGCAGAAAGAGTATGGCGCAAATCACAAAATCCTACTGACCTTAATGTATATCGATCACTCCACTCTTCATTCTCTGCTAATGTCTCCACTGCTAAAAGGACATACAGTACTATCACAACAAAATTAACAATTTGCCTAACTCTCGCATGCTCTTTAAAACATTTTCCTCCCTCCTTTGTCCTCCTCCTCCCCCTCCTTCATCAACTCTAACAGCTGACGACTGCCTCATTCTTCATTAATAAAATTACAAATCTCAGTGCACAATTTGCCACACCACAAACTGTCAAACACATCTTACCAGCAAACATACACTTGTTTTCATCCTTCTCTCCACTCTCTGAGGCAGAAGTCTCTAAACTCATCCTTTCCAATCATCCTACTACTTGTCCACTTGATCCTATTCCATCTCATCTCCTTCAAGCCATAACTCATCCTTTCTAATCATCCTACTACTTGTCCGCTTGATCCTATTCCATCTCATCTCCTTCAAGCCATTTCTCCCGCCGTTGTACCTGCACTCACTCACATCGTTAACACGTCCCTACACACTGGTGTTTTTCCCTCAACATTTAAATAGGCTTTGTCTAATATAACGCCCAGATTTTTGACTGTGGAGGAAGTAACAGTACATCCGTCTAGTTGCAAATTGGAATCCAAGAGATTCTGTGTACTGTTTTTTGGTTCAATAAGTAATTGGTACTAGTGCTGGGCAACAATTAAAATTTTTAATCGCTATTAATCACATGATTTTCTTATTGTTATGTTATGAATTGTTATGCACAAAATTCAATAATGAATTCAGAAGTAGTGTATTGTGCACTTTTTTTTTTTAATTTTAAAAGTTACTATTTAAAAGTACTGCTATATGAAATTAATCACATGATTGTCTGCGATTGATCGCGATGAATCGCATTGGTATGCACAAAATTCAATAATGCATTCAAAAGTAGGGTATTGTGCACTTTTCATTTAAAAGTACTACTATATGAACAAAAGTGCAATAACATTTGGCTTGCAAACACTTAAAACAAATAAGGTGCTTTTTTTACAGCAGTATTCCTTTTACATAGCCTAGTAGCAGTTAAAATATTTATTGTAAATCTCAACTTATAACATTAATGTAATCAAATTAAATATAAAACCAAAGCTATGCCACTGCCAGGGCATTAACGTTTTTATTGAAAATATTTTATAGTTTGTTATAGAAAAACGTCTCAGGTTACTTATGTAACCATGGTTCCCTGAGTAGGGAACGAGACACTGCGTCCTCTAGGGGTCGCTA
>NW_015548214.1:1043055-1043463 GCF_001515605.1 Sinocyclocheilus anshuiensis | reverse complement strand
TTAATGTAATCAAATTAAATATAAAACCAAAGCTATTTGCCACTGCCAGGGCATTAACGTTTTTATAGAAAATATTGTATAGTTTGTTATAGAAAAACAAGTTATGCTCAAGAGTCCAGAGCCTCGATCATAACATTATAACAGGCACCTTCCGAGTGGAGACCTGCACTATCGCGGGACAGAGTGTGGCGCGGGACAACACTTGATGAGTGTGGGTGAGGGCTGGTAGAGACTCGTGTGTGCGGGATGGGAGATAATAAGTACTCACACTAGGCAATCTTAATCGTGCCCGAGCGCGTTTGACCCCCAAAGCCCGGTTCGTTTGACTAGTGTGATCGCTCCGTGCTGCGCCTCGGCACGGTTCGTATAGCCGTCCCTGGCTCGGTTGGAAGAGGTGGGCCAGAGCGC
>NW_015548214.1:1042700-1042881 GCF_001515605.1 Sinocyclocheilus anshuiensis | reverse complement strand
CTGAGCGCATTTGACCCCCAAAGCCCGGTTCGTTTGACTAGTGTGATCGCTCCGTGCCGCGCTCGGGCACGGTTCGTTTAGCCGGCCCTAGCTCGATTGGAAGAGGTGGGCCAGAGCGCAGTTCAGTTGGGCTCGGGCGCGGTGCGCATGTAGTGTCGGAGCGCTGAAGTTCTGATACGTG